>NC_044560.1:21617942-21947582 GCF_007565055.1 Rhinopithecus roxellana
GGCATTTGCTCCAGGCCAGAGGTTATCAGTGTTTCCAAGGAGCTCCACCTCTCTGAAACTGGCTCTGAGTTCAGCAGCACTCTGATGATGCCAACGTGGGTGGCAATTCCCGATACCCAAGAAATGTGTATTAGCACAAGACCATCGGCCCGTCTCCAAGGAGGAGCAAACTGATCATCACCATCATTCCCGTAGTTTGCCAAAGGCATCTCCACCACAGGATCTAGAAGAACAGGATCTGTGTTGAAGACAAGAGTTCAAGGGCACTCATCATTTTATAGGCATCTTTAGGCACCTAGTACGTGCCATGCACAGTCTTAAATCCTGGAGAAACACAAGTTAACCAAAAAAACAAAAAACAAAACAGAGGCAGGGAGATAAGACTCTCTGCACTCATGGAGCTGACATTTTACTAGGGAGCCAGACAGAACAGGATAAATGACTAGAATGTATGTTACGTTCACAAGGTCTTAGGAAGGAAAGTAAAGTGAGTGGTGGTGGGGGCATGGCATGCCGGGAAAGGGAGTTGCCTTCTGGAACAGGCCAAACCAAGAAGGCTTTTCTGGGAAGGGGCTTCTAGGCAAAGACCTGAAGGAGTGAACCCAGTTGCAGTCTGCGGGAAGCAGAGGTCAGGTGGGGAGAAGGGTGTGTGCAAAGGCCCTGAGGCAGGCCAAGGACTAGCAAGGATGTCTACGTGGCCAGACTGGGGCAGACGGTTATGGGGGAGGATGAGGCCCCTCTTTCCACAGGAGAGTTGACCAGGCCTGTAGGTCCCTGTGACCATCAGCAGGCTGGGCAGAGAAGCAGCACGGGTGGGTAGACTTAGAATCTGTGAGCCTCCCACCAGCTGCAGTGGCCAGGCAGAAGCAGGGAGGTGGCAGCTGCTCCCGGCCTGGGCACCATCCAGCTCACACCACGGCTGTCTCCGGCCTTCCCTGGCCAGCTGCCCACACACACTGTCACCCTGGGCTTCTGCCTTTTCTTTCCCTCCTGTGGCCATGTTGTAGCCATTTCAGGTCATACCTTTCTAGCAGGATACAATGATGCATGAACCAGCCCATCCCCAGACCTGATGTGTCCTTCTCCGAGGTTCTGTCCACATCGTGGCCTCCAGACAGTGCTGCAGTAACCCACACACTGGTTGCTCATCTGACCTTTGCATTTGGGTTTATGGGAAGGGGGGCTCCAACCATCAAAGGATGTCCTTTCTGGAAGAATCTAGAAAGAGGTAAGGAATGTTCCCCACAGCAGCAAGAAGACCGAAGGGCTCTGCAGTCCCCAGGGCTAAAAGCAGAGCTTATTATTATTATTTTGATAATAAGAGGGCTGGACACTCACATAGAACTTGAGTCTCACTAATTTCGGCTTTCAAACAACCTCACCGATTTTATCATCGCCATTTTCTGATGAGGATGCCGGCGTCTGAAAGTTTAAAATAAGTAGCTCCATCACTACACACAAGCACCTCACCTAGAAGCCAGATCCCTCCACCAGAGTCTGAAGCTCCCTCCGCCTGGGCTGCTCCTCCCTCCCTGGCCCTGTCCCCTCCACCAAGGGTGTGACCAGTCCATCTGTCGGGGTGCATTTTGCTTTGTACATTTCTTGGGGAAAAAAATTCTTATTTGATTTTGAAAGTATTGTTATTATTGATTTTACAGTTTTTTCATACATTTTTAAAACCATTTTTCCCCCAAACTGTTTTGCAAACCCGTGGTGAGGTGGTAGGTCCCATGCCTGTGTGCTTGCTGGTTCACTGGCCTGGCTGTGCTCACGGCCTCCTCCTCGCCCCCTCTTCCTGCCTCCTTTGGGCCAGCTGACTCGGGGGCTTGGCTCTCAGAAGCGACACTTCCTGGCATCTGGTCCCTGCCCTCCGGAACATTCTGCTCTTCCTGAGAACAAGCCTTTGCACTTGCCGCAGTTCTGGTTCTCCTCCCACACACCCTGCAAGGCCCTCCTCAGCCTCCGGTGGGGTTGAGGGCAGCCTGTGCTTTCTGCCCCACTGGCTCCCCGGACCTCAGCACCTACCCCCGCACTGGGGTTGCAGAGAACATGGATCTCACGAGGTGCACGGCTTCTTCCACAGGAGGTGAGGATCATTCCTGCCACTCAGTCATCTCTAAAATTGTTCCCTAACTGTCCCTGTCCCCGGTTTCATTTTTCTTAAGCATTCAATTACATTAAGCTACTAGCAGCATGCTCATTTTAATTTTCCTGTTTTACACCCCATGAAAAATAGTGACAGTGTAATAAGATGAACTCTTCCTTTGGCCTGCTTGTCCCCCTCACCCATCATTTCTCTGCATCTTCTTCCCTGAATGTCTCAAGGGTCTTGAACCTCAGGGATGAGGCTGGGACAGGCTGGCTGGAGGATCCTCAAGCAGGCACCTGCTTTCCTTCCCAGCTTTGTTCCCAGGCTGGTGGGATGGACTGGGAATGCAAGGGTGGCCAAGTCTGTCTAGGTGGGTGAGCCTGAGAGTAGATGCACACACAGCCCAGCAGATGCACACACAGCCAGGCTCCTGAACTCTGTCCCCAGCCACCTTTCAGCAGCTCCTGTGGCTTTGGCTGTTGGGTGCTGATGCCTCTTCTCAGGCCAGCTCAGACCCTGGCACTTCTTGAGTACAGGTGGCCCAGCTATGCACACTCTCTGCCTACGGGAGCCAGCCTGGGCCCAGGTGGTCAGTGTCCAAGACCTGCCCTGGGGAGGTGCTTTTAGAGGGGTTGGCTTGTTCCATAGGGAAATCACAGGGTGGCCTTCCGGTTGGATGGAGAAGTGATGATTGCAAACAGAAAAGCGTCGTTTGTTGAACCATTTCTCTAGGTTCACGTTTTGCTCTTAAACCTTTAGCCACGTTATTTTATTGAATCTTCACAGAGTTATGCAACGTCAGTGGCATTGTCTCCTTTTTAAAGAAGAGAAAGTCAACAGTGTTCTGAGGAGCCCAACAACCTCCCCAGGTGGGTTGTGCAGGCAGAACTCAAATACGGGCTTCATGGCTTCTTTTTCCCGTCAAACCATCTGTCTCTGATTCCTGCCCCTAAGGAGCCCTCACTGATATTTCCAGAATGCTCTAAAATGGTTAGAATTTGGCCAGTCTTTTCATTGATTTCTTTCTGAGTTGTGACTCACTGATATCATTAGGGGGAAGGCATTGGGTTTGAGCTCCAAGAGTGCACTCCCAAGTCAGACTGACCATTTGAGTGGAATCTGATCCCACATCTTATTGCTTTGGGGGATTTTCACCAAGCCTCAGTTAACCTCATCTGTAAAATGGGTTCAACTGCTCTAACAAAAATACCCATGACTACAATGGCTTCAACAGGACAGATGTTTGCTCCTAGCTCACATAACATCCACAGGTAGATGACCTCCTTTTGTGAGCTCAATCAGGACCAGGGTTTCTCTCACCCTAGCTCCGAATAATACTCTTGGAAATCATCCTCTTCTGCATGGTTGAAAGTTGTCCACCAAACCCCATCACAATCCACACGATTGAAGAAAGAAGGAAACAAGCACAAAGCAAAATTTTCTTCGAAGGAAAGGACATACAGTGTGTGGCAATACACCACTTTCTGGTCACTTTGCAAGGATGACAACTTAGTCCAGAGATCAAATCTAGCTGCAAGGGAGGCTGGGAACAGAATCTCTAACTGCGTAGTGAGGAGTCCTGTTAAAACTCAGAGAAAGCAGAGTTGTATTGCCAAAAAGAGAAGACATAACATAGATGCTGAAAGGTTGATTAACAGTCTCTGCCACAGGCAATAATACTGGACTCATAGGTTTTCTGGGAGCATCAAATGAGAAGTGCACATAAAGTTTTGCATGTACAGGGCACGTGTTGTCTAAATCTATTGGGGGAACCCTCTCCCAATATTTCAATGTGGGTTCTTTCTATTTTCCATAAGTGTCGGCCAGCTGAGAAATAAAGAGAGATAGTACAAAGAGAGGAATTTTACAGCTGGGTTGCCGGGGGTGACATCACATATTGGTAGGACTGTGATGCCCACCTGAGCCTCAAACCAGCAAGTTTTTATTAAGAGTTTTAAAAAGGGGGAGGGGTTATAAGAACAGGGAGTAGGTACAAAGATCACATGCTTCAAAGGGCAAAAAGCAGAACTACTAACAAGTGTCTAACAAAGATCACATGCCTCTGAGGAAACAGGACAAAGGGCAAAAGCAGAACTACTGATAAGAGTTTATGTTCAGCGGTGCACGTGTTGTCTTGATAAACATCTTAAACAACAGAAAATAGGGTTCAAGAGCAGAGAACCAATCTGACCACAAATTTACCAGGGCAGAGTTTCCCCACCACAGTAAGCCTGAGGGTACTGCAGAAGACCAGGGCGGATCTCAGTCTTTATCTCAATCGCATGAGACAGACATTCCCAGAGTGGCCGTTTATAGACCTCCCCCAAGGAATGCATTCCTTTCCCAGGGTATTAATATTAATATCCTTGCTAGGAAAAGAATTTAGTGATATCTCTCCTACTTGCACATCCATTTATAGGCTCTCTGCAAGAAGGAAAATATGGCTCTTTTTGCCCGACCCTGCAGGCAGTCAGACCTTATGGTTGTCTTGCCTTGTTCCCTAAAATCACTGTTATTCTGTTCCTTTTCAAGGTGCACTGATTTCAAACACACATGTTTTACAATCAATTTGTACAGTTAACACAATTATCACAGTAGTCCTGAGGTGACGTACATCCTCAGCTTATGAAGATAACAGGATTAAGAGATTAAAGTAAAGACAGGCATAAGAAATTATAAAGGTATTATTTGGGAACTGATAGATGTCCATATTAAAATGAAATCTTCACAATTTATGTTCCTCTGCCGCAGCTCCAGCCAGTCCCTCCGTTTGGGGTCCCTGACTTCCCACAACATCTTTCCCTTTCTTTTTATATAAATGTGCCATGGCGACAAAGGCTTGTTCATTCTCTTGGTTTTGACGAAGGATTCTTTGACTGGTCTGGTACACTAAAAACAAGCTGATTAAACAGAGAAACATAATTCCAAAATTTACTACAGTGGAGCCCCCAATAGACTTAATCCAAGTCGTGGGGTTTAGTCCAGAAAGACTTTCTGCCACCTGATCTAACAACTTATCTCCAGGCTCAATGGCTAAATGAGCATGAGAGGCTTCAAAAATTTGTTTCTTTAATTTAGTTATGTCCAAGGACAAATTATCTTCCCTACCCAGCAGGTGTCCTTTGATCAGTTCCCATGAATGATCAGTCTTGTTGTAGGAATATGGTGTGATACAGAAATCAGAAGCGTTCCAATTACACTGCATTTGCATGCAATGTTTGAGACTCACTACCTGATCTCCAAGCCAAATAACAGATTGTCTTAAATTATTAATCTGATTAGCTAATTTTTTTATCAATGCTCTGTTGAGAATTCCACATTTGGGTGGAATTGGCCTGCCAATCATTAACAAAATGAGCCGTTTGAATAGATTGGTGTAATGCAACTCCAGCAGTCGTGGCCAGTGCAGTGACCATAATTAGGCCCATGATCATAGTGATTAAAGTGAAAACAAATCTCTTAGATCTTTTGAGAATTTATTGTAACACTTCATTACTTAAATGTACTGAGGGGGAAGATTCCCAAGGTCTGGGTAAAGTCACCAGTATCCAGATTCCTTCTTGAGCTCAGACCAACATTACACTTTTCCTGAAGTCAAAATAGGAATTAACAAAAGTGTATAAATGACAATTAATGCATTAGACAGTTTGATTGTTCATCCGAATTTTGATATTTCCCACTAACAGCATGTAAGGAGGCTTAACGCAACTCCCTATAGGAATAGTCATGTTGGAGGTAAACAAAGCAGAATATTTGAATCTACGTTGATACTGAGGGAGAGGAGCAGCGGTGGCAGTGCCCGATGTTCTCTGCTGTAAAGAAGCAATCTGAGGTACCCGGGGATGCCGAAGAGGTAGAGGGGCATACCTGAGTCAAGAAGAATGATCATAATGCCAATCAGAGTCCTGTAAAGGAGGATTGGCATCACAAAGAGGAAGAGGGTTCAAAGGGGATTTATCGTGGGGTTCAGAATCATGGATGTGAGGGGCGGTAACGGGGCAACAGACAGAAAAGTTTCCCCTTCCCATACTCGCAGTCTGGACATGGCAATAGAAAATTTCCGAAGTTCTGGGTGTTCTGGGCTCAGAATGGGGAGTATCACATGAGGCCTCGGGGCGGGTAGGGGCGGGTAATGCACTTATCTTCCCATTTCAAGGGAATGAATGAGCTGAGCCTCCTATGCAAAGTAGGATAATGATCCTCGTCCTCCCAATAAAAAATAAAATAAGTAGCCTCCAGGCATTCCCTTCCACCAGAGGAGCAATTGTTTGTTTTTTAAATAGCCCTTTGGTGCCCAGTCTATTACTAAACCATATGAGTCATTTTTTAATACTACTGCATGTGAGTTAACACAATCTTCCCAGATTAAAGTTTTAGATGAGCCCACAAAATTTTTAGGACATGGTTTTCCTACAGCTTTATAGTGAAAGTATGGGGTATCGCCTATTACTCCCCCTTTCATTTGTCTTAAAGGAGAGAGGGAGAGGCCGGAGACCAAATGACCCCATTCCCCTGTGGCTGATCTCTTTGGAAGGTAAGCAGCCCAGACTTGAGTTTCTAGATGGATACAACCAGATGCATGTCTGAGGCACAGAGGAGGGTATTTATAACCCATAGTAACATTAGATGCAGTGCCTTCTCCTGGTTGAGCATGGCAATGGTCATCTATAGCTCCAGGCATCCACACGCTATTATTAGTTTAGATTTCCGCAGGAGCCTCCATCCAGGTAAGAGGTCGAATAAGTGGAGGAAAAGGCACATAAGCCCAATAAGAATAATTTTGTGTAGCAGGTGAATCAGTTTGAGGGGACACTGGTGAGACAGAAAGTATAAGGAGGAGAATCATTAAAACCTAGTGTAAGCGAGATTCAGTGTTGAAGGAGGAAGAGAAGAACAGAGGGGTGTTATTTTCAGGCTAATAGAAATGGTGAGATTTTTAGGTTCATAAGGAGAAAAAGAAAGGGAATTAGGAGAAGTGGAATTAGTTAGGGGGGTCTCCGTGGCCATTAGGGAGGACGAATCCGGCCCATTTTGATTTGGTGTCCCAGTTTCTAAGGAGTCGGCACAGATCTCACCAGGTATGAGGGCGGTCTCTGAAGCAGATGTCTCTTCTCTGTGTTTTTATTGTCAGTATTCACACGAAGTTTAAGTCTCCTAGTGGGTACCCAGACAGCGGATTGATGACCTCCTGGTGAAACACAAGCATACCCTCTTCCCCACATTATAATTGTTCCAGGTTCCCAGGTGTTGGTTTGGGAGTTTTTCCATAACACTGGCTTGCCTTCATTTAGGGAGAATTTTTTGCCTGTATAATGGCATTCAGCTGCAGTCAGAATATTGTCTTTAGGAACACTTAGAAAGTTTAAAGTAAACAATGCTAAACGTGATTGAGGTAAATTTTGTCGTCGGACCAAATGCATGGCCATTTTACACTCATGGTTTGCCTTCTCAAAAGCTAACATATGAAGGAGAATACCTTGAGCGTGCTCGTCAGAGACAGATTTTTCAACAGCATCTTATAATTTAGCTAAAACCTCAGGATATAATTCACGGTGACCCTGCTTAACAGTAGGAAAAGAAACAGGAGCTTGGCCTGGGTGCGTAATTTATCCCAAGCTCTCTTACACACCTTTGTTACTTGTTCCGTGGTGAGAGCATCAAAGCCTAATTGGGCAGTAGTGTCAGAGTAATTATCGGGGCCTGTGAGCTGAGCCTGAGTAATTGGAATGCCATCAGCCCGATTTAGCTGAGCCTGCAGACGGGCCTCCTCTGACCACCAGGTACGGGATTGTAAATGCTGAGATGGAGTTAGAACAGCTTTTGCCAAAAGATCCCAGTCTAAAGGAGGCAAAATGACCTCAGTACAAAGAGTCTGTAATATGATTTTAACATATGAAGAAGTAGGACCATAGTGAGTACAAGCATCCTTGAATTCTTTTAAAAAGGTAAGACTGAGTGGCGCATATCGACGCATTTGTACCCCTTGAGCACTGGGATGTTCCAGCACGACCAGATAAGTCCAAGCCTCTAATCCACTTGTTTCTTTGTTCTGGCATAATAAGCGTTGCATGGAAGTTTCAAGAACAGGCACATGAGATGGAGTCAGCATAGTAGTGACAGGAAAAGTATGTGTAGATAAGGGAAACTGAGGTTCAGGAGCTTGGACCAGTGTGAGAGTGTGAGAAAGGGGCATTGGAGAAGCAGAAGAGGCATAAGCATACTTGTGATTATTGTCCCAATCCTATGGAACCAGAGTGGCAAGGGCATCCATGCATGAAGAAGGATACAGAGAAGCAGGTTGACAGGAAGGCAAACTGACCACTTGAGTGACCAAAATGACAGGAGGGCGAGGGGCTGTGGTGGACAGGGGAGGGCCTGCAGAATTATAGGCAAATTGTACTTTGGTCCTGGAGCCATTCGATGGCTTTGGAGGCAAAGGCTGCAAAGGTTTGAAGAGGGAAGAGTCAGCATAGATATGGTCCCGGGCTGTCCAAGTTGGGGCTGCAGTAGCTACAAGTACCGGCTCCTTGTGGAAAGAAATAAGATCATCAGAGGGTGACGTTAAGCCAAAGTCACCGGAGTTGGATATTGAATCCTCAGTATCGTCAGGCAGGGGAGGAGTATGCGAAGGGAGAGGCTGAGCAGATAACAAAGGCTGAATGGGAGAGGAAACTTGAGTAAAAGGTAGAGGGTCACCAGATTCAGAAAACTGTGGTAACTGCAGGGGGTCACGGGATTGATATGTCTTTAGGACAGCTCACACCAAGGCCCAATCACCCCAAACAGTGACGGGAACATAATTGCCTGTCGGGACCAGTTCCCAGAATTTTGCACCAACACGATCCCATAGTTCCACATCTAACGTTCCCTTTTCAGGAAACCAAGGACAGTGTTCTTCCACCGTCCTGAATAGGGTGACCATATTTTCCATGGGTACCTGAACTCCTCCCTGTTTTAACAGGAGTTTAATATAGCAGAGATAAGCAGAATGTTTGGACTCCACATGACCCATAGTTACCCCAGACAATACACATACAACTCACTAATCATCAGAGAGCCAAACAAGCGCTTCTGTGAACTGGACCAATGAACGTTTCTACACACCCACCAAAGGGAATCAGGTTCCCACATGCACTTAGGAAAAAGAAAACCACATTGGTGCACCAGATACTGGGGGAACCTGCCCCCAATATTTCAGTGTAGGTTCTTTCTATTTTCCATAAGTGTCGGCTGGCTGAGAAATAAAGAGAGACAGTACAAAGAGACGAATTTTACAGCTGGGTTACTGGGGGTGACATCACATATTGGTAAGACTGTGATGCCCACCTGAGCCTCAAACCAGCAAGTTTTTATTAAGGGTTTTAAAAAGGGGAGGGAGTGTAAGAACAGGGAGTAGGTACAAAGATCACATGCTTCAAAGGGCACAAAGCAGAACTACTAACAAGGGTCTAACAAAGATCACATGCTTCCGAGGGAACAGGACAAAGGGCAAAAGCAGAACTACTGATAAGAGTTTATGTTCAGTGGTGCACATGTTGTCTTGATAAACATCTTAACAGAAAACAGTGTTCAAGAGCAGAGAACCAATCTGATGACAAATTTACCAGGGCAGAGTTTCCCCACCACAGTAAGCCTGAGGGTACTGCAGAAGACCAGGGCATATCTCAGTCCTTATCTCAACTGCATAAGACAAACATTCCCAGAGTGGCCGTTTATAGACCTCCCCCAGGGAATGCATTCCTTTCCCAGGGTATTAATATTAATATTCCTTGCTAGGAAAAGAATTTAGCGATATCTGTCCTACTTGCATGTCCATTTATAGGCTCTCTTCAAGAAGAAAAATATGGCTGTTTTCGCCCGACCCTGCAGGCAGTCAAACCTTATGGCTGTCTTCCCTTGTTCCCTAAAAATTGCTGTTATTCTGTTCTTTTTCAAGGTGCACTGATTTCATATTGTTCAAACACACATGTTTTACATATCAATTTATACAGTTAACACAATTATCACAGTGGTCCTGAGGTGGTGTACATCATCAGCTTACAAAGATAACAGGATTAAGAAATTAAAGTAAAGACAGGCATAAGAAATTATAAAGGTATTATTTGGGAACTGATAAATGTCCATATTAAAATGAAATCTTCACAATTTATGTTCCTCTGCTGCAGCTCCAGCCGGTCCCTCTATTCGGGGTCCCTGACTTCCCACAACATAAAACCACCTGAAATGGATTTATTTCCATCATCATCTCATTCTCAGGTAATGCCAGTTCAACCACCATCAATGACAATAATCATGCTTTTATTAACATACCTTTTCCCTAGTGAAATACACCAGTCTCTAATGAGAGCTGATTAGTCACTGCTGCCTTCATTTTTTTGCAATTCAAGTGCAAAGCGTTATTATTACACCAGGTTCAGCAAACACTACCTTGATATACTAATTGGTGCAGGTTTCAAAACAGTTTTGATCATAAGAAATTCACAGTGCCCTTTGGAAATAGTTTTAAAATGGTGTGGCATACTCTTTGACCCAGAAACTTTGCTGTTGAGATTGTAGCCAAAGGGAATAACTACACAAAAGCAAAGAGATTTATCTGCTGGGATGTTTCTTCCAGCAATATTTGTAACCATTGAAAAATGAGAAACAGCCTAAATGTTGAAGAGTAGAGACTTGGTAAATGAATTATACTACAGCTATATGATGAAATACTACACAGCTTTAAAAAAATTATGTGTTGAAGAATATTCAAATATACAGAAAAATATTCATGATATATTTGTTAAATGGAAAAGCAGATTTTAAAACAGTATGTGAAATTATAATCTCAGTTAGTGGGCAGGGAACAATTATCAATGAAGAAAATAGGCTTCGGAAACAGAAAGATTTAAATACCCTTTAAGCTGGGTATATAATTCAGAGCCGTGGACAAGTTACTTAACTTTTGTGCCTCAGTTTTCTCATTTTCAAAATGTGGATTCAGGTTGAGTGCAGTGGCTCATGCTTGTAATCCCAGCACTTTGGGAGGCCAAGGTGGGTGGATTACCTGAAGTCAGGAGTCAAGACCAGCCTGGCCAACATGATGAAACCCTGTCTCTACTAAAAATACAAAAATTAGCCAGGCGTGGTGATGCAGGCCTGTAATCCCAAGCTACTTGGGAGGTTGAGGTGGGCGAATCGTTTGAACCTAGGAGGCAGAGGTTGCAGTGAGCCAAAATTGTGCCATTGCACTCCAGCCTGAGCAACAAGAGCAAAACTCCATCTCAAAAAAAAAAAAAAATGTGGATTCAAATAATACCCTCCTCAAAGGGCAACCCGGGAAAGCCTCTCCCCTCTTCTTTCAGTGCCACACACCTGGTGGGCAGTCCCCTAATCTCTATTTGGATATCTCCTGTGCATGGGGCCCTCATCACCTCCTGATACTGCCTATAACACTAAGAACTCTAACAGCAAACTACAGTTTAAGTGACAGAAACCATCTGAAACCTACACTCTCTTTTCTTTTTTTTCTTTTCTTTCTTTCTTTTTTTTTCTTTTTTCTTTTTTTTAAGATAAGATCTCCCTCTGTTGCCCAGGCTGGAGTGCAACAGCATAGTCATAGCTCATTGCAGCCTCCACCTCCCGGACTCAGGTGATCTTCCCACCTCAGCCTCCCAAGTAGCTGGGATTGCAGTGCACACCACCACACCCAGCCTAAAACCTACATTCTTAAGTCTGAGACTTGTGTTGTCATTGTTAATGAATAAAAGAGTTATAGGCCATCTATGGCTACAAGTAGTTGTTGCTGGGATTCTTTTTGTTTTCAGGATCCCCAGAAAGTTCACGTTAATTGTTTCTGGACCAGCTCAGGAATGAGGGGCTGATAATTAATCACTCCTGGTCCCATTGTCATGGGTTAAAGGTAGTCTATAGAGTAGCTTTGTCATGGTGGAGGACATGAACAGAGCCCTAAGAGCAGTTTCCAAAAGAGATACCTTTTGAACACTCCAAGTGCAAAGTCTGACCTCAAGTGAGAGCTCAATTAATGCTGCAAGTCCATCCCAGCCTGGCCACTAAAGAATCGGGTCACTGGCCGGGTGCAGTGACTCAAGCCTGTAATCCCAGCACTTTGGGAGGTTGAGGTGGGTGGGTCACAAGTTCAAGAGATCGAGACCATCCTGACCAACATGCTGAAACCCTGTCTCTACTAAAAATTCAAACATTAGCTGGCTGTGGTAGCATGTGCCTGTAGTCACAGCTACTTGGGAGGCTGAGGCAGGAGAATTGATTGAACCTGGGAGGTGGAGGTGGTAGTGAGCTAAGATTGCATCACTGCACTCCAGACTGGTGACAGAGCAAGACTCTGTCTGAAAAAAAGAAAAACAAAGAATTGGGTGACCTTGGGAAAGTTACTGCATTCAAGGTGGTAGCTTCCTTGGCTGAGGAAAGATGTTTGGGGAGAAGTCAGAGGTCTCAAGGTATCCTTTTGAGGCAGGATGACTGTATTAGTCTGTTTTCACTCTGATGATTAGGACACACCTGAGACAGGAAAAGAGGTTTAATGGACACTCAGTTCCAGTTCCACATGGCTAGGGAGGTCTCACAATCATGGTGGAAGGCGAAAGGCACTTCTTACATAGTGGCAGACAAGAGAGAAATGACAGCCAAGTGAAAGGGGTTTCCGCTTATAAAACCATCAGATCTCATGAGACTTATTTGCTACCACAAGAACAGTTTGGGGGAAACCACCCCCATGATTCAATTATCTCCCACCAGGTCCCTCCCACAACACATGGGAATTATAGGAGTTACAATTCAACATGAGATGTGGGTGGGGACACAGCCAAACCACATCATTTAAATATCATCTGATGCAGAAGACCAATGTCCCAAGCAAACAAGGAAAGAAGCTCTGGCCACAGCAAGAGAGGACAGGAACCTGGAACATCTCTGCTTCCTCTCTACAAGCACCCAGAGACCGAAGGGCCTCAGTGGGAACTTGCTGCACCTTCCTTATTCCTTATTATACCATACAATTAATGCCTGCAATACCATGCACAAAACCCAAAAGGCGGAAGCAGCTCAGATGCCTATCAATGATTGAGAGGAGCAGCAAGTTGAGGCCCCTCCATCTGGTGGCTGTTGCTCAGTCACAAAAGGAATGAAGTTCTGGTTCACACTGCAGCAAGGATGAACCCTGAGCACTTATACCAGGCCAAAGAATCCAGACACAAAGGACCACACATTGTACAGCTTCATTTCTGTGAAATGTCCAGAACAGGGGACTACTTAGAAACAGAAATCAGATAAGTGCTTGCCAGAGGCTGGGAGGAGAGGGGAATGGAGAGTGACTGCTAATGGGTACGAGGTTTCTTCTGGGGTGATGAAATGTTTTGGAACTAGATAGAGGTGATGGTCACAATATTGTGAATGTACTAAATGCCACTAAACTCTATGCTTGAAAATGATTCATTATATGTCACGCGAATTTTACCTCCATACAAAAATCCAAAGCAAAATAATAATAGCGTCCACACCCTAAAGGGGAATAATGATCACCTGTCACCCACACAGCGCTCAGTAGGGGCTTTATTTTTTGAGACAGGGTCTCACCTTGTTACTAAGGCTGGAATGCAGTGGCATGATAATGGCTCACTGCAGCCTCAAACTCTCGGGCTCTGGTGATCCTCCCACCTTAGCCCCCCGAGTAGCTAGGACTATAAACATGCACCACCGTTGCTCAGCCAATTTTTGTGGTTTTTGTAGACAAAGTGTTTCACCATTTTTCCCAGGCACGTCTTGGACTCCTGGGCTCAGTGGATCTGACTGCCTTGGCTTCCCAAAGTGCTGGGATTACAGGAGTGAGCCACCACTCTTGGAGGCAGAGGAGTTTGTAATCCTACACTTGTTTAGCTTTCCCTACCCATCTGTCTGGCAGATGACACCCTATCTTTGGAGTTTACTGCTTCCTCATGGTCATGATGGCATGGCCAGGGCTGGACTCAGGTCTCCAGGCTCCTAATCTGGTGCTCTTCCCTTCCCTCTGAGTGTGTCCCAGAGAAGAGGAAGGGACAGCACCCTAATCTGGAGAACACTCCGCTGGTTCTCTAGTGGCTGCTCATGAGTCTGTGGAGGGACTGTGAGCCTCTGGGCACACCACACACAGGCTGCTCCTGATGTGGGAAGTCGTATTCCTGGTACCCGCTCACCAAGGGGTAACAATGTGCCATTGTTCTAAATTCTCTTCCCTTAATCCTGGCTGTGCCCCTGGCAGGTGAGAGGTGTCAGTCCCAGTGTGTGGTGGTAGAAATGGTCTCCACTTGTTCAAAAAACTCTTCCTGAGCCCCTGTGTGCTCATGCAGATCCCATGCTGGGTCTGGGGCTTCCATGGTGAGCAAGACTCACTAGGAGCCAAGCACAGGGAACTTGCAGCCTAACTGCATTATGATGGGTCACCATAAGGCCATCTCCCGAGTACTCTGAAGGCAGAGCTGAGGGCTGAGGGCACACGCCATGGGGTGGAGCCTCCCACAGGGTGACCCAGGCTGCTAACTGGAGAAAGGGCAGGAGTCATCATCCACACCAAGACAAGTGGGGAAGGGGGTCCTCTGGGAGCCCTTTCTCCTTCCGCTAGCCTTCCACTCCTCTATGGGTGAAGTGCCTGAGCCAGGAGAGTGGCCCAGTGTGCAGACTGAAGTCCTCAGAGGGAGGGCAGGACAAGAGCATGGTCAGATGTGCACTTGAGGGGATTCCTTCAACTGCAGCTGGGAGACTAGATTGGAGGGGACTGGATTGGGACAGGGAAACCCTGGTGGCCCAGGTGAGAAATGCTAGTAGGTTCCTGGGTGATGATGAAGGCAGCAGGCAAGAAGAGAGGCATGGGGTCGGGAGCTATTTGGGAGGAGGATTCATCATCAGGGCCTGGTGTTGAGTGGCTTGGTGCGGGAGGGCTGGGAGCAGGGGCAGGGCAGAGCACCTGTCCTGGATGAGGGATGGAAGGCAGGGCCTTCACTGAGATGCAGGCACTGAGGATGAGGGGCTGTGACTTAATCCATCCTCGCAGCTACAACCAAATGCCTGCCACAGCCTCCGTGGCTTATAAACAACAGACATTTATTTCTCACAGTTCTGAAGACCGGGAAGTTCAAGGCCAGGGCATGGCAGATTTCCTGTCTGGGGAGGGTTTGTTTCCTGTTCATCAATGACATCTTTTATGTGTTCTCAGGTGGAAAGGATAAGAGAACTCTCTGGAGCCTTCTTTTGTTTTATTAATTTTTTTCTTTATAACTGACACATATTAATAGTCTATATTTATGGAGTGCATTGTGATGTTTCAATGCATGCATACATAGTCTAATGACCAAATCAGGGCAATTAGCTTATCTGTCACTTTAAACAGTTATCATTTCTTTGTGGTGCCAACATTCAAAATCTTCTCTTCTAGCTATTTTGAAATACATGAAACAGTGTTACTTTCTGCAATCACCCTACTGTGTGACAGTACCTCAGAACGTCTTCTTCCAAATTCTATGATTGTGACTTTGCACCCATTGACCAACCTCTCCCAGGCCCCTTCTCCCCACCCTTCCCAACCTCTGAGAACCCTATTCTACTCTCTATTTCTTTCTTGCTTGCTTGTTTTCTTGCTTTCTTTTTTTGATAGAGTCTCACTCTGTCACCCAGGCTGCAATGCAGTAGCGCTATCTTGGCTCACTGCAAGCTCCACCCCCAGGGTCACGCCATTCTCCCGCCTCAGCCTCCTGAGTAGCTAGGACTACAGGCACCCGTCGCTATGCCCGGCTAATTTTTTTGTGTTTGTATTTTTGGGGGAGATAGGGTTTCACCACCTTTACCAGGATATTCTAGATCTCCTGACCTCGTGATCCACCCGCCTCGGCCTCCCAAAGTGCTGGGATTACAGGCGTGAGTCACTGTGCCCAGCCCTACTCTCTATTTCTATAAAATCATCTTTTCTAGATTCCACATATGAGTGAGATTATGCAGTGTTTGTCTTTCTGTTCCTGGCTTATTTCATTTAACACAATTTTCTCCATGTTCATCCCTGTTGCCACAAGTGACAGGATTTCATTCTGTTTTATGGCTACATAGTATTCTGTTTTCTGTATGCTACATTTTCTTTATCCATTCATCATTGGGTTGGCATTTAAATTGATTCCATACCTTGGCCATTGTGAATAATGCCACAATAAACATGGTTGGGCAGATGTTCTCTTTGACATACTTAGCCCATTTCCTTTGGATATATTCCTAGTAATGGGATTGCTGGATCATATGGTAGTTCTATTTTTAATTTTTTGAGGAACCTCCAAACCTCCATACTGTTTTTCATAGTGAATGCCCTGATTTACATTCCCTCCACCAAGGTAAAAGAGTTCCCTTTTGTCCACATCCTTGCCAGCGTTAGTGATTTTTTTTGTCTTTTTGATAATTGCCATTCTACCGGGGGTGAACTGATGTTTCACTGTGATGTTGATTTGCATTCATGTGATGATCAGTGACGTCGAGCATTTTTTCCATATATTTACTGACCATTCATACGTCTTCCAGACCCCTATCTCTCACCACATACGCAAGTCAATTCCAAATCAATTAAAGGCTTAACTGTAAGACCCTGTGAAACTGCTAAAAGAAAACACTGGGGAAAAGCACCACGATGTTAGCCTGTGCAAGGATATGGTTTTAGTTTGTTTGTTTAGTAAGAACTACAAAGCACAGGCAACAAAAGCAAACATAAACAAATGGAATTACAATAAAGTAAAAATCTGTCCCACAACAAAGAAAACAATAAAGTGAAGAGAAAACCCTGTAAAATGGTAGAAAGTATTTGCAAACCATGCATCTGACAAGGGGCTCATATCCAGAATCTATAAGGAACTCAACTCAATAGCAAAATCACAACAAATTTTTAAATGGACAAAAGGCTTGAGGCCCCTTTTGAAAAAGGACTAATCCCATTCACAAGAGTGCCACCTTCATGACCTAATCACCTCCCGAAGTCCCCACCTCCTAATACCATCATCTTAGAGATGAGGTTTTTAACATAGGAATTAGGAGGGGACACACACATTCAGATCATGGCAGTAAGGTTAGAAAAGATGGCAGAAAATGTTGGCTATAAGACCCCTGCAGGCCGTCCACGTGAAGCTGAGGGGCGGCAATGGGGACCTGGCAGGATCTTGAGTGGCCAGGCAGCGTAGACATCTACATATATGAACAGAAAGACTGAATACACAAATGAACAACGGACAGGCTATACACAGAGATGCAGCTCTGACCACCAAATGCAGAAACAAGTCCCACGTGGCCAGCATTTGAGAAGTAACTAATGGCTTCCCTAATTTTTGTCCCTATTTTCAACTCATATTCCAATTCCAAGTATGCCCCCTCCCCTGTTTCTTGGCCACCTCCAGCTCCACAGGTCAACAGCCTCCATTGGGCCTCACCCAGGGCTTCCCCTTCTCCACTCTGAGGCTTCCCACTCCCCTGCCTGTTTTTGAGTTTCTGCCAGGGCAAGCAGTGGTAGCTAACTCCCTTGTTACAGCAAGTTCTGAGTAAATTGCCTTTGCTTGTTCTCATGTGGAGGGATTTTCATTTCTGGCTATACTGGTTAGCGTCCCATGTATAACTGAAACCTGGGGTTGGGTGGGGTTACAGGGTGTTGCGTTACATGAGAAAAGTAGAACCCCAAGGCTGGAATCCACAGGAACCTCATCACTGGTTGGTGAAAGACTTGGAAGGAGGAAGGGGCTGGAGAGCTGGAGGGAGGCCTGCAGGTGGGCACCAGTGTGGGCACAGCAGCTGGGAGGGCAGGGACTGCCCGGCACACACTCTCCATGCCTTGCTGGCCTCGTCTTGGCACCGTGGCAGGTAGCAGGAATGGATGGGAGCTCCAGGTCAGCCTCTAGCTCTGCACTGACCAAGAGAGTCCCCATCCCCAGCTCTCAGCTGTCCCACACCCAAACCATCTTCTCCTTCCTGCTGATGAAGTTGAACCCCGTTTAATAACCACATTGCAAGCATGTGATGTGTGCCCAGCCCCACTGCTGGACAAATTCTAAGGGCATGAAAAACCACACAAACAAAAGATAAGAAAGGCCAAGTCCTCGTCAAGGAGCCCACAGCCTCACAGTCAGCAAATGCTCCAGACCCTACCATGGACAGCACTGAACACGGTCTCTCTTGATTAAAGGAAACAGGCCCAAGGAGCATCCGATTTATGATGTCTAAGCCCATTCAGGCTATCAGGGGTTAGGAGTTAATGCCACTTGGTATTAGAGTTTAGGGAGGGACTGTGTCAGAGAGACATTGGTCAAAGGATACAAAAGTTCTGTTAGACAGGAAGAATAAGATCAGGGGATTTACCTAACAACCTGGTGACTGTAGTTAATAACACTGCACTGTAGACTTGAACATTGCTAAGAGAGTAGACTTTGAGTGTACTCACAAAGGAATAAGTGTAGGAGATGCCAACCTAAATAACCAAGAAAGGCTCTCTAAAGGAAAATGACATTTACTTAGGAGTCAGTATTGCAATGGGAGTATATGTGCCATAGCAAACTACATATGTATTCAGGGAGAAACAGGAAGACAAAAATTCTTCAGGGAAAAAATGAGGAGGATCACATAATTGCTTTGAGATAATTATCCCTGTGTACAAGGATCAGTAACATGAGTGATGCCAGTCCAGGGTGGGACAGGCAGTTGCTGGGCAGATGTCCGTGCAGAAATAGTTTTGTGTGTAAGGTTGTGATGATCTTTGTGCAAGGTTGTGGTGTTTGCAGAGTCTTTTGTGATGGCTTTGTCTGCAGGCATCCATGCATAAGAACCTCCCCTCCTGGCCTTCCCTGCTTCCATTTGTCAGGGTTTTTAACACAAGTGACTCCACTTTGATTCGGCAGCTTTCACAGAGGTAATGCATATGTTAATTAGCTCACCTGAGCTGTTCCACAAGACGTACATATCTCAACACATCATGTTGTGCACCATAAGTATGTACAATTTTTATTTGTCAATTAAAAAATGGAGAAATAAAATTAATGCCACTTGGCTTTGTGGGAAGCCACCAGTCCCTCTGAGCCAGCTTTGGTCCTGAGAAGACGTAGGTTATTTATTTATATTTATTTATTTATTTATTTTTGAGACAGAGTTTTGCTCTTGTTGCCCAGGCTGGAGTGCAGTGCACGATCTTGGCTCACTGCAACCTCCACCTCCTGGGTTCAAGTGATTTTCTTGCCTCAGCCTCCCAAGTAGCTGGGATTACAGGCACCCACCACCCGGTCCAGCTAAATTTTGTATTTTTAGTAGAGACAGGGTTTCACCATGCTAGCCAGGCTGGTCTTGAACTTCTGACATCAGGTGATCTGCCTGCCTCAGCCTCCCAAGGTGCTGGGATTATAGGCCTGAGCCACCTCGCCCACCCGAGACTTAGATTAAATGTGACCTCGACACCAAGGTTCTGAGTCACTGTAGGCTATGTGGTGCCTGCACACTTCGACATCACTGGGTTCATTGAGGGCCTCCTGTGTGCCAGGCTTTGGGGTTGCTGGGATCCATAGCCCATGTCCTCCCGCCTCCAGGCTCCTCTATCATGGGCGGGTGAGGGATGTTAAGTGGAATAAAGATGAGGTCAGCACAGTGCCCCGCACATGATGGATGCTTCTGTTTAGCCTTTTTACCTGGATCTTCCCACTTGTTCCTCACAACAGTTTGCAAGGTGAGCACATTCTGTCCTGTTGTATGAAGGAGGAAACTGAAGCATCGGAAAGTGGGTTCATGTGAAGGTCACGATGTCAGAAAGTGGATTCAAATTCATGCAGGGAATCCTGGAATTGGCACACAGCCAGTTCAGTCTTCTGCACTCCGGGCCGGCCATCAAGAGATCAAGTGTGGTCACACATAGTTTCGAGACACCTACAGAATAACAGACACTGGAGCCTACTTGTAGGTGGAGGCAGAAGGAGGGTGAGGAGCTAAAATCTACCTATTGGGTACCATGCTTATTGCCCCAATGACAAAATAATCTGTACCCCAAAAA
Source organism: Rhinopithecus roxellana (assembly GCF_007565055.1). NCBI lineage: Eukaryota > Metazoa > Chordata > Mammalia > Primates > Cercopithecidae > Rhinopithecus > Rhinopithecus roxellana. Next base: position 21,638,063 of record NC_044560.1, read on the forward strand.
ATCTGTATCCCTGAACCTAAAATGCAACTTTTAAAACATAAATAAAAAAAAAATAAATTTCCTTCTGCAAGGGAGGCTGACGGGCTAGGGATAGACAGATGAGATGCCTCCACCAGTGTCTATTCCATTCCAAGTTTAGATGTTCTTCTCCACCTTGAAAACATTTAGTGACTTAACAAAATTCTAATAAATTAAAAAATAAATTGACTAAGGCTTAATCAAGCAATTCATTTAAACATCTCTGGAAATGGAATGCACAAAAAGTATGCAAATCCCATGTTAATCTGTACTCCTCTTAAAGCATTACTGGGGAGCTTACTTTCTATGCAAATACGGCTGGAGACGGAGGGAGAAAGGAACTTCTGGTGGCTGGACATCTTTTTCTTCCTTTATAAATTAATTTTTTCCCCTCAAAAGACTTGGAATTCTTCACAAATGTTCGTGTGTGCATCGCAAAGCAACTTTATTTTTGGTCTGGCTTGCTTTTTCCCATCTCTGGACCAAGAATCCTCTTTAGACCCGCCAGCAAGTCGAGGGCTGCCAGCGACAGTTTCTCCAGGGCCCCAGCGGGTGACGAGCATCTCAGAGATGGAAAATTACTGGAGACCGCACTAAGAGCCTAGAAGTCTTAAAACCAGCCCCTCCAAGCTTTCCCAATCACAGTCAGCACCATGCATTTCAAATGCAAATCCTGCCCCATTCTTTGAGAATAACTGCACATCTAACTCCAAAGCCATTTCACAATTAGCCCCGTTTCCCGCAGGGAATTTCAGCCACTGGGAAATTCAAACTCACTGCTTGAACAAAGGATTTCTGAAAACTTCCATTTCAGTCTCTGCTGGGATCCAGGGCTCTTAAGTGTAGTTCTGGGGTTCCCCATTTGGACTGAACTCTCTGGGAGGCACGCACACCCCCTCCCTGGGGCCCACTCTGACCAGTGCTGCAACACTCTGGGACACCAGGCTGTGCGTTTGTGGAGCATGTCACAGGGCACACAGTGCGTTTACTGCATCATCTCATCTGACCGCCACGCAGGTTCTAGGACAGACAGGGAAGGTGGCGTTATCTGTGTTTGACAGATGAGGAAACTGAGGCAGGCATGAGCAGGTGATTTGCTTAGGCTCTTGTATCTTATCAGTACCTACTGTGGTTGCTAAGCACGGGGCCTTTTGCTGGCATCTGATCACAGTGGGCTCAGCTGTTCTAGGCTAGAAATATAGAAAAACAACTATTTTTGTGCTTCCAGAAGTTTGTGGCATCTATAACAGAGTCTGCAACCTCTTCCTGTAAAGGGCCACTTAGTAAATGTTTTCTGTTTTTGTCACCACGCAGGTCCCTGTCACAAAACCTTGTGAACCCCAAATATCTGAGACAGGCCTCAGTCAATTTAGGAAGTTTATTTTGCCAAAGTTAAGGACAGACACTCATGACACAGCCTCAGGAGGTCCTGGCGACATGTGCCCCAGGTGGCTGAGGCACAGTTTGATTTTATACATTTTAGGGAGATGTGAGATATCAATCAATATACCTAAGAAGAACATTGGTTTGGTCCAGAAAGGCAGGACAGCTCTAAATGAGGGAGGGGGCTTCCAGGTCACCGGTAGATAAGAGACAAATGGTTGCATTGTTCGGAGTCTCTAATTAGTCTTTCCGAAAGAGACAATCAAATACACATTTATCTCAGTGAGCAGAGGGATGACTTTGAACAGAATGGGATGCAGGTTTGTCCTGAGCAGTTCCCAGCTTGACTTTTCCCTTTAGCTTAGGGATTTTGGGGTCCCAAGATTTATTTCCCTGCCACAACCTCACTACCACAGTGGTTTGAAAGCAGTGTAGATGGTATGTAAACCAGTGAACAGGACTGTGTTCCAACAAAACTTAATTTACAAAAATGGGCAGGAGGGCCAGATGATGAATGGATTTGGCCCCTGAGTGATGATCCACCAACCTGTGATCTACGAGTTGACAGGATGCTGAGCTGTGAGCAGCCAGTGGATCGCGGCAAATCTGAACCAACAACATACTAATGTAAGGGTAAAAGACAGAGGAAAGAAACACAGTTAAAGACAGGTTTTCTTTAAGTAAAGCCTGACAGGTGCTCCTGGCCCATTGCGGTCAGGAGTGCTTTCTCTTACGGACTAAGAGTATATATTGGTTTTAGGGTGAGGAGGCTTATCACAAGCTTTGAATGTTTACGTGTGTGGAGGTTTATGGCGGGGTTGGAATCTCTCTGGGAGGAGGGGAGGTTATTTTGGGGCTACATCTTTCCTGCCCGGAGTGGGGTTTATTTTGGCGCTAGCGTGTCTCTCGTCGGGGAGGAGTCTGGAATGTTTCTGGCTGGAGATGTCATTTGTGGTTTATGGTCCTGCTGACCTTAGCCATTAGGCTGATGCCCTTTGGAGTCAGGCAGTTTTTCTTATTAAGGTGAACTTTAGAACAAGGGGCTTGCCCAAGATGGTGATGTTCCTACTCCGTCAGCCAGCACTGTGTATTTCCAATCCGATGAGCGTGGAAAGTTTTACCAAAGGTATAACCATGATCGATGAATATCCCATTGTTGTCTTTATGAAATGGCTAAAATGACCAGTTGACCTCCATCCAAGACCTGATTCCTGCCAGCCAGCAGGATGGTCTCAGGGCAGGCCTGCAGTCCCACTGGGGTTAATCATGCACCCTCTTCGCTCTCCACAGGCCTGGTTGAGATAATCAATTACATATTCATGTCATTAGTGTGCAATGAGAGGGCTGGTCGTTCAGGCTACACGCTGCTTCCCAGCATCAGGCTCTGGAGAGACTCAGATCGATAAGATAAAGGTATATTGTAAACATGTACAATTGCCCCTGCCTCCAGCAGCCGCTGGTGTAGTAGAGGAGGCAGAGGAGACCGTGGCACCGTTGCAGGAGAAGTGTCAGTGCCACAGGAGCAAGTAGAACGGACTTCCTGGAGGAGGGGGAATCTGGACAGAATCTTAAAGGATGCAGAGGAGCTGGCCAAGCTGAGGAAGAAATCAGAGCGCACCCTTGGCGGCAGGAGAGACACCAATGTCACGGTCCTAGGAGTCAAAAGCAGGTTGTTTATGGAATGTGCTACCAACATTCTAGTGCTGTCGGAAAGCGGGGATCTTTCAGGGGAAAAAAAAAAAGAATTCTAATATAACCACTTATTTTATACTATCCTGAATTCCTCTTTATTAATAATAGACCTCATCGTTTACATTTAATTTGTTAGCGGTTTAATATCTAATTGTGAACCTCTAATTAATTCTTAGTCTTACAGTAAATGAGGTTTTCTCCCTCCAACTCAGCAGGCAAAAGACGTGCAGCATTTAATTTCCTAACCCAACGCCTGCAAACCATCTCACAAAAAAAGGCAGGAGGGAAACCTATACACTCGATCGCCTTCTCGTTGTCATCTGTTTGTTTGTGTTATTCAAAAAGGTTTTGTGGATGAAGTTATCTTATGCACCACACATGAACCCAAGGTGTACCCTGCAGCTGTGCTTCCTCACTGCACATCCCACCTCCCTCCACCAAACCAAGATGATAGGAAAGAAGGAGAAGGGAAGCAGATGGCTGAGATAGCATCTGAGCAGCACAAATGTATGTGTGTGCAAATCATTTGGTGTATGATAAATGCTATATCCTATAGAGTACACATTCCACTAGCAGCATATGACGTACAACACATAACTTATAAAAGATAATTCCGGGCCCGGCATGGTGGCTTACGCCTGTAATCCCAGCACTTTGTAAGGCCAAGGTGGATGGATCATGAGGTCAGGAGCTCGAGAGCAGCCTGGCCAATGTGGTGAAACCCTTTCTCTACTAAAAATACAAAAATTAGCCAGGTGTGGTGGCGTGCACCTATAATCCCAGCTACTCGGGAGGCTGAGGCAGGAGAACTGCTTGATCCTTGGAGGCAGAGGTTGCTGTCAGCTGAGATCGTGCCACTGCACTCCAGCCTGGGTGACAGAACGAGATTCCATCTCAAAACAAACAAACAAACAAAAAACAAATGAGAGATCATTCCAGCATGCCCATATATGTCCTGGTTTTCTTATTGCTGCTCTAACAAAGTGCCACCCCCTTAATGGCTTGTACTAGCACCCACTTCTGTCTTATTCCATGGGTCAGAAGTCCAGGCATAGTGGGGCTCAGCAGGGCCATGGGCTAAAATCAAGGTGTCTGCTGGGCTGGGCTCCAACCTTCTGGAGGCTCTGGGCAAGATACCGTGTCCAAGGTCCCTCAGGTTGTCAGTCAAATGTAGTACCCTGCAGTTTCCACTTCCCTGAGGTCTCATTTCCTTGCTGGCTGTCATCGGGGAATCCCTTCTCAGGAAAAACACCTTCTCGTGCCTTCCACATAGCCCCTCCAGCAGCAGTAGGTCAAATCCCTCTCACGCTTCAGCTTTCTCTGGTAGCTCTTCTGCCACATCTCTGTGAACTGCTCTTCTGTTTTTAGGGGCTTGTGTGGTTGCACTGAGCCCACCCAGATAATCCAGGGCATCTCCCTGTTTTAAGGTGAGCTGATGAGTCACCTTAACGATGGCTGTCAAATCCCTTCACAGCAGCCCTTAGGTCAGTGTTTGGATGAGCAGAGGGAGGCGATCTCACAGGACAGCTTTAGAACCCTCACTATTGCTATAGACACACACATCCCCATCATATAGTGACATTGGCTGTGAGGTGGCTGGGCTCATACTAGTCCCATGAGAAAAGCAACTAAAATATGCCGTGGCTGAAGAAAAGCATATGACAAAAACATGAGTCCTTGAATTCTACAGTAGAAAATATTTATTGTTCATAAGCTTACTGATATTTCATTATTCAGTTTGAACATTCAGTTTCTGAAGCAGGGAAGCAGATGGCTGAGATAGCATCTGAGCAGCACAAATGTATGTGTGTGCAAATCATTTGGTGTATGATAAATGCTATATCCTATAGAATACACATTCCACTAGCAGCATATGACGTACAACACATAACTTATAAAAGATAATTCCGGGCCCGGCACGGTGGCTTACGCCTGTAATCCCAGCACTTTGTAGGCCAAGGTGGATGGATCATGAGGTCAGGAGCTCGAGAGCAGCCTGGCCAATGTGGTGAAACCCTTTCTCTACTAAAAATACAAACATTTCTTACACCCATGTAAGAAATACATTCTTTCTTACACCCATGACTGGCATCTATTAAAACACTGGGTCCAGAATGCTATGCATCATTCTGAAAGACATTGGGAGAGATTCTCTGTGAACGCAGCTCACAGACAGGGGAAAATTTGAGGCTGAGGAGCCAGCAGCAGGGTCCAGATTCAAATTCACAGCCATCCAGCGTTGGGAGCAGCACAAGTCATGTGGCCAAAAAGTGGTAACAACCTTATCCTGAGAGGAAGGGGTAAATCCAGAAAAGTTTAAGCAGGGGAATGATGCAGTCATATTTGTGTTACAGATTAATCTGGAGGACTTGTGGTTCTGGCAAGATGGCAGACCAAAGACCTCAAACTTATCCCCAGATATGCTGGATGAAAGATAACAAAAGCCTATTTTAGGTGCATATATGAGCACCCAAGGAGGAAAGGACACCCTCTGGTCTCCAGCATAAAGAGAGACTTGAAAGCAAATGTGAGGAGCTCTGAGCTAAGGCTGCTGCTCCAAGGTGAAGTAGGCAGGTGAGGTGAGCAAGTGACGTGGGCAGGTGAGGTGGGGAGCTGAAGTATGCCAGTGAAATGAGCAGGTGAGGAGGACAGGTGAGATGTACAGGGGAGATGGGGAGGTGATTTGGGCAGGTAAAGTGGTCAGCGGAGGTGGGTAGGTGAGATAGGCAGGTGAAGAGAGGAGGTGAAGTGTGCAGGTCAAGTGGCCAGATGAAGTGGGCAGGTGTGTTTGTAAACAACAGCTTGAGCTTTAACACCGAAGTGTCAACAGCAAATGAATCCAGGCAACTGGGGAGCCAGAGGCAAGACACCTGATTAAAGTACAGCCTCAGTTGTGGCAGCCTTAGAGATGCTGTAGGCGCCACCTGTATGCGGAGAGATGAGGAAGTGCAAACACCTCTACCTGGGTTCAGGATGAAAAAATAAAAATCTGCCCCAATAACAAACAGCTTGGAGCTGTGCCTCATGCAGGTCTGCAGTTCGGGCTCACATTATCAATGTGGTCCAGGGGTGCCTCCCTTTGACAGCAGCAAATCCAAACCCTCTCTGGAGGAGCCCTCCCCATATGTCCGTGGAGTCTCACAAGGGAGTTCAAACCCATGATGAAGATGAGTCTCCACTTAACCTTCCTGAGATATGTGAGGACCCATTCTCCCATGAGTGGGTAAAGCACACAAGAGGGTCGGAGCCTCCATGAGCTTGGGGCCCTGCAAGAAAACACAAGTGTGATTAAAACAATGAAAGTCACAGGAAGTGACAGAACAGGACCTGTGTCCAGCCTGGGCCTCTCCCCTCATGCGAGGCTCTTGCACACAACTGCCTACTCCCACCTCCACCTGAAGGGCTGACAGACACTTGGCATGCCTGGCATCTCCCTCCCAGTGCCCGTCTCAGGAGAGGACAATGCCACCTTTCCAGAGACCCAAGACCAGATCCCTGGAGTCATCCTTAACCCGCCTCTTCCTCTCATGCTTCGCAACAAGCCAATACGGGATTAAAAACAATAGGAAATAAATTTCCTACAAGTGGAAGAAATCTCCTCATCTTCCTAACCTGCTAAAGCAATGCTATTGTTGCTATTGTCATTATTTTCAAATTATGAGTTGCTATGCATTTTAGATTTGTAATCATTTTTTATATAAAAAATAATAGAATTTAGCATATTTCATGTAAGAGAAAGAATAGAATAGAATAGAATAAACTGCCAGAGCAAGTGTCATGCAGGCAGGATAAGTAACATCTGGGGTAGTGTCTGTTTCAGGTGTACGTCTGTTTACGCATGTACATGGGCACTAGTCACGGAGTCAAAAGGTTGTTTTGCTTTGTGTGTGTTTTTTTTTTTTTTTTTTTTTTTGCTGTGGTTCATGAAAGCCACAGTGATCAAATATAGTTATCAGAACATATGTGGCAAATATTACATTTTACGGAAACATGCCAGCAGCAGTCCCCTTCAAAATCAGAAACAAGAAAAGGAGGTGCATTTGTATTCAGCTTTGTGCTGGAGGTCCTGACCAGCACAGTAAGACAAGAAAAACAGAAATAAACGTTACACGGGTTTAAAAGGAAGACACAAAACCATCATTATTCGTAGCTGTTATGACTGACAGCACACAAGACCCAAGAGAACAGAGATCAACTCAGTATAAATAATAGAGCTCTGCACAGCTTCTGGTTATGAGGTGCAAAACCCCAAAACTGGCAACATGCCTGTAGTTCCACAACAACCAATAACAAAAATATTACTTTAAAAGTACCATTTACAATTGGAAAACAAGTACAAGTTACTGAAAATAAACCCCACAAAAGAAGTACAAGGTGTTCACAGAGATGACAAACTTTGGTTGGTAAAAGAAAATGAAAGCAAATCTAAATGGAGAAAAAAGATATAATGTCATAGAAATTGCCAATCCTTCCCAAATTAATCTGTAAAGTCAATGCAATTTTCATAAAAACCTCAATAAAAATTTTCATAAAATTTAACAAATCTATTCTGAAACTTGCATGAAAGAATAAAAACTTGGGAAGAGTCAAGAGTATTTTAAAGGGGAAGAAAAAGGAAAGGTCGGGATGTTCCCTACTACACGCTGAGACAGAAGCTCCAGTGATTGAAATATGAGAGAAAAATAGACCTCCGGCACCAAAGATAGCACCAGACACAAATCTACCTGCGTCTGGGAAACCGGTCTAGGACGGAGGCACCATTTTGAAACCGCCTTTGCAAAATTATAACTCAGGAAATGATGGCAGTGAAAGAAACCAGACCTAACCGACTCCATCTCGCTTCTAACCTTTAAGCTGTCCTTGTTCATTCCCGGGTGTACACTGAACTAACTTTGGGAAGGAATTCGGTTGATAGTTTGACTCTGAAACAAAATTGATAATAATCCTTTCCTGGAAAAGACTCCCTTCTTGCCTGGGGACCAGTCTGCCTTTGCAGAACTAACACATTAGCTATAAGATTAGAAATTACAGTTTAGGGGTCATGTAGCCTCTGGCTGCAAGAGTCTGAACCTTCCCCAGATTGCTTCCTGCAGATAACATCACTATTGTAAAGCCTAAGATCAGTGCCTGAGATATTCTGCAGACCCTATGCTGGGTGGATCAGCTGACACAACCCAGACCAGTCATCTGGCTCAACCAGTTCTGCCATCCCACCTAGGAACAGAAAACAGGTAGAAAAACTCACTTCCCAGGCCCTCCCTGCCAAATTATCTATAAAAACTCTGATCCCTCCATGTTTTGGAGACTGATTTGAGTAACAGTAAAACTCTGGTCTCCCACATAGCCGGCTCTGCGTGAATTATTCTTTATCCATTGCACTTCCCCTGTCTTAATAAATTGGCTCTGTCTGGGCAGCGGGCAAGGTGAACCCGTTGAACAGTTACAGTTTCAGACCAGAGGGGTAAGAACGATCTCCTCTTGATGAAATTAGATGGACATGTTACCACCATACCCCTTCCTGTTGGGATCTTTGAGGGGACAGATTACACAGCACCCTTTTCTCCCCTGGCTTCTGAACACATGGAAACATAAACTCTAGGACCAAGGTGTTGTAGAAGTCTACAACTTCACCTCTATTGTTGGTGGGGCTGAGATGGAGAACGGGGGTCGGCATAGTGACGAGTTCTGCTAACTGCCCCTGAGAAATGGCCAGATCTCCCATCCAGTCCCAGGAAACCCAGACACGGCAGGGCCTCCTTTCTATAAAGGATGTGTCCATCCAGGAGGAGCACAGAGTGTGCAGGGAACTAGCTCATGGGAGCCAAAAATAAGTTGCTGAACCAAGGCTGTCTCTCAGGTTTGCCAACCCAAGGAGCGCTTCAACTTCCCTGGGGTGAAGGAAAGAGGCTGGAGAGAGGCTGCCAGGATCACCCACATGGAGCTCTCTGCAATGGGCAGAACTGCTGGGCTTGGAGAAGAAGTGCTCCTCTATGTCATGTATGCAAAATACATTTTGGACGGATTAAACACCTGAATATAAAAAGCCAGTAGTGCAATATCTTTCCAAAGAAAATAGGGGAGACGATTCACAGGACATCACATAGGAAAGGATTTTTAAACAAGATTCAAAAAACAAACCATAAAAGAGAAGGTTGATATGTTTGACTACTTTTGAATAGAAGATTTCTTGTACGGTTATCTTATAAAAATAATCATGTAAGAGACACCACCATGAACGTGGGAATGGAAGATGTTCATAACCCAAGTGTCTTAGTAGGTTCAGGCTGCCATAACAAAAGACCACAGACTAGGCAGCATAAACAACAGAAACTTTTTTTCTCACAGTTCTGGAGGCTGGAAGTCTGAGATTAAGGTGCCAGCATGGTTAGTTTTTGGTCACAGCTCTCTTCCTGGCTTGCGGGTGGGTGCTCTCTCACTGTGACCTCACATGGCCTTTCCTTGGTGCAAGAATACAGAGACAGACACAGAGAGAGAGAAACTCTTTGATATCTCTTCTTATAAGGATCACGGCACCACCCTTATGACTTGGGTTGCATAAAGGTGTCATTCTCCAACAGGGACCCCCACTGACAAAGGAGAAGGTGGTGGCACCTACGGGGGCTGGGGGAGGTTGACTTCCATTTTGGACGTGGTGAGGTGTTGAGTCATAGGGTCTGTGAGTCACCCCATCTCCAGTGAACCATTGAGAGCACTGCAGTTCCTGAGCCCAGCAGAGCGGTCCAGGGAGAAGTCTGGATTTGATGGTGACCAGCTCCCAGGGGCCTGATATTACCCAGGGAGGGTCATAGGCGAGCTCAGTGCTCAGGCAGCAGGTGTGGAGGGCCAACTGAGCAATGATGAATTCCTCAGTCCAAAACCTATTTGACAAATGGCTCCCTGATGAGTCCCTGATGTGATCAACCCCCTGGGCTTCAGCTCCTGTCCAATGTGCCTCCCCACCTCAGTGCTCCAGTGGTATCTGTCTAGGAGTCAGCTCTCCACCTACTAGTGGTCCCACTTACCTTTCCCATTTACTCTTCTGTCCCATGATGCCTGGCTGAGCCTGCTGTGGGAATGCAGGAAGAAGATTTGGAGTGAGAAGGCCAACATTTATATCCAGGCTTGGTCTCTCGAGGAGCTTCTCTATGGTGAGCAGTTACCTGATCTCTCTGAGCTGTAAAACAGATGATTACACGATGGGGATATTCTAACAGTGCTCCCAGGCCTAATGAGTTTAAGCAAAGCTTTTTGAAATCTGTTTACACCCTCAGCCTATGAAAGTGCTTTGTAGAATGCAAATGTGTAGGCTGTGGTTATTACAATAATCTTATTCCTATGCTCTGGGATTTCTCACCTCTTTCACTCCATCTTTTAAAACCATTCTTTTGCCTTTTCCTTCATTTTGTAGATTTTACGGTAACTATATTTCTATAATTCTACCATAGCTTTTGTAACATCCGTCATGTTTTGGGTATCCCATAAATTGTGTGAGTATCATAAAAGACTGAGGACTCTAGAAGAACCCTGGAGGTTTTTGAGCAAGTGGGTGGCCAGAGCTAGTTAGGGATAGGATGACATCAGCAGAGTCGAGGAGCACAGCTGTGTTATGTCTAGTGTCTGACCAAATGCCTCACCAAGACAGCAGAGTCCTGCAGTGATCCACATTGGACCTTTTCATGAGGTCAAGGTACCAAGACTTCATGAAAACATGGAAGCCAAGGTGGTCTCTGGGCTGGGATGGCTAGAGAACTCACCAGGAAACCAACAAAAATGAAACTTCAGGGTTCCTCATAGCCATCTCCTTCCACTAGAGTCTGTGTCACACAGATCTTTGACCCTTGGGTCAGGTATTGGTGGAGTGGCCATGGGTGCTGCGGATCCAACCAAGAGGAAGTTGAGTTGGGAATATCTGTAGTTTGAGTCAATGGAGTGGATCCTGCAATCACAGCCACTTCTCCATATGACTAGTTATTGCTAGTGTATGAGCTTCCCAGGTCTGCCAGAAGGAAGTACCACAGACTGGGCAGCTTAAACAATGGAAACTTACTGTCTCACAGTTCTGGAGGCTGGAAGTCCAAGCTCAAGGTGCTGGCAGGGTTGGTGATATGGTTTGGATCTATGTCCCTGATTAGTCCATTTTTACACTGCTATAAAGAATTACTTCAGGCTGGGCAATTTAGAAAGAAAAGAGGTTTAATGGACTCACAGTTCTGCATGGCTTGGGATGCCTCAGGAAACTTATAATCACGGTGGAACATGAAGGGGAAACAAGGCACGTCTTACATGGCAGCAGGAGAGAGAAAAGGGGGAAGTGCCACACTTTTAAACAACCAGGTCTCATGAGAACTCACTCACTATCATGAGAACGGCATGTAGGAAATATGCCCCAATGATCCAAGCACATCCCACCAGGTCCCTCCCCTGACATGTGGGGATTACAGTTTGACATGAGATTTGAGTAGGGACACAGAGCCAAATCATATCAGTCCCCATCCAAATCTCATGTTGAATTGTAATCCCCCAGGTTGGAGGTGGGGTCAGGTGAGAGGTGATTGGATTATGCGGGTGGTTCCTAATGGTTTAGCACCATCCCCCTAGTGCTGTTCTCATGATAGAGGTCTCATGAGATCTGGTTGTTTAAAAGTGTGTGGCACCTCCCTCTTCTTTCTCTTCCTCCTGCTCTGTCCATGTAAGACATGCCTGCTTCTCCTTTGCCTTCCGCCATGATTGTGAGTTTCCTGAGGTCTCCCCAGCCATGCTTCCTGTACAGCCTACAGAACCACGAGCCAATTAAATCTCTTTTCTTTATAAACCACCCAGTCTCAGGTAGTTCTTTAGAGCAATGCAAGAATGGACTAATACAGTTGGCTTCCTTTGAGGTCTCTTGGCTTGTATATGCCGTCTTCTCCCTGTGTTCTCACATGGTCATTCCTCTGTGTGTGTCTGTGTTCTGACCTCTTCTTATTAGGAAACCAGTCCTACTGGATGAAGGCCCACCCTAATTATTCACCTCTTTAAAAATCCTATCTCCAAATGCAGTCACATTCCCAGATACTGAGAAGTAGGACTTCAACATGTGAATTTTGGGGTGACATAACTCAGCCCATAACAGCTAGGGTACCCATGGAAGAATGACCCCCCCAAACTTTCTAATCACCTACTGGGCCAGCTGATCCCATGCTATAATGTGGGGCACCAGGCCAGAGCTGTGTCAGGTGGTTAAATAAAACAACGTTATAATATAGTTTTTATTTGTTTGTTGGTGGCACTTACCAGCTTTTTAAAATTTGTAATTTTTCAAATGTATTTTCCCACTCTAAACAAATACGAGTGTCCCAGAATAATTTGTCTTAAAGAGAGCATTCAAAATTAAACAAGTTTCAGGCTTCAGGAAACCTGCCTCTGCTCCCACTGCTATCACTGCCTGCCCAGGAGAAATGTTTTCAGGGTGAAGGTGCTTATGTGGAAAAATGCCACACATATTATTTATATGGAAGCAATTAGCCCAGAACCTGGCATGGAGTAAGTGCCTCATAAGTACTAGCTTCTTAGACTGGTTATCCCAAGGGCCACCCCAAAGACAGGACTTGGGTGCAGGTAGCTTACCTGTCGGGTGACCCAGGAATCTCAGTGGGCAATAGAAAAATGAAGAGACAGGGAGGAGAGAAACCAAAGTGTGCTAAGCGGTGGGTTCCTGCTGTGGGCCTCTGCGCCTCACTCCTGATGAAGGTTCTCTGGGAAACCACAGCCATGGGGAGGGAGCCTGCTGGGGATGGTCTTGTAGATGTGGGAGGTGTACATCACTGCCTCCTGTGCCCATGGGTTGATGGGATTATAGTGACCCCTCATGCTGAGCTCGCTGGAAACTGTCCACAGCTGTGGGAGACTGGGATGGATTGAGGCCATAGGGTGGGGAAACTATGGCCCCTGCTAAGACGTGCTCATTCATTTATAGGTCAGCCATGTCATCGGCCCAGGAGACTGATGGTGAAAAGTTTTGACAGCTGACTTGCTTTTTCTTCTTTTTAAATTAGTATTGACAATAGTTTTGATTGACAGATCATAAATGTGTATATTTATGAGACTCAATGCTAGATTTTGATGTATGTATACAATGTGACATGGTTTAATCAAGCACAGTTTCTTCACATGACTCTCAGTTACCCTGGGGGATCTTAGAAGCCATTGCAAATCCAGGAATTCTACTTAGGAATCTGTGTGTGTGTGTCAGGGGCTGGCAGATTTATTCTGTAGAGGACAAGCAGATCAGTATTTTAGGCTTTGTGGGCCAAGTTGTCTTGTACAATGACACAGTTCTGCCACTATAGCGGGAAAGCAGTCATAGGCAACATGTACATGAATGGGTGTGGTTGTGTCCCAGTGTGTCCCAATAAAACTTTATTTACAAATGCAGAGGGAAGAGGGTGGCTACTATGGGGGGAAAAAAAAAAACAGGTAATAACAGGTGCTGGTGAGGATGTGGAGAAATCAGAACTCTATGTGCTGTTGGTGAGAACTGTAAAATGGTGCAGAGGCTCTGGAAAATAGTATGAGAGCTCCTCAAAAAATTAAAGGTAGAATTACCCAATAACCCAGCAATCCCACTTCGGGGTGTATACCAAAAGAATGGAAAGCAGAGTCTTGAAGCACACCCGTGTTCACAGCAGTGTTACCCACAAGAACCAAGAGGAGGAAGCAGCCCAAGTGTCCTCTGAGAAAGATGAATGAATAAGCGAAACATGGTCCATCCACACGGCAGAAAATTACTCAGCCTTAAAATGGAAGCCCTGGTACCTGCGGCAACATGGATAAACGTTGAGATAAATCACAAAAGGACAGAGACTGTAGGATTCCACTTATAGGAGCTCTCTAGGGTCATAACATTCATAGAGACAGACAGTAGAATGGTGGGTATGAGGGACTGGGGGAAGGGCTTTGTGGAGTGAGCATTTAAGGGGACAGGGTTTTGATTTCGTAGGATACAGGAAGTTGGAGATGGATGGTGGTGACAGTTGCACAACATCATTTGTGTTTAATTCCCCTGAATTGTACATGTAAAGTGGTTCAGGGGCCGGGCACGATGGCTCACGCCTGCAATCCCAGCACTTGGGAGGCTGAGGCAGGCATATCACTTGAGATCAGCAGTTTGAGACCAGTCTGGCCAATATGATGAAACCTGTCTCTACCAAAAATACACAAATTAGCCAGACATGATGGAGTGGCCTGTAATCCCAGCTACTCGAGAGGTTGAGGTGGGAGAATCACTTGAACCTGGGAAACAGAGGTTGCAGTGAGCCAAGATTGCACCATTGCACTCCAGCCTGGACACTGCAGCAAGACTCCCTTTCAAAAAATAAAACAGGGCCGGGCGCGATGGCTCACGCATGTAATCCCAGCACTTTGGGATGCCGAGGCGGGCAGATCACCTGATGTCAGGAGTTCAAGACCAGCCTGGCCAACATGGTGAAAACCCATCTTTACTAAAAAATACAAAAATTAGCTGGGTGTGGTGGTAGGTGCTTGTAATCCCAGCTACTTGGGAGACTGAGGCAGGAGAATCACTTGAACCTGGGAGGTGGAGGTTGCAGTGAGCCAAGATGGCGCCCCTGCACTCCAGCCTGGGTGACAGAGTGAGACTCTGTATAAAAAAAAAAAAAAAAAAGAAAAGAAAAAGAAAAGAAAAAGTGATTCAGATGGTAAGTGTTATGTGTATTTTACCACAATAGGAAACAATGCAGGGGAGAGCTGGCTATGTCCCCCAGGCTATCCTTGCCGGCCTCTGGCTTGTCTATCTGTCCGTGTTCCCCCCTCTGACTAGCAAGGGCCGGGCATTTAACTGCTCCGCATCTTTGATTTTCCTCAATTTAGGTCTCTCAAGCTTCAAGAACTGCTATCTAGGAGTTGGCAAACAACCCACCTGTTTTCATTTATTTCAGATCCTACCTAGGAAATAAATCAAGAAAAAGTTAGACTTACCTTAAGTGCCTTTTCCTAAAACAGGACAAATTCATTTTGAAGGGGGCAAAAGAGCAGCAAGGAAATGTTACAGAGGTTTTTTGTGCACAAAGAGTGTTCCCTTGGTTCTATGGAATGCTCTGCCCACCCAGGCTCTTCTCAGCACTCTCTTGCCCTCCTAGGCCTGTTTTGTCCTGTGTACAGAGGGGATAAGGACACAGGGAAGTCAACTGGCTGCTCCTATATTACAAAATTTTTTCAGGACAAGGGATTCAGTACTCCCTGTCCTCCTTCCAACATCCTACACTGCCACTGGATATAAATAACGAGAAACATCAGTGCCCTGGAGGTGGACGTCAACCCTTGCTGCCTCTTTAAGAGCTGGGGCCAAAAACCAGAGATGGCATTTCCTTTCCTCCTGCATCTTCTAATCCCAAAGCCTGGGGACACCGCAAGTCCAGTGCTGCTTGGAAAGGTTGAAAAATGACCTCTCTCTAAGCCGGAAGGAAAGAAAATGCCAGAGGATTAATAAAGTTGAAGGATTACAAATTTCAGATAGGTCACACTTCATCTGCTTTGAGTTATCGGGGCGTGCTTCTTTTGTGATTTTTTACCACGGCAAAAGTCAGAAAAGACTTTCTTGATCTGTTCTTGGGATGGGGACTTTCCCACACATTTAGGAGATGCTGACTATCTGGTCCAGTTGCACCAGGATTCAGAGGCATTGCCATTCCTGGTGACCTGCTTCTGGGTGGCCATCCCAGTGTCATGAAGACACATCCCACGGCCGTTTTCCATTAGGAAGAGATGAGGGACCACCTGGGAGAGGTAGCAGATGGCACATCCCCATGTTCCCATCGCATACAGCAGTACCCATGGACACTTCACCCTCAGGGATCCACGCCATGGGATGCAGCAAATTGAGAACCCACCAGAATGTTCCACCCTGCACCCAACAGGTCCCATTTAGAACAAACCGGCTGCCTCTCCCCCACGGAACTGCAGATGCACCACACTGGAAACTGCTCTTCTTTTTCTCTTTTCATCCAAATTGAGGCTCTGAGCAAAAGTCTGAAGGCCCTGGAGATAACTCAGATTCTTTTCCCTGAGTGACAGTTCGACAGGGTCTTATAGTAAATAAGGCGGAGTCTAAGAAAAAGTTGCTCTCATTTCATGAATGCATATTTGTGTCCCAAAGAAGAAGAACCATAAGGCCAACCTCAGAGTCCCATTAATGTTACAGTAGATCCAACCCTGTGACCACACCACCCATGGTAGTGATCCCCTGGGATGAAGGGATTAGCCAATTGCTGCCCAAGCACTGTGGCAAGGGCCATGCACCTCAGCTCCAAGAAGCCATGACTCCGAGAGGCTCCTCTCAGCTGATAGACATCGCCCACCTCTTTCTTCTACAGGCCATGACATCACACAACAAGAATGTTGATCATGAAAGATGCACACATTGTGCTCAGGCAGGAAAAGTGTGCTCAGTGGCTCTGGTCTAACCCTGTCTCCTTTCCTATGAAATTTGCAGAGGTGGATTTTTTAAGAAATAATCAAGCTAGAGGCTTGAATGTGCAGTGAGCATCCCTCCCTGCCTCTGCCAGGCCATACACTCACGGTAAATGCCTTGGCCGTGCTGTGAACGTGCTTTCCGGCGGAGTCTTAGGACAGATTTCTGGATATACCCCAAGTGGGTTCTGCAGCTACTCAATAGACAAAGGGTTCTGTGGTCAAAAACGAGTAAAAAACAGCACAATATGTCAGCTACAGCCACAAGACTGCTGTCTGGAAGAACACCCTGGAACTCAAGCTCCGTGATATCTACTGCCCAAATGACCACAGGCCAGCAGGAGTTTGGCCTGTCCAGACTGGTCTTAGCTGGGCTGGGTGCCAAGCTGGTGGGGTCCCCATCTTACCTGTGTGCTTTTCATCCTGCTTGGATCACTGGCTACTCGGGTATCCTTTTTTTTTTTTTTTTTGAGACAGAGTTTCGCTCTTTTGCCCAGGCTAGAGTGCAATGGTGTGATCTTGGCTTACTGCAACCTCTGGCTACCGGGTTCAAGTGATTCTCCTGCCTCAGCTTCCCGAGTAGCTGGGATTATAGGCATGCACCACCACACCCAGCTAATTTTGTTTTTTTCGTGGAGACAGGGTTTATCCATGTTGGTCAGGCTGGTCTTGAACTCCCAACCTCAGGTGATCCGCCTGCCTCGGCCTTCCAAAGTGCTGGGATTACAGGCATGAGCCACTGCACCTGACCCAGGTATCTTTTCTTATGGTGAAAGATGGCAAAGCCAATCACACCACATGTTTCAGATCCTGCTTGGTCATGTCCTGGAATATTTCATCAGCTGAAGCAAGTTACGTGGCCACTTCCAACTCAAGCAGAAGACGTACACATCAACCACCACACCAAGACAGGACACGACTGTACAGGAGGGCAGAGTTGAGACCCCAATTCAACCAGTGATAGGATCACTGCTGCTGCCTGGAGATCCACAGTGCACCATGGCATGGCAAAGCTCCAAGACTCCCTGGGGTGACAGCATCAGGTTCATGTAGCCCAGCATTCCCCATATTTTTAAGCATATGTCCTGTATTTAGAGAACATCTTTTATAATCCACATAAGTAGTTTTCTGCAAAATGCACATTGAAAGACACAGATATATTGTCAATAATGTGGGATTTGTAATCATCAGAGTTTCATTGTCACCTGGAAGAAAGAGGCCACTTAAACTCCCCCAGTTCCAGCCCTTCGTGTCTAAAACAAGGGTAAGATCTGTCCTACCAACCTGCCGGGGTTGGAGGGAGAATGGCCTGAGATGACTGGTGAGAGCATCCTGGCCATCTTGCAGGGATCAGGTCTGTCTGTTATTGCAGGGAGGGACGAGGCATGCCAGTGTTGAAGCTGAGAGCTGTAGGGTTGGACTAGCCCCAAGAACTCGCCAGGAAGAAAGCCAGTGAACAGGGTTGTTTCTAAGCTTGGTTTCTGATCATTCTGTCCTGCCAGCATTCCAGCACATGCCGCCGATTGTGACAGCTTCTTTCTAGGGTATGTGCCAATCCATAAATATTTCAGACTAGAAATGTGCACTGGGCACCTCCTTATTGATGCTATCCCCATCTCAGTAAGGAGCACAGGTGTCATGGTCTGGATCTGTTCTCCCCACTGCTCCTCTTGTGAAAACCTCCGGTGCCTGGATCCACACAGGCCCCAAGTTCCTGCTCAAGAGGATTTTTAGGCTTGAAGTCCCCAAAGGAGGATTTGGGGGCAAGATGCCAATGGGAGCCAGGTTTCACTAACAGGCTGCAGTAAGAAAGAATCCCCCAATCCCAGTGGCTCCCAAGCCGCAGAGGTTTGCTTCTGGTTCTGGCCATGCAGGACTACTCCACAAGTCTATTCATTGAGTCTGGTAGTGGCCTTTCTTGTGGCACTGGGAGGAGGGAAGCTTCCAGAATCGTGCTGCCCCTGGGAACTGCTTCAGTGAGACAACTGCCAAATCCACTCCTGTCGCCTCAATGTGCCCACCTCCAGCTTTGAGTAGAGGAGACATCTTCTCCATCAGGAAGGCTCTGGGGTTTAGTGGCAACAGGTAAAGGTGTCTCATCCTCCTACTGAGAGAAGGGGGCTAACAGTGAGCCACAATAACCAGGGAACCAGCAACCCCCCGGGGCCCTTCCTGGAAACACTGGGTGATGTGCTGTTTATGGGAGTCCATCACCTTCAAACTAGGGCTGCCAGCTCAAAGGGCAAAGACCACATTCACCTCCTTAGGAAAAATGCATGGTGGAAGGTCCGAGTCTGTTCGGGCTGCTAGAGCAAAATGTCATAAACTTAGTGTCATAAATGACAGAATTGTATATTTCTCACACTTGTGGAAGCTGGGAAGTCCAAGATCAAGGCACTGGCAAACTCAGTGGTGGTGAGGACCCACTTCCTGGTTCATGGATGGCACCTTCTTGCTGTGTCTTCATGCAGTGAAAGGGACAAGGCAGGTCTTACATATCTCTCTCTCTCTCTTTTTTTTTTTTTTTTTTAAACAGGATCTTGCTGTGTTGCCCATGCTGGTCTTGAACTCCTGGGCTCCAGTGATCCTCCTGCCTCAGCCTCCCAAAGTGCTGGGATTACAGATGTGAGTCACCATGCCCTGCCAGGAGGTCTCTTTTATAAGGATGCTCATCTCCTTTATGAGGGCTCAGCCCCCATGATGTAATCATCTCCCACAGAACCCCCACCTCCTAATTCCATCTCCTTGGGGGGATGGAACCTCAATACATGAGGTTTTGGGGAGCACAGAAATTCAGAGCATAGCAGGAAAGGTGTGGATTTCCTCATTCCTACAGGCTTATCAACTATGCACGTGAGCCCTTGATGTTGCACTCAACTCAGGCTCTCTCCTACGGGGACTCTGTATGAGGCCACAGAGCAGCAAACAGAGAAGCAAAGCTCCGGTCAGGCTCTCACTCTCACTGCTACCCACACTTCACTTCCAATACCAGACCTGTGGGGCTTTCCCGCTACACGCCAAGCAGTTCTCCAGGGGACACTGACAGGGTGTCCTCCAGTTCAAATGAATCCTCATGCAACCTACCTGGAGTTAGCGTCAGACCCCACAGGCGAAGGGCTCAGTCCCAGAGGCTGCCCACACTTCAGATATCAGTTGCAAGTCTGCTTGCCCACAACTTCTGTCTCACTTGACTACAAATTGGAGGTTCCCACAACACTTTTTCAGGTTCAATTAATTGGCTAGGATGGCTTACAGAACTCAGGGAAACACACGCTTACACTCACTGGCATTTTACGCCAACAGAAGGGATCCCAAAGGGCACAGAGGGGCAGCCAGATGGGAGGTGCTTAGGGCCAGGCATGGGGGATGGGGTGTGAGGGCTTCCGTGCTCTCTCTCCAGAGCTCCACCCTACAAGTGCACCCACATGTTTGGTCATTTGGAAATTCTCCAAACCACATAGTTCAAGGATTTTCATGGAGACTTCCTCACACAGGCATGATGGATTATTGACTCAATAGCTAGCCCATCTTTCCTTCCCAGAGGAAGGGAATGGGGCTGAAAGTTCCAGGCTCCTAATCCTGGCTCAGTGTTTCTGATGACCAGCCCCCTTCCAGGAGCCTTCAAGAGTCACCTTATTAGACTAAAAGATGCTCCAGTCACCCAGGAAATGCCAAAGAATTTACGAGCTCTGTGTCAGGAACCAGGGTCAAAGACTAAATACTTGAACAAAATATTTCTCACAGCACCCCTACCACTCAGGAAATTCCAAGGATTTGGGGAGCTCTGTGCTGGGAACTGAGGGCAGAAACCAAATATATATTTCTTACTGTTATTATTTTTTTCCTACTATTTCACTGAGACATCCTGCAGTTAAAAGCTGGGAGCCTTATGCTATGAAATTCCAGATTTTAAAAACTCCGGTTCTCTTCTACACGTGTGTCAAGAGGCTCTGCCAGAGTCTGTAAGCCCCACAGTCTTCACCAGGCCCCCACTTTGCATAACTGAGATCCCAAATCCTGCTCTTTGCTGACGGGATGCAGGAGGGAGCAGAAATGATCACATCTCATTGAGTCTAGATAACTTCGCATTGTGGATTGTACTGAAACCTGAATGCACTGAAGGTGCAGTCGAAAGAAATTAGATACTCTTTCTACTATGACATTTCCGCATAGTAGAAATAGCCGGCAGAGGGTAAAAAAGGAAGCTGAACCTAAGCCACCTCTAAATGTCTTGAACAAAAGGGCTGGATTTTTTCAAAATAATTAAAATTATGAAAAATGTGAAGAGTTCATTTTGTTAACAAGAGCTCAATTACTGCTTTCACTGTGAAATGCCATATATACAAAAGTAGAAAACAGTGAAACCAGCAGTTGTCTTAAAAGCCAGAATATCAACAATATAGGTGAAACTCCTGTGTTGTGTGTATGTGTGTATATATATGTGTGCATATATGTGTGTGTATACACCTGTGTGTATATGTGCACATGAGTGCATATGTATATGTGTATATACATGTACACATCAGTGTATGTATGTGTATATGTGTATAGACATATGTATCTGTAGGTATACATATATGTATGTGTATATGCATGTATAGGTGTGCATATGTATGTGTGTATGTGTATGTATCTATATATATGTGTGCATGTGTACACGTGTGAATACATGTATATATGCATGCATATGTGTGCATGTGTGTATATATGCACATGTATGTGTGCATGCATGAGTGTATGTGTGTATAAATGTGCATGTATGTGTGTGTGTGCACATACGTGTGTATATATGTATATGTGTGTGCAAGTGTATATGTGTGCATATGTGTGTACGTGTATGTATGTGTATGTGTGTATATGTGTACATATGTGTGTGCAGGTGTGTATACATGTGTGCATGCATATATATGTGTGTGTTTGCATGTGTGTGCCCCTCTTGAAACCCATCCCCTGCCTCTGAATTTGACCCAGAGAAAACCACTAGTCTGCAGTCATTGAAATGGTATCAAGTCACATGAAGTTCTCCTTTGACTGCCTTGCTTTTGTGTAGGTAGAGGATACCAGCTGATGTTTTAACTACACCCTGACTAGCCAGACCCTCCCAACACACACATACACACACACACACACATCATATACATGTGTATACATACACATCACATATTTATATGCATCTATACCATGTAAATGTTTATACACACGTCGCATATATACAATGTATACATGCATCTATATCACATACATGTTTATACACACACATCACATATGTGTACTATATATCATCTGCACATGTAGGCACACGCCATATATATGCGTGGATATCATATACATATTTGCACACTTATGTACATATGCACTTTATCTCTGTTGCATCTTGTAGACACAATCTGTCTCACACTCTTGCACACCACCTCAAACCCACTCATCACACTTTGCTCACACTCATACACGCACTCACACACACACTCACACTGTCACACTGACACCCACACGCATTCTAACACACACACACCAACACGCTTCACATACTCCCCATCTCATATACACTCACACAGGCACACCCGCACTCAGCCTCTGCAGTCTCTCACCACTCTGTCTCACACACATAAACGCCCACACACATTCTTAGTCACTCTCTCCTCCTTGTATTCACACATACACACTTGCACTCTCACACACAATCTCACACACGCTCACATACACACACTTGCATGCACACAGACACAGAGTCTCTCACAGTCAAACAGGCAATGCCAAGCCGTGTGTAGATTGAAGAGGGGACATTTGATCATGATGAGTGGCCCATGCTTTGGAAAGCAGAGTGACAGGTTGGTCTGGGTTTGAATTTGAGGGCCTGACAAAGGTTCAGCGCGTGGTTGAACTTCAGCCTGGTGAGCGATGACATCAGCCTCACAGGGTTGTAGGCCACTCAAGTCGACATCTCATTTTCCAGGAGGCCCAGAGATGGAGCCTGTCCCGGGGGCAGGTGAGGAGAAGCCCGTGACCAGCGTGCAGAGAAGCCGCATTTCTGGACCTCAGGAATATCGGAGTGGTTGCCACAGAAACTGAAAGAGATTTCCTAAGAAATAAGCTTTCCTAAAGAAGCATGTTTACATGGTTATAACAAACGTGTTTAGAGCATCCTATGTCTGCAGCCATGGCTTTGGCAAAGTCGTTTCGTTCCACAAATAACCATGAAGTGAGCTGCCTTACTGTGCACCCGCCCTGCTCCAGACCCTGGACAGAGCAGCCAGGGCTCCCCATGAAACCTTCTAGCATGTGTGAGATCCTCCATAAGCAGGAAGTCCATGCAGGAGATCTCAGCAGTGGCTAATCTGCAGGTGGAAAGCTCAGAGCAGGCCTGTTCATAAATGACATCCTGACTCAGACCTCACAACACAAGGGAGAGGGCAAGGAAGCTTCCAGGTGAACAACAAGCCAGGAGGAGGGGACAGCAAGGGCAAGAGTTCAGAGGCCGGGCGTGGGAAGGGAGCCAGGCTGTGGGAGGAGGCACAACCTAGAAAGGGGCGGGGCTGTGGGGGGAGGCACAGGCCAGAAGGGGACTGGGCTATAGGCTAGGATGAGGCCTTGGATGTCATTTTAGGGGGACCTGAAAACTGCCAGAAGCTTAGGTGCGAGCTGAAAATTGAAAATGCACCTCACCTTTTGAAAACATGACCAGATCGCTGCAGAGAGAAGGAATTTCTAGAGAGGAATGTGCAGGAAGTGGGGAACTTCCCAGAGACGAGTCATCACAAGCGGCTGGGGAGAGGCAACGGGCCATTTGCACAGGCTCCTGGGCAGAACACGGGGACTGAAGCAAAGGGAGAACCATCCCAGCTCCAGAGGACATTTTCCTGGGAGATGAAGTCGTGATGGGGTGGGTGTGAGTCCCATCAGCCCCACTGCTGATGTCTGGATGCCGCGTAACCATCTTCCACGGTCACACTGCCACTATTTCACTCGCTGCCGCCGGGCCCAGGACGATCCCTCCTTGAGCCGGTGAGGCTTTTACACAGTCAGCCTGAAATCAAGCAGCCTGTTCTCGTGACTTTTTGCCCAATCATGTCTAGAACGTGGAAACCATGCCCCACGCAGAGATCAAAACCTACACACACACAGCGAGGGAAGGAAGCAGGCTTTGCTAAAAGGACCCCATCATTCTGGACTGACGCCTTCATTAAATTCTTTGTAATTCATCCTTATAGACATAAAATTATCATCCGAAGGGAGAATGTTAATACAACTGACATTTCCCCGTCAGTCATCTTAATTCACAACATAACACTTTCCGGAGCCAATTAGGTGTGCCTGATGACTACATGTGGCAAACATTGTTGTTCACTGGAAAAGCACATTTTGAAGTCCCTGCCATCATTTATCACACTGAGAGCAGCCTCTTTGGTCTGGAGAAGCATGTTACTGTTACTGTTATTGTGCCGGGCCGGCGGGGAATCGCAACCTCAGCCTGCACCACCCTTAGGGACCCATAATGGCCCGAGAGTCCCAAGAGCATGTGAGCCTCCTGGCTTTGACAGCTGTGTGGAAGGGCCACGTCATGCACATGGAGAGAACCCTGCCTCAGAAGGATGCCCAGGTGGCCTAGTTCTGGATGCAGCCCCTGATACCTCCTCCTGGGGTCCCCCTCCAACAGCCTCAGTCCTCTGGATCACCTGTGCTGACCCCCTCCCCACAATCCATGAGGACGCTCAGCTCTTGGAACAAAGGAGCTGGGACCCAGCTGCAGGATTTTTCCTTAGCTCAGCCAAAGACAGGGTCCTTGTCACATGCCCATGAAAGATTAGGTTCGCAGACCAATTTGAAGGGTGAGAATAATAGCATTTATTGGACAAAAAGGTAAATAAAGGGGGAACAGGGACTCAGCAGAACAAGAGTCCCCCCAGTATAGGCTTCCCGCCTCACAGAATAAATCCTAGTTTCCAACCAGGAAGAGGAGTGGCCAGGCTCCTCCCTGCTACAAACAGCACGAACTCCTGTGGCTCCACTTCAGTGTGCATTCCCAGTGAGCAGGCTGGCTGGAGTTTCTCTGAGGACGCCCTGCCACCTGGCTGTCTCACTGAGAGTGTGTCAGGTTCACTGGAGAACAAGAGGGGGAGGCAGGGCGATGCCAGGGATGCAGAGAGACCAGGGGTCAGGTTCCCAGAGCTGCCAGGACAGGGGACCACAGACTGAGAGTCTTCACCAACAGAAATGGGTTCTCTCATGGTTCTTGAGGTCGGACATCAGAGATCAAGGCATGGGCAGGGCTGGCTCCCTTGAGGCTCCATGGGAGGGTCTGTCCAGGCCTCTCCAGCTCCTGGTGGTTTTTGGCAATTCCTGGGGTTGCTCAGCTTGCAGACCCATCACCTGATCTCTGCCTTCATTGTCACATGGCGTTTTCTCTCCGAGAGCGTGTCCACTTCTGTGCCAGGTTTCCTCTTTGTATAAGATGTTTGATGAACGCTTACCCTGTCCCTTGGTAAAACAGTAAGGAGGACTTTATTCAAGACCACTGCAGAGGAAGAGGGAGACTGAGATCAATGCCAAATGCAATGAAGACACCTGGGATTTGCGGTCTGGGAGCCCATGAGGGGCTGGTGGATGGAAGCACCAAGAGGAGACTCCGGGGACAGGGACTCTCACTGTGGACTCAGCAGGGCTCCTGCTGCAACTGGGTTGCAACTGGGGGTGGCCAAGGCAGGCAAAAGCTTGGTCAATGAGAGAGACCTTGTCAGGCACACACTTGTGTCCTTGGACATTGACCATTGACATTTGATTTGTCCTTTAGCACTGACCTTACACATTTGATATGACCTTTGACATGGACTTTCACATTTGATTTGTCCTTTGGCATTGACCTTAAACACTTGATTTGTCCTTTGACATTGACCTTTGACATTTCTTATTAGAGTAAGGCCTACCCTCAGTGACCTCTTGTTAACTTGATGATCTGCAAAGATCCAATTTCCAATAAGGTCACATTCTCAGATACTAGCGGTCAGGATTTTGACATCTTTTAAGGAGACATAACTCAACCCATACAAAAGGGTATCTTTACCTTACAAAATCCAGCTAGGAGCATTGGCAGCAGGTCAGGCTCCCTAGAAACAGAGCCTGAGAGATCTTCTGACCTGGGGAGAAGTTACTGTCAGAATAAACCTATAAAAGAGGGAAGGAAGGAACCTGGAGGTAGAGGAGACCTTCATCCCACCTCAAGCCAGGATGACTCAGGCCTTGGCCTGATCTCAAAGGAGAGCCCAGAGCCCAAACTACTCTACAGGGTGCTCCACCATTGCTGCAAGGGGACCTTTGTACCTTTATCAGTCAGTCCTGGAGCGGGGTCAGCCTCCCCGTCAGGTGGCTTCTGCAGCGGAGAGCAATTCTCCTGGGAGCTGAGGGACAGCTGAGAGACCTCAGGAGTCACAATACACTGGGGGCCGGTCTCAGGCCTGGCGAGGGAGATGGAGCAGGGCACAGCTGAGCAGGGCACGGTGGGGTGGGGCAGCACGGTGCAGCCCATGAGTGTGGCAGCAGAAACGATGCTCCAGGTGGTCACCTGGGCCGGCCTTGCTGCTGCACTGGGAGCTGCTGGCTCCTGTCCTCTCCGACCCCATACATCTCGCAGAGAACTAATGCCCTTTAATGAAATCAAGCGACAGTGACAAAAGCCCTAATTGTATGTCTTCTTCATTCTCCAGCTGCAGCTGCAATGCCCTTAGGACATTTGCTTTGGCCAAGTGCAATTTATCTGAACTGAAAAGGAGCAGCAAGAGGCAGCCACAACTCGGAGCTCCATCGGCAGAGCAAGAACCTCAGGTTTCTCAGTATTTTGTTTGTCCTGTGTGTTCCCACGGGATGTCATCACTGCAGTTCAGGGGTGGTGATCAAACTTGTTTCTTTGGTGGACAGTTTCTCATAATCTAACCCCAGCAGCAATTCCAAATTACTTTAAATCGAAGGAAAGAAATATCTCTTTTGTTTCCTTCTTTTGAGGTTGGGCAGAAGAAACTTTGTTGCAAAAGAACTTTAAAAAAAACACCCTTAAGGGGTTGCATTACTTGAAATGTCACAAAATAACCTTTATGTTGGACACTTTAAATAAAAGAACGCTCTGTGAATAGGTGGGGGAGGATGGAGAGCAGGTGAAGACATTTTATTAATTACTGTTTTAAAATCTTTAAAAAAAAAATTTCTCCAAACCATAAGGCAGAATGACCCTAAATCTTTGGAGGATAAAATCCTGGGCTAACTTAAAAAAATTCTTCACATACTTGCGCTGCTCGGTTTCCATGGGAACTTAAAGAGGAACTCTATGATGCCTGGAGAACATCTATTTTTACATTAACCCTTCGTATCACAAACAAAGGAAGAATAGACAAGAGAGGGAGAGATGGAGAGGGGCAGCTTAACCATCTTCACTTGTGCTTTAAAGACCTCACAAGTGCAGTTGGGCTGGAGGACAAGCCCGCCAACATCATCTGAAAACGGAAAGCAGCCTGGTATATTTCTTCCCTTTAGAATGACACTCGGGAAAAGTAATTAACATGAATATCGTTAAGTCTGTTATTTGCACCACAAAGACAATTGCAACTCAGGGAGCGGCATTTTCATCCCAGGATCTGTGAGCCTCGGAATGGGGGCTTTGATCCTGGGGGCAGTGAGAAACGTGTGTATGCGGGTCAAGATTCTGGATTTGCACCTGGGCTCACGGCCAGCCTTACGCCACTGGGTCTGGGTTCACTGCGGTTCTGAGTCCCCTGGGAAGGGCCTGGAAGCTGTCAGTGGGTGAACAGAGTCGCCTCTTAGGAAATAGTGTTAACCACCACCTATATTGGGGCCAGCCTGTTTCAGAGGCTCCTAGTGAAGGTAAATTTAGGCCTCTTTCCTTTCTGAGAAACGGAAAGGCATAACTTGTGAGAAGGAACAAAGGCTTCAGCAACGGTGGCTGCAAAGTGAGGATACAGCCTCACTTACGTTTTTAAACTGTCCCAGTGTTGTGGGGGAGAAAAACCATCACCACAACAAAAGCAGTAACCTTGGGGAGTAAACACAAGTGGGTTTTCCCCTAAAATAAACCTATTTTTAAAATAATACATGAATCCAACGGCAACAGGAAGCTGATGAAGCTAAATGTGAGCACCTGTTTTTTCCTACACAAGAAACGAAAATAAACTCACTGTAATGAAAATCAAGTGCAGAAAAATGATTGCCTAATTAATGGAATGCTTAACTGATTAGTTGTGCTTCCTAAATGTCTCTGATGTCTTTTCTATTGATTGACAGTGCAGAAGAAAAAAAAAGACAGAAGGAGGCAGCCTGGCCAATCCAGCTGGCCTCGAAAGGGTCAGAGATGGAATGTCAAGAGGAGTTGGTCAAGTGCTTCACTCCGATGAATAGGTCCTCCAGCACTTTGGGGACAAGGCTGCCTCTGCTGCCAACTCTGTCCCTGCCTTTCTCTGATCCTTGGAGGAGGAAGTGACTGGATGAGAGCCGGCAGATTGGGCTCAGGGTGATTTTCTGAAACATTGCTAAATTGCCTGGGATAATAGAAGACATGAGCCATGTACCCATCCTGTTCAGCCCTAGTGACAATTGCTAATCTCCCCTCTATTTGATTAACATTGTATTCTCAGCTAGACTGTAAGTTCCATGAGGCCAGGGACCAATCATGTCTGGTCCCCAGCTATCACTTCATGTTGAGTACTTATCCACGGCTGATACAAAGTAAGCACTCAATACACATTGGCTGAATGAAATAAATGTTTGAAAAGAAGAGCAGGATGAGTATAGTGTTTTTTTTTTTTTTTTTTTTTTTTTTTTTTTTTTTTTCTATCACTCCTGTAATAGATTACTGCAAGATTGTAGTGAAAATAGCCCAGGTTTATTATCTCATTGTTCTGGAGGTCAAAGTCTGAAATGGGTCTCTCTGGGCTGAAATCAAGGTGGCAGTGAAAGGAGTTAGCCAACTTGCTTCAGGCAGACATTAAGGGAAGGGTCCCTAGAGAACCTCTGACCTGTCCCACAAGTGCTTATACCAGATGTTTTGTGAAGATAAAGGAATTTGCACAGTGGGGCACACAGTGGACTAAGGGCCTGTATGCACACAGGGGTGATGGGGTAGAGCCACCAGGAATTTGTGCCTTATACAAATAGGGAACCTGGCCCCATGTGTGTGTGTATACACACACACACACACACACACACACACACACCCTCACACCCTGGTATTCAATTGGGAATGGGGCAACTGGGAACCTGCTTTCAGGAACCCTCTCTTTGCTGTGAGCTTTCCTTTCATTTAATAAAGTCTATTCCACTCAGTCTTCAAGTGTTTGTGTGCCTAATTCTTCCTGGTTGTGAGACAAGAACCTGGACCTAGCTAAGGAAAGAAGTAAAACATCCTGCATCAGCAGCAGAGCTGCATTCCTCTGGAGACAAAGGGGGAGAATCTACCTCCTTGCTCTTTCCAGCTTCTGGGGGTCTCCTACATTCCTGAGCTGGTGGCCCCCTCCATCTTTAAAACCAGCATCATTGAGCCAAGTCTTTCTCATGCTTCTCTTTCTCTGACTGTTTCTTCCGATTTCCTCCTCCACTTTTAAAGACCCTAAAGACTACTTTGGGCCAATGTGGGTCATTCATGATCCTCTCCCCAGCTCAAGGTCAGCTGAACAGCCTTAATTCTATCTGCAATCTTTATTCTCCTTTGCTATGTAAGGTCACATATGTGAGGTTCCAAGAATGAGGACATAAACATCTTTGGGGGAGCATGATTCTGCCAACCACAAATACCATCAGACAAAATGGGATTTCCCTGAAAGAAAAAAGAAAGTGATTATATTGAGATGCTGTTTTGCTCATTTTTATGTTGTCTGCAGGGTCAAACAGAGGGTTTCTGTAGCAGGTGTTTGGTTAATAAATGTTTGTGGAATAGATTCATACCCTATACTCATCTATCAAAAAATGACCACCTGGTATGTTCTCCTGATAGTTCAGACTCATTAGAACAGAAAGGGAGCACAAAATAGAACTCTGCCTCTCTAACTACATTTTAGACTCCTTGGTGATAGAAACCAACCCACAGTCATGATAACTAGCTAACATTCAGAGAGCACTCTCTAATCTGCAAGACGCTTTGCCAGCCTTAACCCGCTGGATCTTCTTTCTCACCCAGTGGGTGGTAATTACTGTTTCCATTTAGCAGAAGGGGAAATGGAAGTCAGAAGACATTGATTAACTCAGCCAAGATCTAATAGCCGGTAAATGTCAAGGCCATGTCTTATTGATCTACACCGATAGCCCATCCACCCTGCCACACTGCCTCTCTCTGAATGGAGATAAAACAGCAGCCAATCTTTTGTTGTGTGATACGGACTAAAAAATGCTAAAGGCAAGACCAGTCATTTTCAGGTGTTAGAGAAAGGTCTGTGGCAGGGCAGAGCATGAAGAAAGGGAAAAATGTTGCCTAAGGGAGGGGACAAGAGTAGCAAGACGATGCTTGTGTCCTGGCTGAGAACCCAAGGGCTCTCTGTGCTTGAATTCCAACCTGCCATGTCTAAGTGGCTCATCCCACTCCATCCAGATACTGTGTGTTCCATCTCATTTGCAGCTACTTCTTTAACACCCAACTCGTCCACTTGTCAAGTCCAGTAGGCATGAACTCCTGGAGGCCTTGTGCATCCTGAATTTCTGGCACATTCATGGTGATCAGCACATCAGTTTTTGTGGAAACCACCTAAGCATCATTTTCCTTGTTTATTCCATTTGGAGCTGATTGTGTCCAAAAGGAGAGTGGGAGGGAAGGAAGGAGGAGGAGGGAAGAGGGAGAGAGAACATAACAGATTCATCATGGCCTTTGGGTTCTGTTGTTGCTGTTTTTTTGAAACTGATTAGAGCAATCTCTTGACTTCTGAAGAAAAACATTTGAGAATCTTTCTTCACCTCCCTGTTTTCTCTGTGGCCCAGATTTTTCCTTCTTAAGGTTTTCTAAAAGAATACATACAAGAAACAGCAGGAAATAAAACCCCAAGATATGAAAGTCAGTCTGACTTGCCCTTACCTAACCTTAGTCGGTAATATCTGAAATGGGGATATTTCAATTATCCAGGCTTCCTCTCTCTTCCAGTGGCAGAGCCCCACTGACTGTGCAGGGAATAATACACATTCTACGATGGTGGCAAGTATGGATTGAGCACTGGGCTCGGCCCAGACATTAGTGCTCAAATGCGTTGATGGTGAGGAGTTATAAAGAAATTGAAGACATATCCTTGCCCTTGAGAAGTAATTTAGTTGGGGGGAAAAAGGCTCCTAGTGATCCATGAAATGAGTAGAGGACAATTAAAGATTTAGTCGCCAACGTGTAATTGTAACATAAACTGCATACAGCAGAATGGTGGAAATAATTAAAAAGAACAGGATTACGATAATTCTGAAGTCATCCCGAGATAAGACTAGGCAGCCAAAGTTTCTATTGGTAGACTGGTCCCCTCATGCAGAATGTTAACGGCCACAGGCAGGCTGGATGTTGGACCCAGAGATGACCAAGCAAAGGAGATGGATAAAGCCCCTGTCCACATGGGGCTCATGGAAAGAGAATGGTAATAAGCCTCATGAATGAAGAATGGGGGGTACTGAGAGAGAATGGAGAACCTGCCATGGGGAAGAGAAGGGTTCAGAGCTGCCTCACCCCATACACACACCCATCACTTCTCTTTGTGATTATTCCCCAGCAATGATCATAACTTGAAATAACCTCCTTTGTTGACTTGTTTCTTGAAGCCACCATCCCCCTCACTAGAATGAAAATTAAGTGAGGTTAGAGAGCTTCTACTGCACGTTCTTCACAGTGCCCCTGCCTCCAGCACAGTTTAAAACACATGACCTGGGCTTAAAATTATTTGCTGTGTGAATGAAAGTATCACGAGATTATTAGGGATGCATTGTGTTCATCACATCATTAAATTGTGTTTGTTATGAAATGCATTATCAATGTCAGGTCTTTTCAATCCAATAGAAGCCATAGACATACAAACATTTTTATAATACAAATTTTTAAAGAGACATGAACATGGATGACTGTTGGTCACTGTAACTGCACTTTCACTAATGGCAACGTCTACCTCTTTTTATTTTTATTTTCTTAATTTTTTTGCTAGTTTTTGAGACTGAGTCTTGCTCTGACACCCAGGTTAGAGTTCAGTGGCATGATCTTGGCTCACTGCAACCTCTGCCTCCCAGGTTTAAGTGATTCTCCAGCCTCAGCCTGCCAAGCAGCTAGGATTACAAGCATGCACCACCACACCCATGTAATTTTTCTGTTTTTCACAGAGACGGGTTTTCCCCAAATCGCCCAGGATGGTCTTGAACTCCTGACCTCATGTGATCCACCCTCCTCGGCCTCCCAAAGTGCTGGGATTACAGGTAAACTTTTTGGTTTTTCTTAATCGACGTTATCACCTCAGTGCAGTCTAACACTGCTCAATTTTTCATGCTCTCTTTATAGGATAGGGTCTGTGCCACTTTAAACACGAAATTAAAGCAACTGAATTTTTAGAAGGAGAAAACTTGGTTACTCCTTGCTTTGATATAAATTGCATTGCGTGTTGGGGCCCCTGCCCTCCCCCTTGGTGCACCAATAGATGCCCCACCGGGGCTGAGCAGATTCCACGTGGATGTGGGATGGCAGTGTGACTGCACAGTTCTCCCATTTCCTTTTTAAATCACGGGAAGAAGGCACTGAAACAAAACATCTTTTATTGCCTGTGCTCCAAATGCACCACAGGGAATGTTTACCAAGGGGCTTTTAACACAAATATTTTCAGAGATTTCCATGCAGTTGAGGTCCTAGACTATTTGGATTTGAGTAGATGGAGCAAATTGATCTATAAACTACATGCTTTAGTAATTACCTGCAATATCCCAGGCTTTCTGAATTCCATTTCTCTTTCCCTGGCATGATGTGATATCCCCAACAACTGAATTGCTTCTTGGCAATGTGTTGGCTGTTAGCTGTGAAAAGTCAGTACAATTCCAAATGTGTGGGTCAGTGGCTTTATTAAGACTCATGACCTCATGCAGGAGGCCCAGGCAGACTTGAGGCAGCTGAAGCTGGAACAGCTACATATGCTTCTAATATGGAGCCCCCTGAATTCTAGTTATTTAAGAAAATGCTCGCTCGCTCTCTTTCTCCCTCCCTCACACACACACACACACACACACACACGCACACACACATATCCACTCAGACTGAGCTGGGTCATGACAAGCCGACACCACTAATTTCATCTCCAAGTTTTTCAGTTTGTCACGTCAGGCAGCAGCTAATAAGTGCACTTGAAGATGGAAATTCATTGAACATCTTTACCCAAATCAGTGGATTCTGTGTCTGCCATCACTTCATTTAACATCTCATTAGGAAAGATGGCATCACCAGCCCATCCAAAAGCAGCCTCATTATCTCCCTTCATGGCTTCTGCCCCTGACACAGTCGTGTAGGGACCCTGTTTCCATCAGGCCTCTGATGGGCCCTGCCTCCTTCTCCTGCAGGCTCCACTCCACCCCGTGGATAGGGAGCCTGGTTGTGGACTCCTGGTGGCCTTGGAGTTACAGGAACAGACTGTGCCCTGGGTCTTCCTTGCACTGGAAAGCTCCCTCTCTATAACTTCAGAGGGAGAAGACTCTTAGTAACCTAAAATACTAAAATACATGAGATTGGAGGAACCGACTCTGCTTTGTTCATTCCTACTCAGAGACATCTCCAGGGAGCCAGGCCATGGGGGAATGTGGGGCTGGACTGCTAGGAAACTTAACAACTGAGTTCAGACTTGGAACTGTCCTCTCTTCTCCAACACAGCAAAGGTCAATCGAATTTACGCTAAGTACTTACCAAAACTCTAAACCAAAAGAAGGCACTCCGTGTACCTGAAGTAGAGGCACATGCTAGGAGGAGGCAGAGCTGTGGACATGAAGGGCTCCAGGGTAAGAGTCTACTGGAAGTGGCAGGGATCTGGTTTCTAAAATTGACAGGGACCCAGGCACCCCACATAGCAGGACACCCCAGCTAGATTCATGGATGAAACCTGGAGCGAGTGTAAGGAGGCCGGGAAGAGCCGGTCCCAGTGTGGGCAGAGCAGTCACGTGGTCCAGACTTGGGCTAAGCTGCCCATTGCCCTATGACTGCACCTGTGCTCTCCCCAGCATCTTGACAGGCTGGAGCAGGGGCCTCCAATGCAGCGTGGTTCTGACGAGGATTCTCAGGGGCAGAGAAAAGGCACCTGCAGAACCACCATATGGGGTCGGGTAGAGGGCAGAGGGAGAGAGAGATCCACTCAATAGAAGGTTCTGAACAGCATGAAGAAGATTTACACTAAAGTGACAATTATCAGTTAAGACGTTCATCACCAATGAAATGCAAACAACAGGAAACCTTGAGATGTCTATAGAATACCCTATGGTCTCAAAGGTCTAAAGGTCTCAAAGATGTAAAGAAAGAAATATGTGAAAAATAAGAAAAGATTATGAATTAGATATGAATTAAAAACAGATCACTTTTTAAAGCTCAATTCAAGATCCTAGAAGTGAAACATACCATCATTATTTATTTATTGCTTTGACACAGGGTCTCACTCTGTCATTCAGGTGGCTAGAGTGCAGTGGCGTGATCACAGCTCACTGCAGCCTCAATCTCCCATGCTCAGGTGATCCTGCCACATCAGCCTCCCTAGCAACCGGGACTACAGGCATGAACCACCACAACCAGCTAATTTTTGTATTGTTTGTAGAGACGGGATTTTGCCATGTTGCCCAGGTTGGTCTCAAACTCCCGGATTCAAGTGATCCACCCATCTCGACCTCCCAAAGTGCTGGGATTGCAGGCATAAGCC
Organism: Rhinopithecus roxellana; assembly: GCF_007565055.1. Taxonomy (NCBI): domain Eukaryota; kingdom Metazoa; phylum Chordata; class Mammalia; order Primates; family Cercopithecidae; genus Rhinopithecus; species Rhinopithecus roxellana. The sequence continues at coordinate 21,672,502 of NC_044560.1, forward strand.
ACTGCGCCCAGCCTGGAACTTTTAAAAATTACAAATGGATATGAACCTGGTCAGAGAACGATTTGTGAACTGGAAGATAGTATTGTGAAGCTCCTTCCAATGCAGCACACAGAGAAAACATCTTCAGACATGAGAGATAAGAGACATGGAAAAGAAATTGAGATTCCACCACACAGGAAGGAGAAAAAAAGGGAATGGCAAATAAACAATGGCAAATAACAAGTAAGCATGGCTAGAAATTTTCTAGATTCGATGAAAAAGCAGGAACTTTCAGCTAATGAAACACTTGGAGTGCTGAGCAGGATAAATATATACATGTGTGTGTATATATATATATATACATGTATATATATATATACACACACACACACAAATTATGATGAAACATTGTTGCAGTGCAGAAAGATGAAACAAAATATTTAGAGGTACCAAAAAGAAAAGAGATATTATGACGAAAGAATGACCATGAGACTGGCAACAAGTGTCTCCTCAGTGACAGTAGATGCTAGAAGACAATGAATAAATAGCCTCAGAGTGTCAAGAAAACTAACTGTAAATGCCATATTCGATGTACCCTGTGAAGCCATTATTCAAGAGTGAGGGCAAAAGAGGCCAAGGTATTTTTAGAATACGAACTGGAAGAAAACATGATTTACCACCCTCAGATGGTTACAGAGAAAGCTACTAAGGGATATATTCTAGCAAGAAGAAAAGTGAACCAAACAGGAAGGAGTGGTCTGCTAGAGATAATACTGAGCAAAAAAAAAAAAAAAAAAAATGATAATAAAAGTATTTTGGTGAATGTGTTTAACTACTAATTGGAAATTTGTATTTAAGAAAATTGAATTAAAATGTAAGAAAGGCCGGGCACGGTGGCTCAAGCCTGTAATCCCAGCACTTTGGGAGGCCGAGACTGGCAGATCATGAGGTCAGGAGATCGAGACCATCCTGGCTAACATGGTGAAATCCCATCTCTACTAAAAAAAAAAAAAAAAATACAAAAAAACTAGCCAGATGAGGTGGCGGGCACCTGTAGTCCCAGCTACTTGGGAGGCTGAGGCAGGAGAATGGCGTAAACTCGGGAGGCGGAGCTTGCAGTGAGCCAAGATCCGAGTGCGAGCCCAGCTTGCACTCCAGCCTGGGCAACAGAGTGAGACTCTGTCTCAGAAAAAAAAAAAAAAAAAAATGCAAGATAAGAATGTAGGGTGGGGAAAACTGGAAAAGGAGGGAAACATCAAATAACCTTAGACTTTGTTAGATAAATAGACAGTTATTATGTTAACAATTTAAGTGTACCAGCTAAAATATATGGAGAGATATACTATAATAACTTCCAAATTGGTGGGAAAAAATATAAAAGAAAAGCTGTGTCGAAAACAACAAGTCAATACATAGAGAAAATGGAAGCTGGTGTCAACAAAAAACAAAAATAGAGATAAATATACCAATACTTACAACAAATGTGACAATATTACTTATTAAAGACAGAGATTAATTAGGTAACGTAAAAATCCTTCTATATGCCATTTAAAAGAGTAATGCTAAAAGCAGACATTTGTGATAAATATGTATACAACAATGTACTAAAACTACATATAACATAATTCACGGATTAAAGAAAAATCACAGTAGCAGTGACAAAATATTTAGAATTGATTGAAAAAAATCCCACTTTATGTCAGAACTCACAAGATATAGCTAAAGCAATTCTTTAAGTAAATTTATAGCTTTTAATGCATTTAAAAATGTTATAACATAAGCTAATCATTCAATTAGAGAACTAAGTAAAAGAAGAGAGTAAGCCTATAAGAAGGAGAAGAAAATCAACAGTAGATAAGAGCAGAAATTAAGAAAACAGAAAAGACAAACAAAATATGGCTGATGGATAAAACCAAAGATGTTTCTTTGGAAACTAATGAAAAAAAAAAAATACTCAACTGAGTAGACAGATCATGGTGAAAAAAGCAGGCACAAAGCATCACTAGGAACGTAAAAAGAGAGGCAAAAGGAAGGTTAAATATTATAGGACTATCATGCACAACTTTTGACAATAAATTTGAACACCTAGAAGAAATGGTTTTTAGGTAAAATTTATTTTTTTATTTTTATTTTATTTTTTTTGAGACGGAGTCTCGCTCTGTCCACCAGGCTGGAGTGCAGTGGCCGGATCTCAGCTCACTGCAAGCTCTACCTCCCGGGTTTACGCCATTCTCCTGCCTCAGCCTCCCGAGTAGCTGGGGACTACAGGCGTCCGCCACCTCGCCAGGCTAGTTTTTTGTATTTTTAGTACAGACGGGGTTTCACCGTGGTCTTGATCTCCTGACCTTGTGATCCGCCCGCCTCGGCCTCCCAAAGTGCTGGGACTACAGGCACCCACCACGGCGCCCGGCTAACTTTTTTTTGTATTTTTAGTAGAGACGGGGTTTCACCGTGTTAGCCAGGAGGGTCTCGATCTCCTGACCTCGTGATCCGCCCGCCTCGGCCTCCCAAAGTGCTGGGATTACAGGCATGAGCCACCACGCCTGGCCAGTTTTTAGGTAAAATTTATAAAAATCATTCAGACACTAGGTGCTGGTGATTTTTCAAGGAGTGTTTCACAAAAGCTTCAAGAAACAGAAAATTGTCTTCTTATACAAATTTTTCCAGAAGAGATGAAGCAAATAAAATACCTGACTCATTTTCTGATGCCAGTATAATTTGATATCAAAACTGAACAAGGGCATTATGAGAAATGAAAATTATAGGCCAACCTCCCAAAGAATATAGATGCAAAAATTCTAAATAAAATATCTGAAAATCCAGTCTCACAAGGTATTCACAAAAAGCACATCATGGTCGAGGGGGTTTGTTTGTCCTGGGAAGTGAGAGGCCCTTGAGGTACTGCCTTGGACTGTCACTCAGATGGATCTGCCTTCACATGGAGACAGGTGGCCAGGGTCAGAAGGAGTTTCCCACTTCCACTCTGCAGATTCCAACTAGTCAGACATGAGCAGCGCAGAAGAGCGCTCCCCTCATACCCCCCACCACACACACCAGGAACTGTCTCTAAAATAAAAATTGGTGTCAGCCAGTGCCAGAGAAAGGCAGTCTCCCAGTAAACAGAAACACTTGAAACTGGTGACCAGCAGCTTCCTGATAAGATCTCAGGAGTTGGGCCAGTGGGCTCGAGTATGCCCAGTAAGACGCATAATGGCAGAGTTTAACCGGTGCCTATAGTGACATTGCGCAGGTAAGAGAAAAATGCCTCAAGTGAGCATGTGCACAGCTCCAGTAAACACACTGCGCATGCTCCCCTCCCGAGCCGCTGGGAGGCCACTGCGCATGTGCACAGCCCACCCCAAAGGAAGAGTCAGGTGAGAAGAGACGCAAGACTCCGGAAGTGTGCCAGCATAGAAAACCCCAAGTCAAAGGTCAAACCACACACTTGATCTTTCAAGTCACCCCCTTGGCCCTCTTCCAAGTGCACTTTCCTTCCTTTCATTCCTGCTCTAGTTTTTTAATAAACGTTCACTCCTGCGCTAAAACTTGCCTCAGTTTCCCCCTCTGCCTTATGCCCCTCAGTTGGATTCTTTTTTTTGAGGAGGCAAGAATTGAGGTTGCTGCAGAACTGTACAGATTTGCCACCGGTAACAGAAGCAAACGAGAACACTGGCAAACCAGAGTCCTTCTAGGAAATCCAAAGCCAGAGAGAAAAGACAAAGACATCCTTTATTTGATAAAGAGTAACAGAAAAGGAAGAGGAAAGGGAGGGAAAGAGGTGCCAAGGAGAAGGAGAAAAAGCAAACACTGAATTTCACGACGAAACTTTAGAGTCACAAAACGATGATGACGTCAGGAACTTTCTAGAATGCTGCTATCATGGCGCCTTCCTGATACTTTTCTGCAGGTGCTGGCCAATTCAATGTAAGGAACAGAACTGACAGAATGTGAATTGGGATGAGAAGGCAAAATGCTGTTGTTTGCAGATAAATAGACTGTCTACAGAGAAATTCCAAGACATTCTACTGACCACCTATTAAAACTAGTAAGTGAATCTAGATTCAAAATCAATATTCAAAAATCAGAAGTCGTTCTGTATGTTAGGAAAAGCCCATTCAAAAATGTCATCAAAATACAAACAAAAAAAAAGATTTACCCAAACCACAAGAACTGTAAGTTACCCAGGAATAAATCTAAGGAAAGATGAGCTAGAAAAGAGAGTTATAAAATATTATTGAAGGATATAAAAGAAGACTGAATAAATGGAGCGATTTATAATGTTCATAGGTAGATGGAACAATACCATAAATAAATCAATACTTCCCCAAATGTATCTACAATTTCAATGAAATTCAATAAAATTCACAATCAAAAGTGCTGCCATACCTGATACACCAATTCTCACTAAAATTCACATGGAAGAGGAAAAGAAGAACCACAGACATGCGGGGGGAGGGGGAAGACAGAAAGTAGTGGAGGCTCATCTCCACCATTCTATCTGTGTTAGGTCATTCTTGCTTTGCTATAAAGAAACACTTGAGGCTGGGTAATTTATAAAGAAAAGAAGTTTAATTGGCTCATGGTTCTGCAGGCTTTACAGGAAGCATGGTGCTGGCATCTGCTCGGCTTCTGCGGAGGCCTCAAGAAGCTTTCATCATGGCAGAAGGCGAGGGGAAGCAGACGTCTCACGTGGCAAGGGAGAGAGCAAGAGAGTGAGGCAGGGGGAGGTACCACACACTTTTAAATAACCAGATCTCAAAGAACTCATCAAGCCATAAGGGATCCGCCCCCATGACCCAAATACCTCCCACCAGGCCCCATCTCCAACAATGGGCGTTACATTTCCACATAAGATTTGGGTGGGACAAATATCCAAGACACATCACCGTCTATAGATAGATTGCTCTATCTGTCAAGATGTATCCATGGTAATTAAGGGCTATCATATTTGAATAGGCAACTAGATATGCAGAACAGAATTAAAAATCCAGAAATATATATTTGCATATATATAACTTTGGCATAAGATACGGAAGATGTGGTAGAGACTGCTGGATGTCCACTCTAAGTCTGAGAACCAGGCTACTTGGAATTTCCAACTCCTTTGCAAAAAAAAGAGTCTGGCTAAAGCAAGAGACAGAAATGCTGGACGGTGGCTTAGAATATAGCTGAGACCTGTCCTTGACCCTCCTTCCCTCTTTCCCTCCATCATGCCACCTGGAAACTCAGGGGTTGGTGGGAACTTCACCTTGGACCATGAAGGCTCCAGTCATGCCCTAGGGATTCAGGAGTTTGGGTTCCTGGCAGAGCCAGCAGACTGGCCCAGGAAAGGCTATCCCAGACTCACTCTTGTGTGAGAAATACACTTCTATCTAGTTTCAGCCATTTATCTTGGGGCTCTGTGTTTCTCACAGTAGATCTTTATCTAACTGATATGGAAGGCATTACAAATCAGTGGGACTGCTCAATAAATTGTGCAGGGACAACAGTCCAGCCATATGGAAAGAAAATACAATTAGATGCTCACATCTTGTACAGAAATAAGTCCTAAGTGGGTTTGAAACCCAACATGGAAAATAAACCTTGAAAAGAAATGGAAGAAATGATAGACCACCTTCAGCATACCACATGGGAAAGGATTTCTTAAACAAGACCAAAGCAGAAATCACATGGGAAAAGGTTATCACATTTCGCTGTATCTAACTCTAACTTCTGTATGGCTGGTGACCACAGTCAAAAGGCATCATAAATAAAAGAAACAGCTATTAGGGGAGGAGACTGTTGATTATAAGATATAGTAATACTTTTCATAAGACATGAAGAAATTCTACAAATCAAGAAAAAGACAACCCAACAGTTAAACGGGCAAAGACCGTCAACAGGCAAGCCACAGGGGAGGGTTCCAGGCAGCCAATCAACACATGCATGGCTGGGCAGCATCCCCAGGCATCCAGGAATACAAGTTAAAACAATACTGAGGTGATCATTAGATGAGACACAGGTAAACTTTAAAAGGCTGCTGTGACTGAGGACACAAAGTACGTGCCTTAGGTGGGGGTGGGCAGACCAGTCCTGTCTGAGGAGGAGAAAGATGAGAGGTGCCAGCTGTGTTAAGATTCAGGGAAAAAAACATTCCGGGAAGGAGGAAGAGCAAGTGTGAAGTCCTGGGTCAGGCGAGATGGTGGGCTCCGTGGGAAGCTCTGTGGACAGTGATCTATCAAGCAAAGTGCACAGCAGCAGGAATTGGGACCTGGGGTCTCAGCAACCTTAGGGGCTGGTGCCTCTGCAGAAAAGAGCCATGTCTGAATTTTATAAACCTGTACAGCATGGATGCATGCACGGTGGTCTGCCCTCTCCAGTACACGGGCTCCCCAAAGGACACCTGAACTGTGCAGAGTGACCCTGAGGGCTCTGTATCCTACTCTCTGCTCTTTCCCTGCGTGGGAGGTGGACTCCAGGCCACATGCCACTCTGTAATGATGGCCCACATTCTCCCAACTCTCTTTGGGTCTTGCCATTCTGTCTACAATGAGAAGGCAATTTTCTTCCTGTTCGGCAATTCCCTTCCTGCCTTCCTGTTGTGGACAGAATGGCAAGGTGCCTGATGCTCAGACACTAGAAATGTCTCTTCTGCTGTCTGAACCCTGCCCATCCTCTCCGAGCCAGCTCATGCCCTAACTGTGCCTCTTCTCCAGACTGTGCTGATCTCCAGGCGAATTCTTTGGGCTCTGCCTGCATTTTTAGAGTACCCATGGGGTGCTTCCTTGTTCCACAGTGTGTGTGTGTGCAGCAGAGGGGCAACCTCACACATGGGAAGAGAGGGAGCAAAGTCAGAGTCCTGACTGGGCAGATCGCTCGGCCTTCCGCATCTCGGTATCTCCACCTGCCATGGGAAGAAATAACACCCACCTGACAGGGTGGAGCAAAACATTCAAAACCGCAGGGCACCTGCCTGCCACCGTGCAGGGCTCATCAGTTCACTCCATGAACTGCCGACTTCTCTCCCTGTTGTGGATGCGTGGCCTCCTCCCGTCCTGCCCACTAGTTGTAAAACGGGACAGAGTCTGTTTTAGTCTCCTTACGGGCCCGCCAGCGTAGACAACCGTCTCCAGCAATTTAAATCCAATGAGGAAATGTTACCGAGGTATGTAAATGCTTACTGAATGAATGAGTAAATTATACAAAGCCTCCAGTGATGATGTTGACAGGGAAGGTAGCAGAGCCCACGTCACAAGGGTAGGCTGGGAGAACCAGCTGGTCCGCGCCAGAAATAGCCTAACCCATTGCTGACACCCGCCAGCGGCATCCCGATTCTGGCGCATCCACACTACGCGTGGTGGAATCCCTGCCACCTACAGTCCTGTTGAAGGGGAACTTGAAAGTCACCCAGATGAAAGTGGTGTGACTGGACCATAGCCCTCACTGGCGTCAAATGTTTTCACTGTTTCAGCCTTGTTTTGTCCTCACAGTCCTCACATCTGTTTTGATATTCTCCGCTAGAACACCCCAGGTGTCTTGATGCCCATCTAAAAGTCCAGCTTTCATGATTAAAGCTGAAATATTAGTGACTGCCAAGTGTTCAACACACCAGTGAGGCCACGTGATGCTTGCTGGACTCTAGTCTTTCCTGGCTTCTCTCTCTGGTCTATGGGGAGGAAAACCTCACTCAACTCGATGCCTGGATTCCAGGGACCCTGGTGAAGCGGGATCCTAGTCAGCTGAAATACCAAGGGCCAGATGCGGTGGCTCAAGCCTGTAATCCCAGCACTTTGAGGGTCAAGGTGGGCAGATAGTTCGATCCTCGGAGTTCAAGAGCAGTCTGGGCAACATGGTAAAAACCTGTCTCCACAAAAAAATACAAAAATTCGCCAGGCGTGGAAGTGCACACCTGTAATCCCAGCTACTTGGGAGGATGAGGTGGGAGAATTGTTTGAACCCGGGAGGCAGAGGTTGCAGTCAGCTGGGGTTGTGTCACTGCACTCCAGCCTGGGCAACAGAGTGAGACTTTGTCTCAAAAATAAAAAGAAAAGTACCCAGAACGATCTTTTTGTTTCAGCGCTGCTTGGAATTTAAAATATTCCAGTCTCTCTCCTGGCCCAGGGAATTATGTGGATGTGTTGTCAGAGTCACCACAATGCTGGGCATGTGGCTCAACTGATCCCAGGGCCTGGACAGGTCAGAAGGCACGACCATGACTCCCTCCCAGCCAAAGTCTCTCTGAGGCTGCTTTTAGGATTTGCCTTTCACCGACATGCGTTGGGTTCCCCGGCTCTGCTTGGAGGCCTCCTGCCTTTCTGGCCCCTTGGGGTCCTGCTGGGGTGACAGTGAGTGATGATTCTGTGCCTCCTGGGGATGATAGACTTGTCTGTCAGGCAGGAGATGCAGCCGTAAGTGCCAGTGTGGCTGCAAGCAAAAGACTCCAGGCGAGACCGCCTCTGATGGTGCGAATGCAGCCATCTCCAAGCCCAGGACAACAGACCCTGCTTGCAGCTGACGGAAGGAAAATGAGCTTCCCAGAGAGGGCGGGGCACACCAGAGAGGGCAACCACACCTGCAATTTTCAGTGCTTGCTTGGGGTTGATGTGTGTCCTATAGCTCAAAAGCCTACCTTACCCTTTTCCCTCTGAAAGATTAGAGGTGAGGCAGGGTCCCGTGCCAATGCACACTCAGGCCCCTCATTCTAGAAAAACATTTTGGGAATAGCCAAAGGCAAAATATCGTTCACATTTAAAACTAACCATGGTGACTCCACTTGGTAACTTGGTATTTCCTAACTGTTACCTCAAACGCTACACTTTCTAGTGTGTTATTTCCTCCAGCCAGCCCACCTAAGGGTGCACAGAGAGCCTCCAAGAGCCACCGCCAAGCCTGGCTCTCATTGGAAGCCTCCCCGGCTGCTCACTTTGCAAATGCCCAGCTCTGTAGACTGTTCTAGCATCTCCCATTGGCATCCACTCATGCCCAATCATAGACCCCAACTCCAAACCAGGTGTGATCTGCAGGGGTGGGGAGCAGCCTGGGTTCCTGCTGCTGCCCTAATTCCTCATCTTTACCAAGAAGACAGTGATGCCACACAGGGCTGGTGTGAGGAGGGACTGAGCAGGTACCTGGCACTCGGTAAGTAGGAGGAAGTTAAACTCTCATAGGTAGTTGGGCAGAATTCACTGCTTTCTCCTCCCTCTTCCTCCTCTCTGGTAAATCAGGAAAGGCTGCATGTTCCCATGAGGAGGGTGCCAGGAGGGAGAGGAACTGATCGTCCATCACTTTAGAGAATGGAGAACTTTGAACATTACAAGCCTCTACCAGTGTGCTGTGTGTGGACCCTGGGTTTCCCAAGCCTCTTAACCTGGCTGCATATTGCAGGCACTTCCCTTTAAAAACAGAGATGCTGGCATCCTCCAAAAGCAACGGGATCGGAAACGCTAAGCCCAAGATCTGGGCATCTGTTCTTGTTAAGTTTCCTGGGGAGATTCTAGGGGATGGTCACATCTGATCATTACGGCACACACAAACCAGAGATCAGCGTTTCTTGAGGCTTCTTAAAAGCTGCAGCAATATCATTTTCACTAACCCAAAACCCAGAGCAATGACACGGCCATTTGCTACAGCACAAAATTGCCAGGTGTGTCTCTGGGTCATCTGCCATCATCCCAAAGAAGCTTCCTGACCCATTCTACATGCACTCGGAGCCCCCAGCACCTGGATGTAAGCTGGCATCAGCTCACTCACCTTTCTTTGCCCTGCCCAAGCCCCCCAAGGCCCTGCCTCCCCCTCATTTGAATACCTCTCTTTGTTAATGAGGGTTATTTGTTTAAAGGCAAAGAATCTCATCTGATCATTGCATGCAGCAACATCTTAGGCCTTTACAGCCCTTTGGGGATGCAATTTGTGTGTCATTTCACTTTTATTGCTTTTTATTGGTTGTGGGACTGTTGGGAAGAAAATGAGGACTATTTATCATGCATAGAGGAAGCCTGCCACGTAATAAGGTGAAGAGCTGTCACCCAGAGGGAAGGCGGCCAGGGGAGTGCTATCGGTGGTGGAAATAAGTCACTGCTAGAAAGCAGCGACGGGTAATTGCATGGAGGACAGCACCTGTGTGTTTTCCATGCCAGGACAGGGGGCCCAGCACACACGACTCATCAGTCATCACCATCCGTCCAGCTCTTAAACATTCGTGGAGGAATCAGAAATGTTTAGAAAGGCAGTAAATCTGTTCTCCCCAACTGTGTTACAAGAGGACTCTTCTGATCAGCTGCTGTCAGCCACACATCTGTCCACTGTGGGCTGTTTAGGACCCTGGGAGAAGCTGTTCAGCACCAGGCAGAAACCATTGAGTGTTGAGTCCACAGGGAAGTGGGAGCAGAGACGTGCAGTCAACACGTTCTCCTAAGGCATGGTGGTGTTGAGTGCAGAGATGTGCAGTCAACACGTTCTCCTAAGGCATGGCGTTGTTGAGCACAGAGCCTTGCTCTTGAGCTGCACGACCGAAAAGGAAGGCAAAGCTGGGAGGACAGGGGTAGGCAGGCTTTCAAGACACTCCTTGGCACACACTGGGCGGCTAGGGGCCAAGGCTGCAATGGAAGATGACGAGGGAAGTTTTAAAAAAAATGTTTACTTGCTGAGGATGATGGTTTCCAGCCCCATTCACGTCCCTGCAAAGGACATGAACTCATTCTTTCTTATGACTGCATAATATTCTGTGGTGTATATGTACCATATTTTCTTTATCCAGTCTATCATTGATGGGCATTTGGGCTGGTTCCAAGTCTTTGCTATTGTAAATAGTGCTGCAATAAACATACATGTGCATGTGTCTTTACAGTAGAACGATTTATAATCCTTTGGACATATACCCAGTAATGGGATTGCTGGGTCAAATGGTATTTCTGGTTCTATATACTTGAGGAATCACCACACTGTCTCACCATCAGCCTTACCAAACTAACACAGGAACAGAAAACCAAACACCGCATGTTCTCACTCATAAGTGAGAGCTGAACAATGAGAACACATAGACACAGGAAGGGGAACATCACACACCGGGGCCTGTTGGGAGGTTGGGAGAAAGGGGAGGGAGAGCATTAGGACAAATACCTAATGCATGCAGGGCTTAAAGCCTAGATGACAGGTTGATAGGTGCAGCAAACCACCATGGCACACAAATACCTATGTAACAAACCTGCATCTTATGCATATATATGCCAGAACTTAAAAAGAAAAAAAAATCAAATGTCAAAACCTAAAAAAATGTTTATTCATGGTAAAACACACATAACAAAAAAGTTACTACCTTAACCTTTGTTACGTGTGCAGTTCGATGACATTTACACTCCCTTCATTGTGCATTCTTCACCAGCATTTATCCACGGGACTTAGATTTGCTTTTCTTTCTTGCAAAACTGAACTCTGTCCTCGTTAATCCTTAACCTCTGGTGCCCCCTCCCTAGCCCCTGGCAACCATCTTTCTACTTTCTGTCTCTATGAATTTGACTATTCTTGGTAAAAGGAGGGAAAATGTTTAATAGCTTTTTATTTTAGAATAGTTTTAGCTTTACAGAAAAATTTCAAAAACAGTTTGGAGAGTTCTCATATACCCCACATTCAGTTTTTCCTATTAATACTAGTATTTTGCATTAGTATGCTACATTTGTAACAATTAACAAACTCATATTGATACGTCAACTAAAATCTATACCTTACTTGGATTTCCTTAGCTTTTACCTAATCTCCTTTATCGGTCCCAGGATCCCACCCAGGACACCATGTGGCATCTGATCATCACATCTCAGGCTCCACTCAGCAGTATTTCTCAGGCTTTCCTTCTTTTTTATGACCTTGACAGTTTTGAGGACTGGCCAGGCATTTATAGAATATCCCTCTAGTGGGACTTGTCTGATGATCTCCTCGTGATCGGACTGGGGTTACGGGTCTTAGGGAAGGAAGACCCCAGAGGTGAAGTTGCTATTCCCATCGCATCAGACCCAGGGCAGCTGATGCATCACGGTTGTGGTGACCTTCATGCTTACCTGGTGGAGGAGCGTTTGTCAGGTTTCTCACCAGGTGATGACTCTTCCCCTTTTCCATACCATAGTGTCTGGTAGAAAGTCACTGCTATTTACAGCCCAAATTTAAGGAGTGAGGATTATGAGGAAGTTTTCATTTGCTTCTTTTCTTTTACTCCTTATATGGCTGAATTGCAGGAGACTTTCATATTCCATTCACACCATGCCAATTTCAAACTCTGGACCCAATTCCAAAGTGAGAGAAAGGTCAGCCTAGGACCTAGAATCTGAGACAGTGTAAGTTCCCCCAAGAAGCAGAGCCACTTCATGGGGCCCAGGCCCAGGAACCAGAGCTGGTCTTGGTCACTGGGTGCAGCCTCCCAGGGAGGAGGCCATGCTGTCTAGACCACCTTACCTGCCTTGTCCCTGCTGTGCACCGGCTGTACCCAGATGCCCCAGGGATGGGGTTACTGCTGTGCTGTGGGAAGCAGACTCCACGCCTTCGCACAACTGGACATCTTGCATTGTTCTGAATTTACTTCTTGTTTTAAATTAAACCTTGGCTCCTTGGCCAAGCTATGTCACCTTCAAGAAAAAGGAAAAGTCTGTGCACAGTGGTTCGTGTCTGTAATCCCAGCACTTTGGGAGGCTGAGGCAGGAGAATTGCTTGAGGCCAGGAGTTTACAACCAGCCTGGGCAACATAGCAAGAACCCTGTCTCTATGATAAAATAAAATAAAATTAGCCAGATATGGTGGCACATGCCTGTAGTCACAGCTACTCAAAAGACTGAGGCAGGAAGATCAATTGAGCCCAGGAATTTGAGGCTGCAGTGAGCTGTGATTGCACCACCATATGCCAGCCTGGGCAACAGAGCAAGACCTTGCCTCAAAGGGGAAAAAAATAAAAAGAAAGGAAGGGAGAACTCATCCTCCTGTCACCTGCAGGTAAAATACAGCTTATTTTGCATCTCAACACCTTAGCAGAGTATTGTCAACAGTTGAGGTAGTCAACAAATACTTGGCCAATAGTTGATCATCTTAAAACTGACCTCAAAGAAGATTGAGTTTATTCTAAACGAAATTTGGCTGAATAAAATTTGACTTCAATGTGACTTAATTTAATTAGTTTAAAATGTGAATTAAATGTAATTAAAATCTGAATTTAATTTAATTAATTCATATGTACCTCCATGATCTTCTTATCCACTCCCTTCCCCTAAAGAGGAGGCCAACTGAGTTCCATTTTGCCCCCCACTGCAGGAGGGAAGGGTTCCTGCCCAGGTAGGATAACCAACAAACACAGGGCAAATCTCACTGTCAAGGCTGGGCAGGTATGTATTTGGGAGGAATCTTTAAGGGGTTACTCTAGTGTAGGCTTGGGGGCAGAGGAAATGAAGAAGGAAGTTGCACCTCTCAGATCACCTGTGGAAAAATAAAAGACAAACGTGGCACCCAGATCTGGGGAGAGATTTTTCCAAGCACAGCAGGGCTGAGGGATTTTACAGATCAACAACTCAGCTATCTCCCCACAATGCCGAGAGGGAGGGGTTCTTAGTAGACCCAGTGGATGAGTTTGCCCCATGGTCAAGTAGGCAGAGCTGGAATCTGGGGTCTCCAGGGCCTCTGAGTCCTTCTCAGCCCTTCCAAACTCCCATTTAAGGCCCATGTTTCCTCTATCGCCTTAAGCCTCCCCCATCCCCAACAATCACACCCAATCTGAAAGGCTGCCGCTCTTAGCAGGAGGCACGGGAGAGGGTAGCATCAAGATGTTGCTTTGTGGAGGGACCCAAAAGCCCAGAGCACAGTGGAAGGTGCCACCTGGTGCTGGCAACACAAAGATGAGCTCTGGGGGTAGCCCATGGTGACCCCCACTCAGAGGACAGCCTGTCCCTGGCCTTGGGGAGGCAGCTACATGGCAGAAATGTTCTAACGCCCATCAAAAGACTCAAGAGCCACTGGTGGCAGTAGTTTTAGGACCAGCCACACCCAGGGAGGGAAAGAGCCTTGTGAAGATATTGGGGGTCTGGGGCTGGTCCCAGGGTGGCGAGGCTCCTACCAGCAGGAGCAACCCTGGGAGACATCATCACAGAGTGTCCTCTGCGTTGGGTTCTTGGCCCTTGACCTCAAGAGCAGAGACACTGAGCGCCCTGGCAAGGAGAGGAGGGGCTGTGTTGGGAGAGCAGATCTCTGAAATGTCTGTTGGGATGCAGGGCTGAAAGCTCTGTTCAAAAAGGACAGACACATCACATGGAGGCAGGTGTCACTGATATGGACAGGAGACAGGGAAATACTGGGTAGAAGAGGGTGGTTCCCCGGCAAAGGCCCCACCCTCAAGCCTGAAGAGCCACAGCCCTAAATGAAGACAGACATTTCTGGTTTTGCACCCAAACATTTGCCTTTTGGCCTGCCACACTCCCCATCCTTCCCCCATATAGAACCGAGACCTCAGTGGGCACACACACAAACAGCTGAATGTCAGAACCAGCAGGCGAGTGACAATGGAACAACATGGCAGAGAAAGAGGGATGAGGAAGGACATCCAGACGCCAAGGGGAGTTCAGCCGAGGGCGGTGGGAGAATAATATGGCTGCTGGGCGGTCCTACTCCGGGGTAAGACCACCTTCCCACTCCATCCTCCACTTCCTGCTCCCCATCCGTCTTGCTGAGAGCCACCTCCACCACTCAATAAAACCTTGCTGTCATCCCTCAAGCTCACATGTGATCCAATTCTTCCGATACACTGGGCAAGGACTCAGGATACAGAAGCCTGTCACACTGGCCCTGCTCTTGGGATAAGGCAGAGGGTTCATTGAGCTGATTAACACACAAGCTGTCTGCAAACAGCAAATCTAAAAGGGCTTGGTAACACGTGCCCACTCGGGCTTTGGGAGTCGAAGACACCCATCGCTAGATGCTATTGTGGGGCCAGAGCCCAGAAGTGCTCCCCACAGCCTCTGCATCTGCCCAGCTGCATGCTTCCACTGGGGGTTTGAGCAGTGGGTGACCAAAGGAGAGGGCCACACCCCTGTCACACATCCTGCAAGGGGGATAAGGGAACTGTCCCATTTCATCACTATAGGTGCCTGCCAGGGACGGTCACTCCTGACTTTGCTCTAAAATGCCACCTGGAGGGCCTGTTTCCCATGGTCATTAGTTCATAGGTTTCTAGAGCTGGATGTTGGTAAGAAGCATTTTCCTTTTAAATAATTATTTCCCTTTCAAAGATACTCACATCTCCTAGAAAAGCTCACAAGAGAAGTCCTTCCCTTCCTCGTAAAGGCCCAAGAAAAGGCAGTGCCTTGGGGGAACTGGGCTCATAAAAGGTCAGTGGTGTTCGAAAAGGACCTTGCGCTGTTTGTTCACGTTGCCCATCCCTGACTGCCTCCGACAGAAAGCACAGCCGATCACGTCCCCATCCCCACTGTCAGGGGCATGGACAGGCTGCCCGCAATATCTGGCGTTTTTTTGGTGCCCGCCTTCAAGTAGGTGTGAATGTAGATGAATCTGTGTCCAGCCGCTTCATGTATAGAAGCTCAGGACCCAGAGATGAAGGCTCTGCCCAAGGGCTAGTTGGCACTTGGGGCTGCTTTGATGATAGTGATAGTGACAGGGACAGGGATGGGATGCTGCACAAACGTGGCTGCATCATCCCTGACCCTCACTCTCCAGACTCCTCTGTTGAGTCCCCCTGCTCCCAGCCCCTAAGCTGAAAGTGAAGGTCAATGTGCCAATGAGTGAACACTTAAGAACCTACTGTCATTCTTCATTTGCCAAAGGCCACTGACCTGAATCCAGGAGTCCCAATTAAATACCATTAGAAAGTCAGTGTTGCAGCCACACTGCCCATACTCCAAGTGCTCATAGCCACATGTGGCTGGTCGTTTCCACACTGGACAATAGAGGCATAGAATGTTCCCATCACCCTGGAGCATTCCAGGGGGCTGTGCTGCCCTAAATGGTTCCAAGGTACCATGGACAGGACTATGGAATCCTGTGAGTTTGTCTGGGAGCAGCAATCCAGCGGGAGGCCTGTGCTTTCTCCAGTTCCTCAAATGTATTCCCAATCCAAAGAAGACCAAGAAACCAGCAGAGAGGTGGCACACCACGTGATAGGGAGGCAGGCTGGGAGGGGGTTTTCCTCGCTCACCTGGGGACACCTGGGAGTCAGCCCCAAGTTGCTGATGCATTTTCTGGTTCTTTCTGCTGCTTTTGCTTACCTGGGAGAATGTGTCCAAGGTTTTGGAAAAGTCCTGTCTGCTGAGGAAAGCCCTGCAGACCTAGGAGGACATGCCCTCAGTGGCCTTCAATGCACAAGGCTCTTTCTTGCCAATTCTTGAGAAGACTGAATGGAGCATTGTGGGTTCAGCAGCCCCTCCTGGGAGAACGATGGCCCAGGAACACAGAGCACCATGTTCTTTCTGCAGGGGAAGGGGGGATTGCCAATTCTCCCCAGCACTGGAAGAGAACTCTGGAAGCCAAATAACTGATTGCTTCTTCAGCTCTTGGAGATCCCTCTGTGTGAGCTTCTACCCAAAGCACACACTGCTGCTAAGCTGAATGTAAGGTTAGGTGAGACGGCAAAAGGAATTGAATGTTATGTCCTTAACTAGAGAGGGGTGGGGGGAACAAAGGACATGTTTTGAGGACTATTTCAATGCTCACAAATACTTATCCAAAGGGTATTTCTCTTGGGGGTTGAAAAACATCTCCACGAGTGGGACGCTGGAGCCCTGGGGGTAACCCGTTCACAGGAGCAGTTCTTCTTTCTCAGTCACTGAGGTTGAAAGAGGGGAGAAGGGCCTGCCCGATGTTCACAGACATAGACACACACACACACACACACACACACACACACACACACGATAGATCAGAATGCCACCTCTGCAGCGATGGAGACACTCCCATTCCATTTCCAGGCCCGGCGGCACACTGCTTGCATCATGCAGTTATTCAATCATCTTTTCAATGGTTGCCATTAACAACCCGATTTTTTAAAAATAATACTAAAAAAAGGCTCATAAGACTTTCTGAAACGCTTCCCTAGAACAATCCGAGCTGCTCAGTCAATCGTAGACGGTGTTCAAATATCCGCCTCCGCCAAGCCACACACTGGAGGACTTGTTTCCACCCAGCAGTTTCCTCACCCTCAGGCTGTGGAACAGACACTCCAGGCAGCCTAGCCTCCTTCCCTCCTGTCCGCTGCCTCCTGGGCACGCTTCCCTCCTCCAGCATCCGCACTCCGCTTCCTTTCCTCAGGATCAAGTGCCATCTGTAATTGGAATTTAGAAGTGAGGCGTGAATAAAACACTGACCTGATCCCAAAACAATAACTCCAGATATCATTGAGAGGCTGATCCAATTTTGACTGTGATGTTAATGTTATCCTCGGGGCTTATTTAAATTGTAAATGACAAATAATTGATCACATTGATTCATTTGCTCTTCCCTGAGGCCTATCTGCTGGCTATTTTGGGGCCCCAAGATCTCAGAAGTTATTAACTTAGTGCTGCTTACTCCTCAATATGAAACCCTGGTGTTGTACAACATTTTACATACTTAATAAATGTTGTGATTGATTTCATGTTTTTCAATCAATGTCACTCACAGAACCGAGATTTGCAGCTTTGGGGAACATTTGGCACATAAAATGGGTTTCGTGGGAAGTTTGTGTTTGGAGGAGGGAAAAGAGTGAAGAGAGGACTGCCCTGGCTCCCAAGGGGGACCACAGACCCTGGCATCAAAGCTGTCTCTGACCCTTTTTCGGGAAGGCTTAGCTGTCTACCATTCAAGCCTCACTCTGGTTTTAAAAGGAAGGAAAAGGGAACATTTAGAAACAGAACAAAATTCTGACCCACACCAAAAATATCTATATAAGATCATTATTCATGACTCAGTTGGTGTGAAAAAAGACAGCCTTGTTATCACGGCTCAGTCATATGAGCTCAGGCACCAAAATAGGATATTTGGCAACTAGTCAAGTATAATTAGTCGCTGCACAGAAATTGAATGGAGGAGTGAGAAGCCCAGGGCTGCGGAGGTGGGGGTGGTGCTTGGCTGGCTCCCACCTGCCCTGGCCCTCGCTCCAGCTAAAAGAAAACCTGAGCTTTTGCTGAAGTTGGAACAATGAAGAATAAAGGGGGTGAGTGGGGTGTTCCTGAACCCCATGAGCGTGCCCTCGGCTCCCCCAGGACTTCTCCTGTAATTGCTTCTGAATCTCTTTGGGCAGGAACATTCTAGCTCCCACTGCAAACCTAGAAGAACCTGGGTCACCTGGACACCCTGGAGGACGACAGGTGATGGGCGGGCTCCATCTAAGCTGCTTATCAATTTGTGCTGCTCACTTTGCCAATCTTATCTAACTTCTCTTCATGTATTTCAGTGTTTTTCCCACCCAAATTTCAAGGCAGGGTTCTTATATTAAAGAGCCAAGGAAGTTGAGGACCCCAAGGCACACTGAGGCCGCTCTGCTTTAGAGAGAGTAGCATATGAATGACAAAGTTGATATTAACTGCTCCCCAAATTCCTGCACCCTCCTGGATCCCTGGCCTGTTCCTGTCTTGCAACTTTCCGTGGCACTCGCCAGCGATTGCTTCTTGTGGGAGAGGGAAATGAAGACATCAGACTTCGCCCCACGCCTCGGCCCTTTGTTCTTCCCTTCTGGTGGTCCATGAATATTTGCAGCCAGCTGCATCCCCCCTGGCTGAAGGAACACCGTAGTCATGTACTCAGCGTGTTCACTACAAACTGTAGCTTTCATTTGCATCTTTCCTTCTGCGTGCCCGGGAGAGTGATTTTGTAAATCAAAGCTCCAGTTTTGCTTAGGTCTGGGTTGTTCTTAAAAGAAAAAAAATCAGGTGGAGTTTTTGTGCTTAATTTTCACTGGTGAAATGTTATGTCTAAGCTACAGTTTATTTAAGGAAATTAAAGAAATGATTAGTTTGAAATGGAGAGAAGGGAGAGACAGATGGTTTGAAAAAGAGGGGAGGGGAGGTCAGGAAGGTGGCAGAGGGGGCCAGGTCGCAGTCTGTGTTTGCACGGCTCCTCAAAGGTCCCTTCACCACCTCCTCCCTTGCTTCTGCCATGTTCTCCACTGGGACACATTCACGGTCCTCCAGTCCCCTTTCTGCTGCACCTGCTGCCCCCTGAGCTCCACACTCGTCTCAAGCCACCTGTCAGGTCATTCTCGGGATTGTCAGCTTGGGTCTGAAACCCAGAATCAAGCCTGGGACATCACCTCTGCTGAGTGACAGGAGTGGACAAACATGAGTTGAGGCTCTGAATTCTAGTCCCTCCTGGATATTTGGGCGGGACACCTACCCTCCCTGAGACTGCTTTTTCAGCCCTCCCTTCCTAGAGGATTTGCGAAGATTAATTTTAGAATTCTTTATCTCAGCATGCTGTACAACTTCTTTGGCACACATAGGCATTCAGTAATAGTCACATGTAGTTATTATTGTTAATTATTCCCCAAGTCACCCAGGCTGAGAGTCCTAGAAAGATCCATGCTACCCTCCCTTCATGGCTCATGTCCAACTTGCGCTGAAGAGAGATAAACTCCACCTCTGAACTGCTCCGTGCATCTGTCCCCTTCCTTTATTACGGTGTTGCCACCTGGCTCCATTCTACTGACCTCCAGCCTGCTCTGGTGAAAGAACCTTCTAGCTCTGGACCATTCACATCCCACAGCCCGGTGGTCTTCATGCAGCAAAGCTCAACTCTGCCACTCACAGCATCAGACAGCCTCATGCATCCCTGTAGGCTCAAGTACACTCCTGGCATAAATCAACATAGGTAAGGCCTCAACCTGTTGTCCCCCGGGGTGCTCAGTGAGTCCGGGACCCACTCTTTTCTCTATAGCTGGAGGGGCAGCTCCACACAGTGAAGAGGGTTTTGGCTCCTGTCTTCTTCTGTCCAGGCTGCTATAACAAAATACCATAAACTAGGTGGTTTATAAACAATAGAAATGTATTGCTTATGGTTCTAGATGCTGGGAAGTCCAAGATCAAGGGTCTGATTCATTTAGCTCCTGGTGAGGACTCTCTTCCTAGTTCACAGACAGCACCTTCTTGCTAAGTCTCCATGTGGTATAAGGGGTGAGGAAGCTCTCTGGGCCTCTTTTATAAAGACGCTAATCCCACCATGGCAGCTCCACTCCCATAACCTCCTTACTTCCCAAAGGCTCCACCCCAAAATGCTACCACCTTGTGTGTCTGGACTTCAACATATGAATTTGAGGGGGACACAGACATTCAGACCAAAAACCCAGCAGAGCAGATGGCACACCATGTGATAGGAAGGCAGGCTGGGACGGGTTTTCCCATTCACCTGGGGACACCTGGGTGTCAGCCCCAAGATGCTGGTCCATTTTCTGGTTCTTTCTGCTGTTTTTGCTTACCTTGCTCACACAAGATGAGCTCACACATACCACATCCCTTACCCCGAGTTTTCCGCCTCCTGGTTTGCCATTCTTGCATTGTCACCTGTGGAAACCTGCCCAATGCCAAGACCCAGGTAAAGATGTTGTGGCAGGGAACTGCCCTCAGTTCCCCCAGTTAGAGACCCCTAGCTCTTCTGCTCCACACTCCACAACACAGATCATGAAAGGAAACCCCCCCCCAGCTACAAACCAATGCTCCCAGTCTATGTCTGCCTCCCAGACCACTCCCTTAAGGAGGTTGTTCTCATCCTCTCTTCTTCCCTCACCAGCTCTGGCAGCAGGGTCTGCATAGCTGGCCTCAGCAAACCTATGCTGAATTGAATTCAACTGAATTGCCCTGAGCTGGCCAGAGGGTGAACCTCTGCCAGGCCCCTGCTCCCCAGTCTTGCAATTGGTGCCCGGTGTTCCTTCACTCTCCCCTTGGCACATGGGCCCATTCTGGGCAGATGCTGATCACACACATTAACCCCACGCCCATGATAACTCTGGTGGGCCCCTTGAGCTTCCGATCCTGATGGTGATGCACTTAGTACACAGACCCCCAAGCTCAGAGTTGTCACATTAACTGTAGAAACTTCATCCTTTTCTATGATTAGCCAAGCCAAAATCATAAAATACAATGCACATAAAATGCTGCCTTTGCAGGGAAGCAGATTCGAGGGATAATTCTAAATTTTTCAAATCAGCCTTTCTGAAATATAACTTTTATTAAATGAACCTCACCATTTTGATTAGTTTTGACAAATGCATACACCATCACCATCAAGATATAGAATATTTCCATCACTCCAAAAAGTTCTATTTTTAACTACAAAGTTTATTTTTAGAACAATTTTAAGTTCGGCCGGGCGCGGTGGCTCAAGCCTGTAATCCCAGCACTTTGGGAGGCCAAGACGGGTGGATCACAAGGTCAGGAGATCAAGACCATCCTGGTGAACACAGTGAAGCCCCGTCTCTACTAAAAATACAAAAAACTAGCTGGGCAAGGTGGCGGGCGCCTGTAGTCCCAGCTACTTGGGAGGCTGAGGCAGGAGAATGGCGGGAACCCGGGAGGTGGAGCTTGCAGTGAGCTGAGATCCAGCCACTGCACTCCAGCCTGGGCGACAGAGCAAGACTCCGCCTCAAAAAAAAAAAAAAAAAAAAAAAAGAACAATTTTAAGTTCACAGCAAAACTGAGCAGAAGGTACAGAGATTTTCCAAGTACCCTCCATCCCCACACTTGTACAGCCTCCCCCCATGATCAGCATCTTCTACCAGAGTTGTACACTTATTGCAGTTAATGAGCCTGCATTGACATGCCACTATCATCCAGAGTCCATTATCTGCATTAGGATTTGCTCTTGGTGCTGGTCATTCTATGGGTTTGGACAAGTGCAGAATGACACATGTCCACCATTATAGTATCATCCAGGGAAGTCTCACTGTTTTAAAAATCCTCCAGACTTGTGCTCCATCTATTCATCTCTTCCTCCCCATAGCCGCTAGCCACCACTGATCTCCATTGTTTTGTCTTTTACATAATGTCATATAGCTGGAATCATACAGCCTTTCCAGACTGGTTTTTTTCACTTAGTAATATATACTTAAGGTTCTCCTTCCATGTCTTTTTATGGCTTGCACTCAATAATATTCCATTGTCTGGATATACTACAGATATTTTCATTCACTCACCTACTGAAGGACATCTTGGTTGCTTCCAAGTTTTGGAAATTATGAATGCAGCTACTATATACATCTGTGCACAGGTTTTTGTGTGAACATGTTTTAAACTCCTTTGGATAAATACCAAGAAGTGAGATTACTGGATCATATGGTAAGAACATGTTTAGTCTTGTAACAAACTGCCAAACTGTCTTCCCAAGTGGCTGCATCATTTTGCATTCCTGCCAGCAATGAATGAGCATTCCTGTTGCTCCACAGCCTCACCAGCATGTGGTGATGTCAGTGCTTTGGATTTTGGCTATTCTAATAAGTGTGCAATGGTGTCTACTATTTTGCAATTCCTTAATGACATATGATGTTGGACATCTTTGCATATGCTTACTTGCCTTCTGTATACCTTCTGTGGTGAGGTATCTGTTCAGGTCTTTGGCTTTTTTTTTTATACGAGGTTGTTCATTTTCTTATTTTCTTATTGTTGAGTATTAAGAGTTCTTTGCACATTTTGGATAAACATCTTTTATCAGATGTGTCTTTTGTAAATATTTTATCCCAGACTGTGGCTTGTCTTCTCATTCTCCTGACATGTCTTTCATAGAGCACAGTTTTTAATGTTAATAAAGTCTACCTTATCAAGTATTTTTTCATGGATTACACCTTTGGTGTATTTCAAAAGTCATCACCATATCCAAGATCATTTAGATTTTCTCCTATATTATCTTCTAAGAGTTTTATAGCTTTGCGTTACATATTTGGGACTATAGTTCATTTTGAGTTAATTTTTGTGAAGTGTGTAGAGTCTGTTTCTAGTTTCATTATTTGGCACATAGATGTCCGATTATTCCCGTATCATTTGTTGAAAAGATTATATCTTTGCTTGGTCATTTTAATTTTGTTCCTTTGTCAAAGATCAGTTGACTATATTTATGTGGGATGGTTTCTTAGCTTTCTATTCTGTTCTAGTGCTCTATTTGTCTATTCTTTCACTAGGGCCACACTATCTTGATTATTGCAGTTTCACAGTAAATCTTGAAGTCAGGTAATTTCGGTTCTCTGGCTTTGTTTTTCTCCTTTAATATTGAGTTGACTATTCCGGGTCTTTTTCCTCTCCATATGAACTTGGGAATCAGTGTGCTGATATCTACAAAATAACTTGCGAGCTTTTGATTGGGATTGCATTGACTGTGTGGATCAAGGTAGGAAGAACTGATGTCTTGATGATATAGAGTCTTTCTATCTATGCACAGGCAAGATTTATTTAGTTTTTTTTTTATATCTTTCATCAGAGTTTTGTAGCTTTCCTCATATGGGTCTTGTACAATTTTTTTTTAGATTTGCACCTAAGTAATTCATTTTAGAAGATGCCAAAGTAAATAGTAATGTGTTTTTTATTTCAAATTCCACTTGTTCATTGCTGGTACATAGAAAACCAATTGACTTCTGTATATTAACCTTGTATACTGCAACCTTGCTATGATCACTTATTAGTTCCAGGAAGGTTTTTCGTTTTGTTTTGTTTTTGCAGATTCTTTCATATTTTCTATTTAAGTGATAATGTCACCTGTAAGCAAAGACAATTTTATTTCTTTCTTCATCATCTGTATACCTTTTATTTCCTTTCTTTTTCTGATTGTATTAGCTACGACTTCCAGTATGATGTTGACAGGAGTAGTGAATTGGGACATCCTTATTTTGTGTATTAGGCCATTCTCACACGGCTAATAAAGACATGCCCAAGACTGGGTAATTTGTAAAGGAAAGAGGCTTAACTGACTCACAGTTCAGCATGGCTGGGGAGGCCTCAGGAAACTTACATTCATGGTGGAGGGGAAGCAAACACGTCCTTCTTCACATGGCAGCAAGAAGGAGAAGTGCATACGGAAGAGTGGGAGAAGCCCCTTAATCCCATGAGAACTCATACATTGTCATGAGAACAGCATGGGGGTAACCACATGCATGATTCAAGTACTTCCCAGTGGGTCCCTCCCATGTGGGGAATATGGGAACTACTATTCAAGATGAGATTTGTGTGGGGACACAGCCAAACCATATCACTTTGTTCCCAACCTTGGGCCACTTCTAGGATCAAGATTTTCCACGGTGTCAGCACTCAGAACACCAATGGCATAGAGGTGAGGGACTGGCCACTGCAGCCCAACAGATGGTGTTGGCCACACAGCATGACTGACCAGTCACCAGTCCAGTGAAAAGATCATGCTGGCCATGTATTGGCCCTCTGCTCTGGCATAGCCAATCAGCAAACTGAGAAGTGTAGGCCCTGTGGGCTGAGGTTAAGCAGGACAGGCAGGGGGCAAAACTGGGAGGCCCTCAAGGGATTGGGTGGAGCTGCCAGTTCCTGATGTGGGCCCAGAATCTAGACTCCAAAAGGACTTTGAACATCTTTGCAGTGGACACAGGAAAGAATGGCTAGGGAGAGTGAGGGGATACCAGCGGCTCAGTGCATCTTCTCAGGAAGATATCAGGAGGGAGAACTGTCCATTTTCAATCACCAGCACCCTTGATATCAGCCAGAGGGTAACCAGGGTGGAGAGCCCACAGGCTGAGAGGTTAAGAAGATGGATGCGTGGACCGAGTCACCAGGGCAGGACACTGTCTCCACTCACTGCAACCTCCGGGAACCCCTGGGCCTGTGCCCAAGATGGAGGGATTCTTAAGGATTCCACACATGTGGGTGGGGAAAAGACAAGTGACAGCAGAGCCAGTGGTTGGGAGGAGCAAAATGATTTTTTTTTTTTTTTTTTTTTGAGATAAGAAGAAAAAGCCTGGGGTCTTCGCACGTTATCAGTATGACCTAAGTCACTTAGAAAGCCCCATTTTAGGAATCCCAGTACGGTTGCTAGGGGCATAGCATCCCAGAGAGGTGTGGCTGAAGCTGAATCCAGGCCACTTCAGTCCCACTCCTTGGGCAGGTGACACAGTCTTTGGGGGTTTGCTTCCTCTTTTGTGAAATGGGGGCAATGGGTCCTACCTTGCAGGATTGTTAAAGGAGACACTCCAAGTGAAGAGTGAGTGCAGAACCCAGCAAGAGGCCGCTCTTATGGTCCTCCTTTTACTCATTATAGACTCCATGTTTCATAGTTCTAGAATAAGGTGTTAAGTCCCCTGTAGAGATGCACCCTGAGAAAAGAAGGAGGCAGGGAGGCCAAGGAATCGCTCTCAATTAACCTCTAGGGAACCCTGGACTCTAGTTGACCACACAGCTGGTTAGAGGTACCTGAGACTGGGAAGAAAAAGAGATTTAATGAATTTACAGTTTCACATGGCTGGGGAGGCCTCACAATCATGGCAGAAGGCAAGGAGGAGCAAGTCGCATCTTACATGAATGGTAGCAGGGAAAGAGAAAACTTATGCAGGGAAACTCCCATTTTTAAAATCTTCAGATCTCATGAGACTTATTCACTATCACAAGAACAGTGCAGGAAAGACCTGCCCACATTATTCAATCACCTCTCAGCAGGTTCCTCCCACCACACATGGGAATTGTAGGAGTTACAATTCAAGATGAGATTTGAGTGGGGACACAGCCAAACCATATCAGACCTTTAAAGGCCCAGAGCATGATCCTAGATCTAAATCCTAAAACAGACTCTACTCTGAATGCTTTTGCTACACCTGTCTGTTCACCTATTTCTACCTTGTGTCCTGGCCAAGACATGACACTGTGGATTCTCCTGTGCAGACACTGCAGCTCCCTTCCCAAAAAGGGCCATTCTGCTTCCTCATGCAGCAGAGTCTCTGCAGCTCCGTGATCGGGGAAAGGGAAACTTTCTCTTCCCCAGGACTGAAATGTGATTGGCCTGAACTAGCCCTTCCCCTGGCCAAGGGCCAGTCTAGGCAATGAAGGGTGATCCACTATGGCCAGTGGAGTTGAGGAACGTGTGGGCCTAGGGGATGCATTTTCCTCCCTACTTTGAAAAGTGAAACTAAGTATGAGCCACGGAAGACCCAGGTCTGCCTGTGAAGCCTGAAATTACAGCAGACATCCTCCACCCTGGAGGCTGACATGCCTAGCTGTCACTGATGGAAGAGCAAAAGACAGGAATCTTCCAGGCCTTCGATAATGCCATCATAACACTGAAACTGCAGACTGTATAGAACCACTCTGCCCCTAGTTTTCTTATTTGTGAGTTAACAAACATCTTATGTTGATGCTTTTTTTTTTTTTTTTTTTTTTTTTTGAGACGGAGTCTGGCTCTGTCACCTAGGCTGGAGTGCAGTGGCCGGATCTCAGCTCACTGCAAGCTCCGCCTCCCGGGTTTACGCCATTCTCCTGCCTCAGCCTCCCGAGTAGCTGGGACTACAGGCGCCCGCCACCTCGCCCGGCTAGATTTTTGTATTTTTTAGTAGAGGCGGGGTTTCACTGTGTTAGCCAGGATGGTCTCGATCTCCTGACCTCGTGATCCGCCCGTCTCGGCCTCCCAAAGTGCTGGGATTACATGTTGATGCTTTTTATTCAGGGCTTCTGTTGCTTGCAGCCTGATAAAGTTTGGGTCTGTGTCCCATCCCAAATCTCATGTCAAATTGTAATCCCCAATGTTGGAGGTGGGTGCTGGTGAGAGGTGATTGGATCAGGGGTGTGGACTTCCTCTTTGATGCTGTTCTCATGATGGTGAGTGAGTTACCATGAGATCTGGTTCTTTAAAAGTGTGTAGCACCTTTGCCCTCTCTCTCTTCCTCCTGTTCTGGCCAGGTGAAGATGTGCCTGCACCCTTTGCCTATCACCACGATTGTAAGTTTCCTGAGGCCTCCTCAGCCATGCTTCATGTACAGCCTGCGGAATGATGAGCCCATTAAACTTCTTTTCTTTATAAATTGCCCCATCTCAGGTAATTCTTTATAGCAGTGTGAGAACAGACTAAGACACATTCAAAAGCATCCTAACCTACATACTTCTCAAAGCACAAATACGCAAAGTGGAGATGTGCAGGGGGGCTGCTGTCCATTGTCCTGGTGCAGTTGGCTGCCGAGAGGGTGCTCAGATGTTCACCCAAGCACGCAAACATCCAGCAAGCGTTTGCATCTCCTATGAGATCCTGTTCTGCAGCCTTCTACCTCCAAGGCTGAGCCATGAGTTTTCTTGCCTCGAGGAACCCAGGCTCAGGGAATAAAGAGCCCATGCATCAACACTTTGTCTTGGAACTGAGTTTAATAGAACTCTTCAGCAAAACAAGGGACGTGAAACCTAGATATTGCCCTGAAAATGGGACATTCTAAGTTGTCTTATCTCATAGAACACATCAGGACCAAACCCAAAGGTCACACTGAGCATCTTCCCCAGTGGAGGGGACTCTCCTGCTGCCTGTTAAGTGTAGGGCAGTTGGTGTGTCCAGTGGCCTTTCTGCTCTGGGATATTGAGGGGAAGAAGCATTGATGAGAAGGTCCACGGCCCATCCCAGCATGGACACAATGGAAGCCTCAACTCTTTATCCAAATGAGACCCAAAATATATGTAAAGAGACTGCTGAGTTTTTTAGGGAGCAACATAATTCACCTTTTTTTATCTTCCTGAATTAGTTTCCCAAGGCTGCTGGAACAAAGTATCACATATTGGGTGGCCTGAAACAACAGAAATGTATTTTCTCACAGTCTTGGAGTCCAGAAGCCCAACACTGAGTGCTGGCAGAGCTTCTCCTTCTGTGGCTTGGAGGGAGAATCTATCCCATACCTCTCTCCTGCTTCTGGTGTTTGCTGACAATCTTTGACATCCCTTGGGCTGTAAAAGCATCACCCCCCTATATACCTTTATATTCACATGGGGTTCTGCCTGTGTGTATGTCTGTGTCCACATTTCCCTTTTTATAAGGTAACCAGTCATATTGGATTAGGGCCCATGCTAATGGCCTCATCTTAACTTGATAACCCACAAAGACCCTATTTCCAAATAGGGTATGGAAGATTAGGACTTCAACACATCTTCATTGGGGACACCATTCAACTTGTCATACACCTTAGGTTCAGAAGGAATGGTTTGAGCAGAAAATGTATGTGTCACAGACAGAAAGACTAAAATACAGCTCTTGGCTGCTGGTAAAGTCAGTTGGGAGAGCAGTTTAGATAAACAGTCAAAACAGGCTCCCCAGCCTGAAGTGGCCTGTCAACCCTCCAGGGAAAGTCAGCATGCAGTGGAGCATGGACAACAGCATAGCCCCTTCGTGGTCAGGCAAACGCAAGGACAAGCAGCTGATCTTTCTCCCAAATTCGCCCATCACCTGTGAAGTTCTCTCAGGAGCCCACCTACTCCTCCCTTCCCACTCATCCCATCCTGAAACCCCCACCAGCTACCTAACAAGGTAGGATGGGGGAGATAAGCCACACATTTAGAGAGAGACAAAGAACTGGATTTCCTCACACATTTGGGCATGACATTAATAGACTGGAAACTCATAAGTATAAATAAAAACAATTATATGATTCAAAATAACATATATTATAATGTATATTAATAGACTGTGCAGTGATTCCAGACTGACAGAAATATGCTCTGAAATCTCCAGGGCAGGGCCATGCCTCATGCCAATTGGCATGGACACCCAACTCCCACTATCCCTGATGCAGGCAGGTCTTGAATAAGCGTTAGTTTAATATTCCTATGGATGAGTCCATATGGAACAGAGGCCAGTCTGACATGGTGATTAAATGTCTCTTTTCAATGCTTTATAATTGAAATTTTTTAATTTTGTGAACCTAAATATAAATTGTAAGAAATGAAATGTGTGAGCAAATAAAAAAAAATGAATTCAATGCATTATCACAAAGGAGTTCAGCCAAACTGCGCAGGCTGAGGCAACAGTCCCCACAAGGCTGCCCTCACTTCAGACATCAGCTGCAAGATTGGGGGTCCCCAGGGCCACCCTCATTTCAGACCTCCTGACTAAAAACTTGGAGGCATGTCCCCACAACTACCTTCCATTTCAATAATTCACTAGAATGAATCACAAAACTCAGGGGAATGCTATGGTTACAATTACATTCTAATGACAGCAAAAAGATACAAATTAGAACAAGCAAACAAAGAGACACAGAGTTGGGGCATCTGGGAAGCCCTGCATGGGGCAGTATGGCGTGCTGTCCTTCCTATCCCAGAAGGTACTCGTGACAATATGTGCCAAGTATGGCCAACCCAGGAGGCCCGCCTGAGAGTCAGCATCTATGGTTTTATTGAGGCATGATATGGTTTAACTGTGTCCCCACTCAAATCTCATCTGGAATTTTAGCTCCCATAATTCCCACATATTATAGGATGGATGTGGTGGGAGGTAATTGGATCATGGGGGCGAGTCTTTCTCATGCTGTTCTCATGATAGTGAATAAGTCTCATGAGATCTGAAGGCTTTATAAAGGGAAGTTTCCCTGCACATGCTGTCTTGCCTGCAGCCATGTAAGATGTGACTTGCTCCTCCTTTGCCTTCTGCCATGACTGTGAGGCCTCCCCAGCCATGTGGAACTATGAGTCCATTAAACCTCTTGCCTTTATGAATTATCCAGCCTCAGGTATGTCTTTATTAACAGTGTGACAATGGACTAATACAAGGTGGATTAAACCACTGGTCATGTGGCTGAACTTAAACTCCAGCCCTGCCCTCCTCCATAAAGTGGAGTTGATTTCCCATGTCCCAAAGCCCACACCCTCTAATCACATGGTTGGTCTTTCTGGTTTGCCAGCCCCCATCCTGAGTCATCTCATCTGCATAAAGTCTTGAGGGGCCAGCCCTGAGCCACACCATGAGTAGAGGTCCCCATGAACAACACAGCTGCTCTGATCACTTGGGAAATTCCAAGGGGTTAGTGTCACAGGAAGTTAGGGACCCCGAACGGAGAGACCCACTGGAGCCATGGCAGAGGAACATAAATTGTGAAGATTTTTCATGGACATTTATCAGTTCCTAAATAATACTTTTATAATTTCTTATGCCTGTCTTTACTTTAACCTCTTAATCCTGTTATCTTCATAAGCTGAGGATGTACATCACATCAGGACCACTGTGATAACTGTGTTCACTGTACAAATTGATTGTAAAACATGTGTGTTTGAACAATATGAAATCAGTGCATCTTGAAAAAGAACAGAATAACAGTGATTTTTAGGGAACAAGGGAAGACAACCATAAGGTCTGACTGCCTGCAGGGTTGGGCAAAAAGAGCCATATTTTTCTTCTTGCAGATAGCCTATAAATGGATGTGTAAGTAGGAGAGATATCACTAAATTCTTTTCCCAGCAAGGAATATTAATATTAATACCCTGGGAAAGGAATGCATTCCTTGAGGGAGGCCTATAAACAGCCGCTTTGGGAATGTCTGTCTTATGCAGTAGAGATAAGGACTGAGATATGCTCTGGTCTCCTGCAGTACCCTCAGGCTTACTAGGGTGGGGAAAAATTCTGCCCTGGTAAATCTGTGGTCAGACTGGTTCTCTGCTCTCAAACCCTGTTTTCTGTTGTTTAAGATGTATATCAAGACAATATGTGCATCGCTGAACATAGACCCTTATCAATAGTTCTGCTTTTGCCCTTTGCCTTGTGATCTTTGTTGGACCCTTATCAGTAGTTCTGCTTTTGCCCTTTGTCCTGTTCCCTCAGAAGCATGTGATCTTTGTTAGACCCTTATTAATTGTTCTGCTTTTTGCCCTTTGAAGCATGTGATCTTTGTACCTACTCCCTGTGCTTACACCCCCTCCCCCTTTCAAACCCTTAAAAAAAACTTGCTGATTTGAAGCTCAGGTGGGCATCATGGTCCTACCAATATATGATGTCACCCCCGGTGACCCAGCTGTAAAATTTCTCTCTTTGTACTGTCTCTCTTTATTTCTCAGCCAGCCAAAACTTATGGAAAATAGAAAGAACCTACATCAAAATATTGGGGTGGGTTCTCCCAATAGTTAGAGGTCACCTTGCAGGAGCCAGGACAAAAGCCAGACCTCTGAAGAAGTGGGGGTATAGTCTTCATTACACAGTCATCACAGCCTGCAACCCTTTTGCAACAAAATGAATATTTGCCTTATAAATGTCTGTATCCAGAAGTGAAAGCCCCTTTGAAGGAATGTTTAAATTTAGTAAGAGCTACATTTGAGGTGCTTCAGAGGAGTTCCCACTCAAACTAATGTACTGTAAAATGCATCAGATTCTAGCATACATTTTGTACATCCAAGGTGATGAGTAAGACAAACCTGTGACAGCAAAGTTATTGAACATTTATAAAGATGTGGATGTAAATAACGTCACATCGATGCTGGAGAATGACTCTGCCTGAAACAATTTCCATCAATAAAGAGCTTTCAGCAGCATGACTCGGTGATTCACTGGACAGTTACTCAGCACCAACTCTTTGCAAGATAGTGATGAGCTTTATGAACATTCACCATCCTTTGGAGTTCTTAATTTTTACCATGATTATTCTAAAATAGGAACCCTTCCTCCCCAACCTTCTTGGAGAACCTTAAAGAGTGACCAGTTAGTTTTTTAAACACTCAAATAACAATCATTTTTTTAATAAGGGGTCTCACTCTGTTGCCCAGGCTGGAGTGCAATGATGTAATCTTGGCTCACTGCAACCTCAGCCTCTGGGGTTCAAATGATTCTCCTGCCTCAGTCTCCCAAGTAGCTGGGATTACAAGCATGCACCACCACATCTGGCTAATTTTTGTATTTTCAGTAGAGACAGATTTTCATCATGTTGGCCAGGCTGGTCTCAAACTCCTGACCTCAAGTGATCCACCCACCTCAGCCTCCCATCAAACAGCAATCTTTACCTGCCAAAAGCAAATTTGCTAGAATGTTTGCTGAAGAAACAGAACACAAATTTCAGGTGCTATGGGTTGAATTATGCACCCTCTGTAGTCTTATGTTGAAGTTCTAAGCTGCACTACCTGAGGATGTGACCTTATTTGGGAATAGGTTAATTGCAGGGTCATTAGTTAAGATGAGGTCACACTGGGTAGGGTGGGCAGTCATCCAATCTGGCTGGTGTCCTTGTAAGAAGAGATTAGGACACAGACACACACAGGGGATGACCCTGTGAGGACACAGAAAGGAGACACCCACCTTCAAGCCACGAAAGAGGCCTCAGAGGGAACCAGCTCTGCCCACACCTTGATCGTAGACTTCTGGCCTCCAGGACTGCAGGAAAACACAATTTTATTGTTTACCATGCCCAGTCTGTGTATTTTGTTTTGCAAAGTATTGCAGTGGATACACAGAAGAACCTGAAGACTCTTTCTGAAGGGAAAGCTACCCATAAAGCAAATCTATCTCCCCAAGTTAGGAAGCCACAGATGAGCACGGGGTTCTCACAGAGACACACACAGACAGGAAGTGCCAGTTCACTAGTTTCAGCTGGGTGCTAATGGTACTGTCATCTTTCTTATCTTCCTTTAGTTTGGAAAATCCAGCATCATTGGTCAGGGCCCCAAAGCCAGCCCTTATGCTGCATTTTAACCATCTGACTACTCAAGGTGAATGCTGACAGACCCCCTGAGCCCAGATCCTGGAGGCCCCACAGCTAATGACAGTCAGAGAAGAGAGAATGTGGGGAGAAGAGAAATTGACCACAGATTGTTAGGAGAATTGGGGGCGAAGGGTTATAACATCGATTCCAAAATACTATTACTTTAATGTGTGACATTGTTTCCAACCCCATCAAAGGGATAGGGAGAAAAGACAGAAGAAAGAAGAAGTCAAGAAGGAAAATTGTGCAACACTGACCTATCCTGTTTCCACAACATTGTGCTTTGGACCATAAAATCAATATACAATCGCTTAAGGAAATTTGAAAAATGCTGTAAAGATTAGGGATGAAGCTCAAACTTCTCATCAACCCACAGAAAGACAACCAACATGGTGTTTACATGTAATACTCAGTATAGATCATTTGTATATCCTCCTCCCCATCCTCCTCCTCCCCCTCCTCCCCCTCCTCCTCCTCCCCATCCTCCCCCTCCTCCTCCCCCTCCTCCTCCTCCTCCTCCTCCCCTCCTCCTCCTTCTTTCTTCTTCTTCTTCTTCTTCTTCTTCTTCTTCTTCTTCTTCTTCTTCTTCTTCTTCTTCTTCTTCTTCTTCTTCTTCTTCTTCCTCCTCCTCTTCCTCTTCCTCTTCCTCTTCCTCTTCCTCTTCTTTTTGAAACAGGTTGCTCTGTTGCTCAGGCTGGAGTACAGCAGCTCACTAGGCAGGTTGGAGTATCACAGTTCACTGCAACCTTGACCTCTAAAGCTCAAGCTATCCTCCCACCTTGGCTTCCTGAGTAGTAGTAACCATGGGCATGCACCACAACATCTGGCTAATTTTTTTAAAAATTGTAGAGAGACATCCTCCCTATATTGCTGAGGTTGGTCTCAAACTCCTGGGCTCAAGGGATCTGCCAGCCTCAGCCTCCCAAAGTGCTGGAATTACAGGCATGAGCCACCATGCTTGACCGTATGTTCTTTTTACTAGGTATCATGTTGGAAAAATGTTTCTTTATTGTGATTTTTAAAAATTATTCAAAACATTGTTCATGCAGCTGCACAATAATACATCACGTCAATGAGCCACAATCAATGTTTCCTCTAATTATTAGGTTTTTCCACTTGTTCCTTATTTTAAGTAACGATGCTATTAATGGATTTGCACACAAAACTTTATTTGCATCTATGATCATTTCAGCAGAACAGATCAGATTCTCAGAAGGGAGATTGCTGAGTGATGGGCATTGTATGACTACACTCAGATCAGCTACCACTCAGTGGAAAGTCTGTGGATTCGCAGTACAGTCAGCACGGCACAGCAGGGCCAGTCCTGCTGAGACGCGGGACATTCATTTCTAAAGTTAGAGCAAAGGGAAATAAATTTTGCTTAGCAAATTTCACAATCACTCCTGAAATATTCATTAACATCTGGAAATGTTACAGCGAGCCAGAGTTACTTACAATGCCTCCAGCCCTGGCATCGTGACCTCTCAAGGTCATGGGAAGAGACTCATCCTCCTCCTCTCCTCCCATCTCCCTTTATAGCTGAGGCCTAAACAGCTCCCACCTGGATGCAGCTCTGGGGCCAGGAGGCCTGTTAGCTCCTTTTGCCTGTTCACGGTCTCATCCAATCAAGTCCAGGGAAAGAGAAAATGTGTTTTCGCTTGGCACTTGCCAATTTCCCCCTTTACCAGAAGAAAAATTTATTTTTGTTCTCTGTAGGCAAATGCATTTGGCTTCTGAATAAAATCGGGAGAATCCAGGTGTTTCCAGGCACCCTGGGCACCTGAATCGACAGCTTTGTCTGGTCTGGCTGCCTGGGCAGGGACTAGTTTAGCCGAGTGTTGGTATTTTACTCCTTTGTCCTCATTCTCTGCTGGGCTGGGCATCAATCCTCAACTCTCCTTTTGCGATGGGCAGTGGGGCTCGAAGTTATGCTTCCAAGCAAAGCAGCCCTGACTCTGTTCGGGAAAATGAAAAGTGACTGTAAATTCAAAACAGACCAGGGACCCTGAAGGGTCTGCTCGGCCGCGTCTCCAGGCAGTTTGACTCCAGGTGAGTCATTGCTTTCAGATGGGCAGGCTCCCTTGAGGACAACCATTGTCATTAGAAGGAAAGAAGGGAGTTCTCCATACAGGCTGGGATGCAACGGGCACTCCTGAGGACTCCCGGGTTGGAGGAAGCCCCTGAGTCCTCCCGAGATGTCCCCAGTCCACGTGGCTCCTCATGCCCACATCTTGGACCTTGGGGTCATATAGTGACAGGTACAGATCATGGAACTTGGCATCTAAGGGACCTGGAATTCTCTCTGACCCTGCCACTTGCTGCAGTGTGACCCCATGAGGGAGCTCATGCCCAGCATGTAGGACAGTACCTGGCACTTGGGGAACATGATGACAGTGACAATGATGATGACTACTTTGGTTTCAACAAGGGCTGCAGAACTCGATCTTCTCATTTGGTTGACTACCCCCTACCTCTCACTTCCAGTTCTGGTCCTGATAATGCAGAGATCTCAGCTCTCCAGGTAATCTTTCACAACACAAGATAGATCATGACATACTCTTTGTGAAATTAACCAGTGGCTCCCCTTGCCTTCAGGATTAAATCCAGACACAATGACATAACTCAGCAGTGTCCTTTGAGATGTGATTTTCCAGCTCACCACTCCAGCAAACTCACACAAACCCGGTGGTCCAGCCATGCAGTCAAACATCAGCAACTTCCCCTGTCCCCACAACCCTGGGCTCCTTGCCCCACTATATTTGTAAATGTTTCTACCCTGCCTCTGCCTGGCTAATTGCCATGCTCTGTTCAAGGTTAAATTTCCTCCAAGGAGCCTTTCTTGACTTCCCCAGATATAATCACTTCCCCCTCAGGGTTAGAATAATTCATTGGGCATACTTCTGGTTTGGCTTTTACGCATTGCTGTGATCCCTTGAGTGTAAGCGAATGCTTCATGAGAAAGAAGGTGGCTTACCATTTCTGTTCCGCCTTGCACAGAGAATGGGCTCAACAATCATTGCCGAATGGATAACTGGGTGGGTGGATGAATGGATGAATGGATGGATAAAGGATAAATAGATACATGAATAGTCTGATAGGTAGATGGATGGGAGGGCAGATAGGTGTGTAGATAGGTTGGTAGAGGATGAGTGAGTGATTAGATGGATAGATGATTGAATGGATGGGTTGGGGGGTGTGGGTGGGTGAAAGGGTGGTTGAGGTAGACGGATGGGTAAATGTATGGATAGACGGGTTTTTGGGTGTGGGTGCATGAGTTGGTGGGTGGTTAGATGGATAGATAGACGAATGGTGATATAGTTTGGGTCTGTGTCCCTGCCAAAATCTCAGGTCAGATTGTAATCCCTAATATCGGAGGTGGGGCCTGGTGGGAGGTGATTGGATCACGGGGCAGATTTCCCCTTTGGTGCCATTCTCATGATAATGAGTGAGTTATCTCAAGGTCT
This sequence comes from Rhinopithecus roxellana, assembly GCF_007565055.1. Taxonomy (NCBI): domain Eukaryota; kingdom Metazoa; phylum Chordata; class Mammalia; order Primates; family Cercopithecidae; genus Rhinopithecus; species Rhinopithecus roxellana. Next base: position 21,708,508 of record NC_044560.1, read on the forward strand.
GGTTGTTTAAAAGTGTGTAGCACCTTCCCCCTCTCTCTTATCCTCCTGCCCCGGCTGTGTAAGATGTGCCTGCTTCCTCTTTGCCTTTTGTCGTGATTGAAAGTTTCCTGAGGCCTCCCCAGCCATGCAACCTGTACAGCCTGTGGAGCTGTGAGCCAATTAAAACTCTTTTCTTTGTTTCTTTGTAAATTACCCAGTATCAGGTATTTTTACAGCAATGTGAGAATAAACTAATATGCATGAGTTGGTAAGTGGGTGCATGAGTGGATGGGTGGGTAGACGAATAGATACACATGGGTTGGTGGGTGGGTGGATGAGTGGATGGGTGGGCGGATGGGTGGATGGATGGGTGGATGGATGGATGCATGCATGGATGGATGGATGGATGGATGGATGGATGGATGGATGGATGGATGGGTTTGTGGGTGGGTGCATGGGTGAATGGGCGGATAGGTGAATGGATGAGTGGATATGGGATTGGGTAGATGGAAGGGCGGTTGAGGTAGATGGATGGGCAAGTGAATGGATACATGGGTAGATGGATGAATGAATTGATAGGCTTGTGTGTGGGTGCATGAGTTGATGAGTGGGTAGATGGATAGATAGACACATGGGTTGGTGGGTGGATGGATGGGTGGATGAGTGGGTGGACGGATGAGTGGATGGATGAATAGATGAGTGGGTTGGTAGGTGGGTGCATGAGTTAATGAGCAGGCATATGGATGGGTAAATGGATGAATAGATGGATGGATTTGTAGGTGGGTACACAGGTGAATGAGTGGATGGGTAGGTAGATGGGTGGATATCGGGGTGGGTGGAGGGGGGTGGTTGGGGCAGTTGGATGAGCAAGTGGGTGGATGGATGACAAGTGGGAGCAGTGCTGCTGAACTGGGTCTAGTGTATGTGTCACAAAGGATATGGTGACGTCCTCATCTCACATCCACTCTTGATATGGTCCCCTCTGTAGTAGGACTGCTCATATACAGAGAGATCTCTACAAAGCATCATTTGATTATTATTTCTTAATGGCCTGACAAGAAGAGAAGGAGATGAGCCCCCTGCTTCACTTCCTTCCTGCATGAACCCATCCTGACCTCTGCCATTAGACTAGTTTTCCCCAGACACCTCTTCTTGCTTGATTCTTTTCCACAAACCCCATGGCTCCCTCATTGCCCTTAACCATGGCCTCTAGAATCCTAGGAAAAGGTGAATGAGGACTGAGGTTGTTGGCTGCAGAATATTAGGGAACTGTGCTGACAAATGACCCATCTCATACCACTGGAGTCAGGTGATGGACTCACAGAAACAACAAAAACAAAAATAGAAACAGCAGCAAATGTATATAGAGCATTGATCACGTGCCAGACACCTCACCAAGGCTTCACACTCACTGCTGACACCGGAGGAGCAGCCTTCCGATTGCACATTTTTATTGGAGCCTTTGTCAAAAGTACAATTCAACCTTTGGATCAATTCAATCTTGTGACTGTTGATTCTGCAAGTATCAGGCTGACTGATGAGGAAGGTCACCTAAGGCCTTCCTCTTCTTACCCAGAGGTGAATGAAGAGATATCTTTTGGCTGCAGCCACTCCCCCCGCGTCCAGAAAAGAAAATAGGTAAGGCCTGTTGATCTGGAAGGAGGAAGGGTGAGGGACATTACAGACAAGGTGCGGGAGGCTCTGTCTTCTTGTTTGGGCCCAGTGCCACTGTGTCAGCGGTCAATTTATTGTTCTGGATTAGTAAACCCACCAGCAGCCCTGCCACAGCCTCACAGACAGCCAAGGCAGAGCAATGTGGTAATTAGTGCAGCTTGTCCTAAAAGCCAAATTTATGATGAGGAGATTAGCAGGGAGCAGAGCCCATCTGCGGCTTCCCTTGTGAACAGCCAACAGCTTTATGGCCTCTGGAACAGGCTAGAGCAACAGTCCAAAGCCTGGTGCCAGGTTCTGACCTGCCTTGCCATCCTTCCCACTGAGGTTAGCACCAGGGTGGCAGACCTCTCTTCACAGGGCTACACCTATCAACATACCAAATGCTTCATATCTCCCTTCTTTAAAAACCTGCCCATGACCCCTGACAAGGTCTTCTTCCTTGATCAAACTTTAGCCAGGTTGCCCTGAGCCCTCTTCTTAACTTTGACCTGCCTTTAGCAAGAATCCTGCTAAGTCAGTTTGGAGAGAATCCCCTCACCCTTGATATCCAATCAAAGTCCTTGCCTTGCCTTCAGCAAAAATCCTGTTCATCCAGTTTAACCAGAATCCCCTCACCCTGATGTCTCCTCTTAGTAATTTTCTATCCACTGACCCCTGTCACTCTCTTTGTTGGCTATAAATCTCCACTTGTTCCTGTTGCACTCAGGGTTGAGCTCAGTCTGTCTCCCCCATTGCAATAGCCTTAAGTGAAGTCTTCCTTGCTATTTTAACAAGTGTCCAAACATTATTTTTTCTTTTACATCCTACATTTGTCTCTACTTACTACCCCACTTTTTGAGAATTTTTACAGTGAAACTTCACAGTCCCTCTCCAGTACCTCACTGCCTGAAGTCTCTTGAACTCATTCCAAATAGCCTGCTCTCCTTACCGTTTTATTAAATTAACTTCTGTCCAAGTCACCTGAGCTCCATGTTACCAATTCCAATGGCCATTTCTCCAATTTCATCAACTTGTTCTTTCAGCAGCAATCAAAGGGGTGGCCCATTCTTTCCATTCAACACTTTATTCTCTGGATTCCTATGACATCCCCCGTCCTTGTCCATTCTTGGCCTCCCTGGCCGTTCCTTTTCAGTCTCCCAAGCACATTGCTCACTGTGTCCCTGAATTCTAAGTGTCTGACTACTCCAGAGCTCTTTCCCAGGCTCTCTTCCCTTCAGTGTCTACCCTCTTGCCCTAGGAGACCTCAGATGGTCCCACAGCTGTCAGTGTCATGCATGTGTTGATGACCCCCAGATTTATCTCCTGACTTCTCCCGTGAAGTGTCATATATTCAACTGACAGCTCAGTATTTGCAGTGGGACATTCAGTCAATCTCAAACTCACTTTGTCTAAAGCAACACCATCTATTTCCACTCTCCCCACACACACAATTATTATTCCACCATTTTCCCCACTCAATTGTTCTTTCACTCAACAAATACCCATTGAGTACCTACCATGGGCCAGGCACTGTTCTCGGTGCTGAGACACTTTCATAAATAAGAGAGAAAAAAATTCCCTTCCAGCAAATGGCATCACTGAGCACCCAGTTCCTCAAGCCAAAGGTCTGAGAACCATCCCCAATTCTCTTCTTTTTGTACATTAGTGGTTCTCAACTGGGGTAATTTTGCCCCCCAGGGAACATTAGGCAAGATCTGGAGACAATTTTGGTTGTCATAAATGGGGAGGGAATGCTACTGTCATCTAGCTTGCAGAGGCCAGAAATGCTGCTAAGCATTCCACAATGCAAAAGATCACTTCTCAAAATAAAGAATGATCCAGCCCCAAACATTAGTAGTTCCAAAGTTGAAAAACCCTCCCTTATATCCAGTTCATCGACACACATCGCTGGTTATACTTCCAGCACATATCTCAATCTCACAACTTATCTTCACATTCATGTTCACCAATGTGGCACAAACTGTCTTTCTCTGTCATGCATTTATTGCAATAGACTTTGTGGACATTGAGTTTTCTTTCTTTTCACTAGGCTTTATGTCCTTGTGATCAGGAGTTGTACTTTCCATTTACGCATCCTGGGCAGTTACCAGAAGATTAGGCACCTCCCCGCATATAATGATAAATTATCATCACCAACATCACTATCACCGTCATAATATTCACCACAACATTATCATCATCACCATCCCCATCATTGCTATAATCTTCAGCCCAACACTACTGTTATCATCATCATCATCACCATCACCACAGCCATCCTAATCTTCACCACGACACTATCATCACCATCCCCATCATCATCACCATCACCGTCATCACCACCATCACCGTCATCACCATCATCACCATCATCACTATAATCTTCATCACATTATCATCATCCCCATCATCATCATCATCACCATTGCCATCCTAATCTTCACCATGACACCACCATCACCACCATCACCAACATCACCATCATCACCATCATCACCATCCTCACTATAATCTTCATCACATTATCATCCCCATCATCATCCCCATTGCCATCCTAATCTTCACCACGACACCATCATCATCACCACCATCACCACCATCACTGTCATCACCACCATCACTATAATCTTCATCACATTATCATCATCCCCATCATCATCACCATTGCCATCCTCATCTTCACCACGACACCCATCATCACCACCATGACCACCATCACCATCATCACCATCATCACCACCATCACTATAATCTTCATCACATTATCATCATCCCTATCATCATCACCATCACCATCCTAATCTTCACCACCACACTATCATCACCATCCCCATCTTCATCACCACCATCAACACTATCACCACCATCACCATCATCATCATCATCACTATAATCTTCATCACATTATCGTCATCCCCATCATCATCGTCATCACCATCTCCATCCTAATCTTCACCACGACACCATCATCATCACCATCACCACCATCAGCACCATCATCACTATAATCTTCATCACAACACTGCTGTTATCATTATCATCCTCACCATTATCATCACCACCATCACGTCACCATCATCACCACAATACTTTTGTCATAATGATCATGATTATCATCATAATCACCATCACTATCATCACCATCATCATCACTGACATCACCATTATCATCATCATCACCATTATGATCACCTTTATCATCATCACATCACCATCATCACTACAATACTTTTGTCATAATGACCATCCTTATCATCATCATCATAGTCACCACTTCCATCACCATCATCACTGACATCACCATTATCATCATCATCACTGTTATCCTCACCTTTATCACCAACACCATCCCATCACCATCATCATCACATCAGCATCACCACCATTCATCAGCTATTGACTCTTCTAGGCCATGTGCTGGGTACTTTACACACATCGTCTCCTATAATCTGCCCCTCACCCCCATGTAACACACCCACACATTTCTGAAGTGGGCGTTATTGCCCTAATTTTATAAATAATGTCCCACTAGCTGACAGATGATATGCGTAAACTCTGGAATCAAGTTGTGTGGATGTGTCGAATTACCCCTCTGTGGCTTTAGGTGTAAGTTATTTAACCTTATTCTTCCTCAATTTCCTCACCTATCAAATGGGGGAAATAATAGTGCTTACTTCATAGATTTGCTGTAAGGATTTCAAGATGTTGGTCCATGTGAAGCAATTAACTCAAAAAATGTTGACCAATCCATTCACTAATTTAAAAAATAAGGAAACCGAGGCTCACAGGCTGCCTTGCCCAAGGCCATGCATTCAGGGACCAAGTCACATCTCATACCACCACATAAAGCTGCTGCTTGTAAGTTGCCAGGAAATGCCTGCTGGGAAAAAGAAATGGTTGAATGAATGAATAACTGGTCACCAAGACCCACCACCCGGCTCCTTTGCTCCAAGGGATTCCAGGGAGGCAGGAGATTTTCCTTCCTGACTTTTATAAAATGTTCTAGAAATACCAAAAGCCCTGAATTAGGCTCTTTTTGCTTTTATGGGTTTGACCTTTCAGAACTCTCCCTGCCTTCCTCTCTGAGCCTGCCTTTACCATCTGAGAGGAAAAGTCAGACGTCTTGAAACAATAACATTCAGCCAGACCCCAAAATTCATCCTCCCTTCTCTCCATTCTCCCAGACAGCATCCTATTCACCCTCTTCTGTCACTCCCACTGACCTCTATGTACCTGCTAATAAACCCACCACTCTCCGATACCAGCCTTCCAAGAACAGAGACAAGGAGGCCATGATGTACCCATGACATTTGCTCCTCTGTAAATTAGCTTGTCTGAAAGGCTAAATAAATTACTCTGAAAGAAAGTTCCTTAAAGTTCATTTTTGATTACAGTTATAGAAGAAGATATAGTTAGGAGCCTTTAGCAGCTGAGGAAAAGTAAAAAAGAAAAAGCTATTATCCCCAAGCAATGGAGGGGTGTCTCAGGCCCCCCAAAGAGGAACGGCCCCCAGCAATCGATGTTTAACCCTGGGAAGGCGTGGGGTTTAAGAACTCTGAGCCCACTAGGGGATGGCCTCTGAAATACACTCAGAAGCCCTTTCCTGTACAAAGGGCACTTAGAATTACATGTGGGGGTGGGGGGGTGGGGACAGGCACCGTCTCTCATCTCATCATCGCCCCACCCCCAGCACACACACTGTATCATTTGCTCACGATGTTCCAGCTGCATGAACGGTTTTTCCTTCCTTTCTGAATCTTACACACCCATCAACAGTGAGTTGGGGGGATCGCCACCTCCAGGAAGCCTTCCCTGAACCCCACAGAGACCCAACAGCCCCTCTGTCTGCATCTTTTTATCCACTTGCGTTCTTTGGTGGAGCTTTCCCTGGGTTCCACGAGGCAGGCCTGCTTGCTCCAGATAACAGCTCTTGGTGTCTGAGCTCCCTGGAACATCCCTAGATAACCCCTGGAAGAAGAGGTAAGTTCTTCAGCACCTTCATGCTCCCAGATAACACAGTGGGGGAGCCTCACAGCCCTCCCTGGTCCCTCTGGGAAGCCGCCTGAGGGACACAGCCATCCTCAGCTGACCCTGGATGGAAGGAGGAATTTGATGTCAGAGAAACTGCAGGGGCAGACAGCATTGGTTCTGCCATCCTCACAGGTCCCATCTCTCTTTCCTTCTCCCCGCCCGCCAAGGAACTCAGTCAGAAGCCAGGGGCCGCCCTCATCTTCCCCTGGTCCCCCCACAACCATCCCCAGGAACTTCAGGTTTAGCCTTGTAAATAGTTATCTTCTTGTCCCCTGTCTCTACCCTCCCCAGGCACAAGGTACCATCACCTCACCCCTGTACTCTTTTCATAGCCCAACAGGTCTCTGATTTTCTCTCTTTAAATTCTTCCCCACCATGGCAAAGCTGGAGTGGCACCTCAGAAACCCATATCAGGGCACGCAGATTCCTGGGCGTGAGCCTGCCATCATGGTAGCGCCATAGGCCGACACATTCCTTGGCCTGGCCTGAAGCTCTGCCAGTTCTCCCAGCCATGCTTCTGAGTTTCCGTGGCACAATGTGGCCAAGAACTGCAGATCCACTTCTAGCCGGAAGGAGACAGAATCTTGCCGAGTTCTCTTCTTGGATATATGTGCATCCACGTGCCAGCAGCCAGCGGCTGGGGACAGGTTCCCAGGGGAATGCCGCCAAAAGCCTGCTTGGAAATGTCTGCAAACCCAAACCTCACCTGCAAAGTGGGCTGGTCCTGGCCTTGAGGCACCAGCCCTTTACCCCTCTCCCAGCACCCACATCGTCCTCCCTGCAGCCTTTCTTTCTGGAGGATTGTTGTGGGACCCAGTTCACAGCAGCCACAGTCTGAGCAGCTCTCCCCGGCTACATTCAGATCAGCTTCAGCATGAAAGGGAACATGAGGCCTCGGCCACACTTTCAGCACTGAAGCTTGATTCCCCGCGCCTGCCTCTCCCTGGCCTTCTGTTAGCTGCCGTGGTGAGCGGCATCCCAAGCTGTGGAAAGCTGCATCGACCATGGAGAGGAGTTCATGATGTCTTGGCAGACCTGTCGCCCTTACACAACAGCATATGCCTGAAGGATACAAAAGAAGATGTGCTGTCTGTCCAGGAGGTGTTCAGGTGGTGTCTCATGTGCCCAGGACAAGACAAGCAATGTAACAGGAGCGTCCCACACAGAGATCCTGCAGGTGACCCCAGCAGCCGTTGGAGGTAGGGGACAAGTACACACAGGGCCAGTTGCCCCTCTCGCCGGTCCAGGGCAGAGTCCCACCGTGTCATGTCATTCACAGGACCGTGGATTCACCGTGGAGCTAAAGTCTTCCCGGAGACTGAGGACAGTGGAGAAAGGGTGACGCTTTCCAGAACGCTTTGATGGTTCCCAGAGCTCTCCGGGTTCCCAGGCTGGAATCTGTGGAGTGTCCCATATGAGAATCCAGGGGCTGCTGCAGCAAAGCACTAGGGCTGAGGTTTCACCAACAGCAACGCATGCTCTCAGTCTGGAGACCAGAAATCAGAAATCCAAGAGCAAGGTCTGGGCTGCTGGAGGCTCAGGGGAAGTATCTGTTCCATGCCTCTCGCAGCTCCTGGTGGCTGCCAGCAATCTTTGGTACTCCTTGGATTATAGAAACGTCCTTTCAGTCCCCACCTTTGTCTTCATGTGGCTCTCTTCCTGTGTGTCTGTGTGTGTGACCAAACCTCCCCTTTGTATGAAGACCCCAGTCCCACTGGATTAGGACCCACTCTCTTGGCCTCATCCTAACTTTATCGTGTCTATCAAGACCCTATTTCCAAATAAGGTCACATTCATGGGACCTGGGTGTTAAGGACTTCAACCCACGAATTTCAGGGGGACACTACCTAACCTACGTTTTTGAAAGTACAGCTCCCAAGCCCACCTGCGGAGGACCTCATTCACCTGTACCTGTGTGAAATCCTCACTCTACACATATCCCACAATGCGCTCCAGCCACCATGCTCTGTCCCTACTCACACTGAGCCCTTTCACCCGTGTCCCTGCAGGCTGGGCCTAGCGAACGTCTTCCTTTCCTCAGGCCCTCCGTGCGGGCCCCTGCCCCGGTCCCTCTGCTGCGGGGGTGCCTCTGCCTGGATACTCTCCACTGATTGCTGTCTCTGGGTCCTCCACTGTGTTAGTCTGCTCGGGCTCCCACAACAAAACACCATAGACTGGGGAGCTTACACAACAGAAATACACCTTCTCACAGTTGTGCAGTCTGGAAATCCAAAGTCAAGGTGCAGGCAGATGTGTGGCATCTGGTGATGACTGTTTCCTGGATTCCAAAGGGTGTCCTCTCACTGTGGCACCACTTGTTGGACGGAGCCAGGGCTCAGGCATCCTCTTCTGTAAGGGCACTTGCCCCATTGAGGGAACCCCACCCTCAGGACCTCAGCTAACCCTAATTCCCTCCCCAGGACCCACCTCCAGATGCCTCACATTGAGGGTTACATTTCAACAAATGCATTTGGGGAACACAAACAGCCCAGAGCTCCCTCCTCTATGGCCTCAGCCCAATTCCACTCCCACCAGCAAAGAAGCCCTCTGGACCTCTCATCTGCCCGTCATGCTGCACCAGAACACCTGGGCCCTGGGCCTTTGCTGGTCACAGTGGCAGGCCCACCTGGGTGGGGCCAGAAGAGTGGGCCACTGAGCTCCATGGGACAATCTCAGAGAGTGGAGTAGTAGCAAAAGGGGGGTGCCCAGGTTCCTGTCATAGCTGTCTTCTCTGCTTCTGCATCTTCCCATCAACTCAGGGCTCCTGGTCCCGGAGGACCCTGAAGTCCCTCTGCAGCCCATACACTGCCCAGGTCACCATGTGGCTCCAGCATCGTGTCCCTGCCCCATCTTGCTCCTTTTTTTGGTGCTTTGGGAGACAGCTAGAGATAGGGGTTCCCGGAATAGAGGGAGAGAAGAAGTCAATTCGATGACCAGTCGGGGGCAGGTCAGGAGAGACAACTGACAAGGGCCAGGAGGAACTTCAGGGACAGCTCCGATAGAATCAGGCCAGGGAAACACCACTGCGCTCCAGCAGCCAGGGGTAGGCACATGGCCAGGGGAACAGAGCATTCCCTCAGCCTTGGGGACAGATCCTGACCCTACACTGCCCCTAGCAGGCCATGCCATCATTTCAATTCTTGGGACCACAATGTCATTGCCTATGAGCCAGAAAGTTGTTCAAAAGGACCCAGCTTTGTATAACATTTATATTTATATATTACCTACATATATACACATTCAAAAATAATACAGCTAAAAAAGAGAGTTTGGTGGCTAGACTAAAATGTCTGACATTTGTTTCTGTATTGGTCCGTTCTCACACTGCTATAAAAAAATACCTGGGACTGGGTAATTTATAAAGAAGTGAGGTTTAATTGGCTCACAGTTCTGCAGGCTTCTGGGGAGGCCTCAGGAAACTTACAATCATGGCAGAAGGTGAAGGGGGAGCAGGCACTTTACACGGCCAGAGCAGGAGGAAAAGAGAGAGCAGGGAGGAACTACACTTTTTTTAATACTCTTAAGTTCTAGGGTACATGTGCACAAAATGCAGGTTTGATACATAGGTATACATGTGCCATATTGGTTTACTGCACCCATCAACTCATCATTCTCATCAGGTATTTCTCTTAATGCACTCCCTCCCCCAGATCCCCACTCCCTGACAGGCCCAGGGTGTGTTCCCTGCTCTGTGTCAAAGTGTTCTCATTGTTCAATTCCCACCTATGAGTGAGAATATGCAGTGCTTGGTTTTCTGTCCTTGTGATTGTTTGCTGAGAATGATGGTTTCCAGCTTCATCCATGTCCCTGCAAAGGACACCAACTCGTCCTTTTTATGGCTGCATAGTATTCCATGGTGCATATGTGCCCCATTTTCTTAATCCAGTCTATCATTGATGGACATTTGCATTGATTCCAAGTCTTTGCTATTGTAAACAGTGCCGCAATAAACATACATGTGCATGTGTCTTTTTAGTAGCATGATTATAATCCTGTGGGTATATACCTGGTAATAAACAACCAGCTCTTTCGAGACATCACTCACTGTCATGAGAACAGCACCAACTGAATGGTGCTAAACCACTCATGAAGGACCCCCGCACCAGGAGCCAATCACCTCTCACCAGGCCCTACCCCAGATACTGGGGATTACAATTTGACATGAGATTTAGGCAGGGACACAGATCCAAACCAAACTGATTTCATTCATTCATTAATCCAGAAACTATTCACAGAGGGCTTACTGTGCACCAGTGTGGTGCTGAGTACTGAAGACACTCACAATTTAGCAAACGGCCTCCAAAGTTGGGCACCTGGGGAGCTCTATGATGTTGGGCTAGTTAGGTTTAGGGCTATTCATTAGGAGGTATTCCAGCTGCACTTCATGGAAAAATCCAAAGTAGCAGAGTCTTAGACAAGACCAGGCTCATTTCTCTATCTCCAGGGCTGTTCAGTGGCCCTGCCATGTGAAATGCCACAGGCCACAACTCCTTGCCTCTTGTTGCTCTGCTGTACATGGTCTCCTCTCCCAGTATGACCTCGTGGTCCAAAATGGCTGCTCTAGCTCCAGGCATCACATCTGCATCCCAGCTAGCAGGGAAGGGAATGCTTCTCTCCCTTTAAAGTCACTTCTCAAAACTGCACATCCCACATCTACTTATAGTCCATGGGCTGCTGTGGCCACATACAGCAGCAAAAGAGGCTAGAAAATGTAGGCTTTATTCTGGGTCTTCCTATGTCCAGCTAAAATTTGGGGGAATCTATCATTAAAGAAGAAAGGAGACAAGCAGCAGTCACAGATATTGTCTCACACAACCCTGTTAGCTCCCAGGCTGTGGAAAGAAACCCATAAATGTTACTTACACTCAGTAAAATTCATTGGCCCAGCTGCGGGCAGCTATTTAATCAAATGAATGATTCCTCATCAGGAAGATAATGGATAAAAATGTGTTCACATGGCAGACATCCCAGGTAAAATATTTACATTTAACAGGGACTTACCTAATTTTCTTCAATGAACATGGATCACTAGTAAAATTAACAGCTATCAGAAGGATGAGTTGGAGGGGGGGCCAGGGGCTTAGTCCAAAGGAATGACACTGGAAGAGAGAACGGCAGACTCCAGTGGCTGACAGGTGGGAACAAGTGTGAGACCTTCCAGGACAACCGAGACTCCTGCCCTGGCCTGGGGAAGGGAGGCGGGATCCTTGTCTCTTGAAGCCTGCTGGGAAACAGAGGTCAGAGATACCTCTTTATTTTCTAGTCTATGCCCATATTATGCTGATGAATTAAGAGAAGATTAATTTAAAGAGCAACACAAATACCAGGGTGGCGATCCAAGCTAAAACCGCAGAAATAGTATGCACTTGGCATCCATGTCCAACCCGAACCAGGACCCAAGTCTCTTCCTTCCCAGTGCAGGACAGCAAGGTGTGAGTGGCCATCGTCCCGGGCTGGCTGCCCCACTGAGTCTCGCTGGGAGTTGGAGGCGACGGCTCAAGCATGTCCTGAAAGGGACTGGAGTGTCCCCCAGTGTCACATTTTGGACTAACTTGGAAGTGCTAAATCCCTATGATGACCCTGGAATTTGTGCAGTCCCATGAGTGCATCCTCAAAGGGAAAATAAAATCACATAAAGACAACACACCCCACAGCCTCCGACTGACCCGCTCTGCCCCAGAGGGGAGAGTGCTGCGGAGACAGCTTGGATTAAGTTCACAGAGTGAGGACCTAAAGGGCTTCCAAAAGCTTCCAGCAAGAGGGCTCAGATGTCACCCAGCACAACCTCTGGACCACAAGCCCCAGCAAAACCAACACAAGACTCAAAGGCCGGCGGAGCCCGGGAACAGCCCACATTGTGGCCTCCGCTGAGCACTGTGCGAGGCTTTGTGTTGTTCCCAAGTCAGGGAAGAGCGACAGTTTCCTGAGGTGATTTCCCAGTGGCACTCAAGTCACCCTTGTGCCAGGTGAAAGTCACGTGTGGGCAGGGCTCAGCCCACAGGGAAGGAAGCTGGGGCTGCCCCTCATGGCAGGAAAGGTGTTTGTGTTTTCACACGGCCCTGTCCAGGGTGCCCTTTCTCATTCCCAAAATGCTGCTGGGTCTAAGCTCAGGGCCAGCTGGGGACATCTCTGCAAGATGACCCCAAAGGTGGGCACACAGTTGTCTTTATTCAAATCTTTTCTTTTCTGCACTGGGGGTTTCTCTGCCCTGCCATGTAACTTTGGGGGTGACTAGGGGGCTCCCCACTCCTTCATGTCCCTCTCCCTCTCCGCCAGCTGTGCCTGGAACGACTCTCTCCAAATGCCCGTGTGTTGACTGTGACTTTGATCTTAGCAAGACACACACAGGTTAGAGCCTCACAGAGCCTGTCATCATCATCAGAAGACGTATTCGTTACCCAGGCCGCCATCACAGAGTGCCACGAACTGAGTAGCTCAGAGTGACATGCACTTACTTCTTCTCACACTGTTCCGGAGGCCGGAAGTCTGAAATCTGAAATCAAGGTGTGGGCAGGATCGCACTCCCTCCAGAGGCTCTAGCGGTGGATCCTTCTGCCTCTTCCAACTCCTGCTGGCGGCCAATGACCCTTGGCTGATGGCCGCACCACCCCATCTTGGTCTCTGTCTCCACACGGCCATCTCTCTCCCCTCTCTGTGTCTTCTTCTCTTCTGTGTCCTGTAAGGACACTTGTCGTGAGATTTAGGGCCCATTTGAGAATCTGGGATGGTCTCATTTCAATACCCTTAGCTTATATCTGGAAAGACTCCTTCTTCAACTAAGATCCCACTCCCAGGTTCTGGGGTTAGAACATGGGGCCGCCATTCAATCCACTGTGGGAGTGGGCATTCGAGTGTCAGTGCGGACTGAGAGCAGGCACTGAGGGGCAGAGGGCACTCATCCCAGCCCGGAGCCTCAGAAAAGAGGGGCACACAGAGCAGGGTTTGCCCGCAGAATTAGCCTTGAGGACACAAAGAAGGCAGAAGCCATGGCCCAGTGGCCGGGGATGAGAGAGCCAGTTCCTGAGAGCCAGAACTCCAGGGTTCATTCTGGGGCACTGTGACCCGAGACCTTTGAGGAGACCCAGACCAGCCCCCACAGGGAGAGGGGCACCCTGCTGAGTGATCCTTTAACACACCACACTACAACTCCCAGAAATGGGTGGAGAAATCCTATTGAAAAGTCCATAGGAAATGAAGTTGGGGAAATGTAATTACTTAAAATTGACCCTGAGCTCTGACGAAGCTGGTCTGAGTAGACTGGGCTAAGCCCACATGATTAATCCAATTACACAAAACAGCTAAACGAGCCCAGGCTAGGATTAAAAAGAAAGGAAGGCTAGCGTCTGTGGGCTGCAGTGCCGGGATGGGGTGTGGGGAGTGGGCTTTGTGGGGACCCCTTCATAGCTGCAGCCGCCTGCCCTGACCGCCATGGGACAAGACAATGACCTCAATTCTGGTCCTGATGGAATCCGACCTCCACGCACTTCGTTTGAGTGTATGTCTAAGAACAGAAGTGAAGAATCCTGTTATTCTATCATTTATTCAACATTGATGGAGCATTTCTATTTCAGAAACTGGGACCAGTGTGGCTTGCAGGAGGTGCGTGGGTCGTCATAGCAGAGGGGCAGGCATGGTGCAAGGGTTCCTCAAACACCAGCGTGCAGGAGCCTCTAGGACCTTGCAGAAATGCAGGTTCTCACTCAGCAGGGCTGGATGGGGCCTGGGCACCTGCATGTTTCACCCACTCCCAGTGTGCTGGTGCTGCTGGTCCCTGAAGCTGGGCTGGTGAACTTTGCAGACAGCGGTGAGGTCTTTGGAGTATGTTCTAAGTACCCCAGAGTCAGGAAAAGTTGTTCTGTGCTTCATTTGAGCCACTGGTGGAGGCAAGGCCAGTTTGCGACAGGTAGGGCAGGCAGGAGAGTACCCAGGTAGATGGGAGGCCACCTGGAACCTTCTGGCCATCTGAGGAACAGTGGAAATGAGCCAAAAATGGAGGGAGTTGGGGGAAGCCAACAGCACTGGAGAATCTTTGGTGCAATCCTGAAAGATCTTTCCATTGGCTCTTGTTGGTCTGCACCCAGGCTGAGCCAGCCAGGGAGACAGCGCTTAGTAAAACCCTTCCTTCTGGGTCCTGAGCTAGGCTCTGCTGCAGCCGGGCGTAAAGGCATCCAAGGAGTTGTCCCAGCCCCTCCAGCGGCACCCACCCTCCTCCAGACATATTCCTCAGACCCAGACACCCATCCCCTAGTCCCCCATCTACCTCAACCCTATGTCACAAGCTGCCCTGACAGGTTGCCTGTGAGGACAGAATCTAACCTGAGAATTAACAGTTTTTCCTCTCCTCTGAATCCTTGCGTTTTAGTGTGTCTTTGGTTAGAGGCTAAGGATGCTCCTCACAGATTATCCAAAGGATCTCTCCATTTCCTGAGTCCACACACGGTGGTGCATTCTTTCCTTTCTTTCTTTCTTTTTCTTTCTTTTTTTTTTTTTTTTTTTTTTTTTTGCAACATTCCCATTAGAACAAAGGCCTGGTGTTATTGCTAAATACACAATGCTATTTTAATGACAATCACGGCTTTGCAGCAAAGTTTACCCCCCACCCCCCACCCCGTGAGGTGGGTGTTGCTCAAGCACTGCAGGAAGAAGAGGGAGCAACTGACCATCCCCCCATAGATTCCTCCCTACATGCCTTGAAGTAAATTATACTAACAACCTCCACAATATAAACTGTCAGTTACCATCAGGCAATTTTGAGCTGCTTGAATAATCCTACTGAAAGCAAAGCCACATTCAGCAGGTTCTTCCCTGCCTATGTTCTATGATGAGGGCACTCACCAGTAAGAGAGCTTCGCTACATGGGGTAGGGGCAGGAGGATCCACAAGGATCTCCTTCCAAAGCAGTCTCTGTACTGAGTCAAGCTGTGTGCCCTGGGGTCAACCCCTCAACCTCTCTCAGTCTGGTCAGTCCCATTTTCAGATGAAGTCATAAATACCCACCAGGCTGTGCCCACAGAATCCAGCAGGTGTCTAACAGGATGAAAAACACAAAAGCACATTCGGTGAAAATAGCAGCACCTTCCTTCCAGGGCAGTGGTGACAGTCGAGTGTTCCCCTCTTAGCTTCCTACAAAGCAGCACTAAGTGGGTGGCGGAAAATCATGGAAATGGATCCTCTCCCAGTTCTGGAGGTCAGAAGCCTGAGATCCAGGTGTCAGCAGGCCACGTGTTCTCGGGAAGTTCTAGGGAAGAATGTTTCCTACCTCCTGCAGCCTCCAGTGCTGTGGGCAGAGTCCTTGGTGTTCCCTGGTCTGCAGATGCAGCACTCCAGCCTCTGCCTCTGTCTTCATGGGCCTTCTCCCTCTGAGTTTTCCCTATTCTCTTCTGTCATTGGATTAGGATCCACTCGAATCCAGTCTGATCACAGCTTAACCTGTTACATTTGTAGAAACCCCATTTCCAAACACGGTGACCTTCAGAAGCTCCGGGTGGGCATAGACCTTTGGAGTCACACTGCTCCTCCCCTTATGGCTGCTTTCTATAAAGCTCATAGAAATGTGCCCAGCACTTAATAAGAGCTATGCCCATGTTGGCCACTATCGTTTTTAAAAAATAATGACATAAATGCAAGTTAATGTTGTGACTCTTCTTAGTCACACAAAATGTTGATGATTTCCTTATTGCTATCCCACTGCACTCCATGAGAAGCATCTGTGTGTGCTGCGGGCAGGATGAAAACTGTGTGTCCAGGCATAGGACTGCTCCGTTGTCCCGCATGGCACTGGCCCAGGGCACCAAGTCCTGCTCCCCAAGCCCACTCCACTTTTGCCAGCCGGCTCTTCCTGTCCCCGTCACTGCTGTCTGCTGTGATTAAGAAACATTCTAGGGAGACCCTGTGTCAAGATTCCAACCCTCCCAGAGAGAAAAGACAGAGAGAAAGGAGTTTTGCTAATTCCAGCCTCAGTTTCCCCATCTACTCCCTCCCTACTGAGCTCCCCCAATGCGTTAGCAGATTAATGCTAACTGTGTTTTTAACGATGTAACATATATCTTAGATTTATTGTTATTACAATTGTTTCCATTTCCCGGTAACAATGAACCCATTCACCCCAGGCCTCTGGTGACCTTTCACGTGGTGATCCAATATGATTTCCTCATAAAAGCCCGTGACCAGAGCCCCACCTAATTACGGCCTAATTACACTTGGCAGAAGCTGAGGAAAATGCCACCATGATTTGCTGTGTCGTTTGGGAGCCCAGAATAATCCACGCTGCGACTTGTGTGTGTCTCGGGCACTGGCGGCTTGTGGCACACTGTGAGCATTTCCCCCAGTGATTCTGAGAGCCGTGTTTTTCCAAAAGAGTGAACTTCTGCCTGCAGAAAGCATGCCTCCCCTACCGCAGAGCACCAGGAGGCTGTCCACACGGGGCACTTCGGCTGATCTCATGGCTCTCCTGACAGACAGTTTAGGACACTGTACTCCCCAGCAACAATGATGACCTTAGTGAGGCAGGAGTCCCCCCTATCTGTGGGCAACACCTTCCAAGACCTCCAGTGGGTGCCTGAGACCATAGACAGTAGCAAACCCTACATACACTACGTTTTTTTCTTACATGTACCCACCTATGATACAGTTCAATTGACAAATTACACACAGCAAGAGATTAACAATGACGAATGCTGAAATAGAACAATTATAGCAATGTACTGAAATGGGAAAGTTTCCCTGGTCCCCCTCACAGGGCAGGTGATGGGGGTGGGGCTCGCTTGTTTGGTGCCCCACTGCTCGAAGCTCTAGCGGAGCACACAGACAGGCAAGCTGTGGGGCTCGGACCCCGCGGCACTGTCTAGGGTGGATGTTTACAGCTCCGGAAGCCCCAGTGTTCCAGGGCGCTCTTTGAGTTTGCCTTCTGTAGGCTTGTGTTCATCAGCTCAGTTTGACCCTCTACCTTCTCACAAGAACAGGGGGCTTCCTGTGTCCCGGATTCTTGCCTTGGTGTACCAGAAGCATCGGATCCCACGTGGGCTGGGAGAATCAGTGCAAGATTCCATTGAGTGGAAGGAGCTCTCAGACCATGGGGAGCCAGAAGGGAGACGCTTTTCCCCTGGAGTCCCTCATTCTCTCCCATTCTCTCCCATTTCCTTTCTCTCTTTCTCACTCTCTCTCTTTCCCTCTTTCTCCCGGTCTCTCTCTCTCTCTCTCTCCCTCATTCTCTCTCGGTCTCTCTCTCTCTGTGTCTCTCTCCCTCATTCTCTCTCTCTCTCTCCCTCCCTCTCTCCCTCATTCTCTCTCTGTCTCTCTCTCTCTCTTTCTCTCCCTCCCTCCTCAAGAGCTGAATTGTCTGCATGAGGACCCAGAGAAGGGGCAACCATGCCTGGAGTGTGCCAGGAGCTTCTGCTGCAGCGTTTGCCCTGCAGGTCGGTGTCCTTGGTGGCAGCAGAGGTCACCGCCCTGAGAAGAAATGCGCTCCTGAGTGCCCGAGGGGAGGAAGGGTAGGAAGGAGGCCTCCCTGGGTGGACAGGGTCAGCAGGGCTCTCCGGGGAAACCAGAGGGCTCCATGCTGGCCGCTGGTCGGAGGCCTCGTTCTGCATCCCGACTCCTGGCTCGCATCTTTAGCTCTTCCCAAGCAGTCACTGCTCACACCTGGCGCTGGCCCCACCGCCTCCAGCACCATCCACCGATGCTCCTGCAGCCTCCTCACCACAAGGGCAGATTCCCCAAGGGCTGTAACACTGCTGTGCCATGCAGGCTCTTCCTGTCTCCCTCTGCAAAATGCACCCGTCCTGAGTCGATCCACTGGGGAGATGTTTAAAAGCAGGCTGGACTCATAAACAGGGGCAATAACGCCCAGACGGGCTTTTCCTCAGAAGGACGGGAGGCTGGGCAAGGTGACCTTCAATGGACTCTTGCTTCCCGGGCAGCACGTGGCTATGGCTGTGTGCAGGGCCCTCGGGCTGCAGGGGCAAATGAAGGGGGTAGGTTGCATCCCCCTTGGATACAGGAGACACAAGGGGCAGCTCTGTGAGGCTGCAGGGTTGGGGGCTCAGGCAGAAGGACCTGAGCAGCCCAGGGAGTAAACAGAGAAAGAGAGATTCCCGGCCCTCTGCTCAAAAGAAGATGCAATGTCGTGAGAAAGAGGCAATTTAGCAGATTCCAGGAGGTTTGCAACACCAGATGAAGCCCTGCCACTCACAGCCAGCCACGGCCCTGTGATTTCTCAGAGTTGATCTGCTTTTGCTTCATTTCAGGATACTCTCATGTTGCTCCTTTTGACTCTGCAAGAAGGTAAACTGCACTGAAATGGGGTGAAGAGTAAATACCAACTCATCTGTCACATGCAGGAGGCAGAGCCACAGGCCCAGGAGGCCTGAGCACCTCAGAGCGTGGGAGGTCATGCTGTTGCAGGAGGGTGACAAGCCATGGGGTGGGGGCTACACGGGGTGACTCCGAGGCTCAGAGAGTGGAGAGTCTGCCGGATGAGAGAAGTCCCTGACCTTGTCCATCCTTTCAGTTCACACCCAATGAGCCCCTGCCCACACCAGACTTCGTAGTTCACACCCGGTGAGCCCCTGCCCACACCAGACCCTGTAGTGCATACTTAGTGAGCACCTGGCCCGTGTCAGGCTCCACGCCCCTTTGGCATCAGCCCCTGGCCATGTAGTTGTTTCTCCATCAACGCCTTGAAGTCCTGCCTGGTTCCCTCCTGAGCTGCAGTGGGAAGGGATGTGCCCATGCGGCCAGGTGGCCCTTGCCCTGTGCCTTTCCTGGGAGCACATCCTGTCAGCACACACCTGCTTACCTTTAGGAAAGCCAGAAAGCAGGTCTTCACTGAGCAGTCTCTGAAAGCTGCCTCGAGGATCAATTCTGCTTGGGGTGTTTTAGAAGGATTTTGCCTCTTCTAATAAGATTTTATTTCTAAATCTCATTCAGCACCACATACCTAGGCCCCTTGCCTAGAACTTCCACGGCGATTGTGTTGAGGAAATGGCCGTTATCACCACCCGTGTTTGAATGAACTAGGGCTAGCACCAAGCATGCTGAGAGAACTGTACCCTCTCTATACTCATCTCCCACTTACTCTCCCTCCAGCCAACATCCCAAGGTGTGACTGTGGCCTAGTAACCATCTGAGTGCTGGGCCAGGGATGCCAGGCAAGGTGGGCAGGGGAGCAGTGCTATGGCTGAAGCCAAGGTGCATCGGTGTCATACGGACTCAAGCCTGTGTTCACATCCCAGCTCTGCCACCTTTCAGCCCAGGTGCACTGGTGTCATACAGACTCAAGCCTATGTTCACATCCCAGCTCTGCCACCTGCTGGCTTTGGGGCCGCCATGGGCTAGCTCTTCCAGTGTGCTGAGCCTCAGTTTCCCCCTCTGGAGGATGCTGTTGCTGGAAAGAACGCCACAGCACGATGGCTCGGAGGCCTCAGCCCAGCACCTTCTGCTCAGCATCCCTGTGCTCGCCAGGCACAGAACCACGGCACTCTTATGTGGTCAACAAACAGCAGAGTGTGGGGTTTTACAGGCAGCTCCGGGGCTACAAATCACCGAGGAGAGGCTGGGGCCCAGCACAGCCCTGAGGCTGGACACCCACCAGCATGGTCCTCATAGATTTGCTCTGAGGATCACATGATAAAACAAATGTAAAATGCTTCATTGAGTGCCTGGTATACAATAAAATCTTGATAAATATCAACTATTAGGAATAATAGCCCACATTTATAGAGTGCTTATGTGCATTAGCCACTGTTATGAGAACATTAGGGTGACTAACTCATCGAATATTGTACCATTCCCAGAACGTAGGTGTCCCCATGTCAGAAGGAGGAAACTGAGCACAGAGATGTGAAGTTATTGCCAAGAGTCACACAGCTGTCTCGTGGCGGCCCCAGGATGGGAGCCCAGGCAGCCTGGCTCCTGAGGCCACACTCTTAGCCGCTGGGCTGGCGGCTGCTTCGCACATGGATGTTATTATCTGCACCATCCTCGGTGGACTTCAGTTCCTGGTGGGCCTGTACTATGCCTCCGTAGCCCTCCTCCACGGAGCAAGTGTGCACGAGGTGCCTGCTGCATAAACTCTGCCAGTGAAAATGTCCAGAACTGAACCGCCTCTTGGCTCTGAGGTCGTTAACCCTGACACACCGGCAGGTGGGTAGGGTTAGCAGTGAGCGCCCCTGACACCAGCCAATGCCTGGAATAAGTCCAAACAAAATAATATATGGCTGGTACATTACACTCAGATCCAAGAACAAAGTATCAGCCTTGTCCGTGGGAAGTGGGCTTGTGTGGAGAGTTTTTTCTGAGGTGCTGGCAGCCCAGGGTCTACCTGTAGCTTGTGAGGCAGACATGACTCTGTGGATGTAAGTATCCTCTTGCTGGCCTTCCTCCAAACTCCAGGGAACTCAAGAAGAACAGGTGCTCTTGCCACTTCAGGGCTGCCAGTATCTAAGGAACCCACGAGTGACACTACTCCAGGATGCCACATCCCTCCTGGCCACTCAGCAGCCAGACTCGATGTGTGAGGTCCTCTCCAAAATGATGGAAGCAGAGCCCTGCCCTTCCTCACTGGGCTGGCAGGACTCTTTTCCCCTCTTCTTTGCTGATTGCAGAGCTGGCTGCTCTTACAGTCAGCCACTGGCAGCCAGCATGACAGACCAAGGCCCCTGAGCTGGGAGGAGAAGCGTTTGCAGGCACCTGTGCACACACATCACAAATGCACACACACACACGCATATGTACACACATGTACATATTCACACAGACACAAGCACACACATGTGCATTGCACACATATATGGATATGTACGTGCACACAACACAGGTGCACACATGTACACATGTGGACACATATGCACATGCACACACATATATATATACATGTATACACACACACACACACACCCCAAAGCTAGGAGAGATGCTGGAAGAGATTCTCCTTTTCAACCCTCAACAGGAACCAGCTCTGCAGACGCCTTGATTTCACACCTCAGAACTGTGAGGGGATGCATTCATCTGGCTCTGGGTCCCTCTGTTTGGGCTACTTTGTTAGTGTGTCTTTAGCAAACCCATGTGCTAAACCTGGAGACCACATGCTGGAGGTGGCGGAGCCTCCCTCAGCCTGGGGCCCTGACTGGCTCTGTGGTGAAGAGCACCCCAGCAACTCCTTCCAAGAGGGACGAACGTAAGCAGGAAACAATCCTAATAAGGCTGAGGCCCTGAGGATGCTGGGCTTGTCGGGCAGTAGCTGCTAGCTTGGCTCCCATCAGAAGAGGGGCGAGGTGGAGGGAAGCAGGTGGGACACTCAGGCTGGCTGAAGCCTAGAACTAGAAGGAAAGAAATCAGTAGCAGAGGACACACAGAGACAGGGTCAACAGGAGGGATGCGCGGGGCCAGCACTCGGTGCTGAGAAGGAAGGTCTGGAAAGCAGACCTGCAGGGGAGAGTAACACCAGAGGCAGCAAACACCAGGCCAAACCCCCCATCCCTGCCCTGCCACACCTGCAGCTCCCAGAAGCTCTGATGATGGGTCGATGGGCTCTGGACCAAGCAGGGATAGGAGGCTCCTGCCTGGATGCTCCCCCTTCCTTCCAGTCTCACTCCACAGCCGTTCCTTTCCCCGACAGCAGGTCAACCAGGCTGCAGCTTTTCTCACCCTGCAGAGCCACCCCCGCAGGTCCACAGCAGGGCTGGCAGCAGCAGGGGGCTGCATCTCAGAGCCTGGACCCTTTTCCAAGGCCTGGCCTGAATTAGTCCAGCCTCTTCCCTGCATTTTCCCAGCCCTGGGGGTGTGAGCAGCTTCTGTATTCACTGTCTTCTCTGTTTGCCTTCCTGTTACTGAGGAACAGTGTTTGTACCTAGTTAACTACATTTTTCTTTTTCTTTTTTGAGACGGAGTTTCACTCTTGTTGCCCAGGCTGGAGTACAAAGGCGTGATCTCAGCTCACCACAACCCCCGTCTCCCAGGTTCAAGCAATTCTCTTGCTCAGCCTCCCGAGTAGCTGGGATTAGAGGCAGGCATGTGCCACCATGCCCAGCTCATTTTGTATTTTTAGTAGAGATGGGGTTTCTCCACATTGGTCAGGCTGGTCTCGAACTCCTGACCTCAGGTGATCTGCCCCCCTCGGCCTCCTAAAGTGCTGGGATTACAGGCATAAGTCACCATGCCCAGTTCCTAGTTAACTATTTTTTAATATTAAATGATTTTCATTGAAACATCCAGTGGGATTTCCATCTCTGGGAAAAGATGTGCGCGCGTAACCAACAGCTGTGATTTCTGCTGGCTTGGCAGCCCCTAGCCCTGCCTCCAGAAACACCTGATGGTGGGTTGGCCCTGATCCCTCTCTAAGTAAGTCACAGGGAGACAACACCACCTGACCCCACCTGACCCAACAGACACACCACATCCACCCACATCACCCTGAACCAGGCTGGTGCCCGTCAACCCTGGGATGCAGCTTGAGCTGTGGAGGAAAAAGAGCCCTTTGGTCCCCAGGGCTGCTCCAGATGCGGGCGTGAGCCTGACACCAGTGAGGCTGCCACAGAGAGCAGAGGACCAGGCCCGCGAGTTGGCTTGGTTTGAGCCCCAATCCAGCCACACTCGTATGTGAGTCAGTACAGCCCCTTCCCGGCTTCAGTCAGTCCCCGTGGTGTTCCCATCAGTTGAAGCCAAGACGGTCTAACTCTGGGACTGAGTGAGCAGTGACTGGGGTGGCCTGGAACGCTGGGTACAGGGACCGGGCCACCTGCCAGCAGGACTTCTCAGAAGCACTCTGGTTCCCTCTTCCTTACTAGCTAGAGGTGACCCCATAAAGCCCCCATCTCCTCCACCCCTGCCAGCATTGCTCCTCAAGGGCAATTCGCCCCCACCCTCCGCCTGGCTGCTCTGGCCTCAGCTGTGCATTTGCCTCTTGGGTGTAGCTGCTCATTTGTGTCAATAACAGGCTTCACTTCCAAGCCTCCTGCCGCTGCCTTCCGGGCCCCACCTACCACTTCCCAGGGCTATTTTGGGTGGGTGTGTGGGCCCCTAATTGTGACTCCAAGCCCCGACAGTTGACACAGACTCCTATTTTCCAAGCCAGCAAAGGGAGACCAGGCTTCACGTCACCCTTGAACACTTGCCACGAAAACGTGGTTCTAGAAACAATCCCAGAGGCAACCAAGCTCTTCCTTGGACCTCAGGCAGGACCCAGTAAAGACCCAGCTCCACCGTGAGATGCTGCCTGGAGATGCAGGTTGGAGGGAGGGGTCCTCAGAGCCCCGCTTGGCCCTGCCTTTCCGGGTGGTCTCGCCTGTATTCCTGCAGAATGGTGAGCTCACCCCAGGAGAGGAGGTACTTACTGCCTGGACCACTGCCCTCGGGTCAGCTCTCCATGATCTCCACTCATGAGGATGCCTCTTCTTCCCTCACATCCAGTCCATCGCTGAGTGGTGGCCGTACCACTTCCAAATGCTTCTAGAATCCCCACTTCTGGCTCCACTAGAGCTCCACTGCCTCTCTGCTCTGAGGTTCCGTCAGCTCTCCTGGACGCTGACAACCCAGGGGCTGCTCTCCTGCTTCCCCTCTGATCCCTGTGTACGGGGTTGAAGGGTGTCTTCCCAGATTCATGCCCACCTGGAACCTTACCATGTGAGTTTATTTGGAAATAGCATCTTTGGAGATGTAATTAGTTAAGATGCGGTTATATCATCCATTAGGATGGGCCCTAAATGCAGTGGCTGGTGTCATTCTTTTTTTTTCTGTTAAATTAAGAGAATATTTACTTTTTAATTGATTAAACTTATTGATTGCTATTTTTTTAAGCTACAGATCTCTTTCTTTTTTTAAATACTTTAAGTTCTGAGGTACATGTGCAGAATGTGTATGTTTGTTACATAGGTATACACGTGCCATAGTGGTTTGCTGCACCCATCAACCCATCATCTATATTAGGTATTTCTCCTAATGCTCTCTCTTTCTGAGTCCCCCAACCTCCAGCAGGGCCCGGTGTGTGAGGTTTCCCTCCGTGTGTCCAATATGTTCTCATTGTTCAACTCCCACTTAGGAGCGAGAACATGCGGTGTTTGGTTTTCTGTTCCTGTGTTAGTTTGCTGAGAATGATGGTTTCCAGCTTCATCCATGTTCCCGCAAAGGACATGAACTCATCCTTTTTTCATGGCTGCATAGTATTCCATGGTGTATATGTGCCACATTTTCTTTATCCAGTCTATCATTGATGGGCATTTGGGTTGGTTCCAAGTCTTTACTATTGTGAACAGTGCTGCAATCAACATACGTGTGCATGTGTCTTTATGGTAGCATGATTTATATATGTATATCCTTTGGGTATATATCCAGTAACGGGATGGCTGGGTCAAATGGTATTTCTGGTTCTAGATCCTGGAGGAATCGCCACACTGTCCTCCACAATGGTTGAACAAATTTACATGCCCACCAACCATGTAAAAGCGTTCCTATTTCTCCGCATCCTCGCCAACATCTGTTGTTTCCTGACTTTTTAATGATCACCATTCTAACTGGTGTGATTCTATGAAAAAGATGCAGACACGGATGCACACAGAGGGTAGACGGCCATGGCATGATGAAGGCAGAGCGGAGAGACACAGCTACAATCCAAGGAAGAGTAAGAGTTGCTGCCCTCCACCAGCAGCTGGAAGCAGCAAGGAGAAATCCTTCCCTAGAGTCCTAGGAGAGAGTGCAAACCTGCAGTACCTTGAATGTGAATTCCTGGCTCCAAAACTGCAAGAGAATAAACTTCTGTTCTGAGCCCGTGTGTGGCCATTTGTCACAGCAGCCACCAAACACTAATACAGTTTGTAACCTGTCTTCACTTGGAAGGAGACTGAACTTTACAAAATGCAAATCATCCCCTTTCCCTTTCTGCTCAGAAATCATTTCACTTCATGTAAAATAAAAATCCTTAATGTAGTCAGTCTCCAGGCCAGGACTGGCCCCACCTGCCTCCCCAGCCTCCTCTCTCACTACTGCCCAGCCCCCTACAGAAGCAGCATGAATGGGAACGCTGTTCCCTCTCCTCTTTGTCAAGCAAACTCTAATTCATTCTTTCCCTCTTTTACACAATTTTAGTTACGAAAAACTTGAAAACATAAAAAAGACAGACACCTTGCACCTGCACCCTGTGTGTGACCCATGTTGCTATGTGTACTTCAGACCCATTTTTTTTTTTTTTTTTTTTTTTGGAGATGGAGTCTTGCTCTGTCTCCAGGCTGGAGTGCAGTGGCGCGATCTCAGCTCACTGCAACCTTCGTCTCCCAGGTTCAAGTGATTCTCCTGCCTCAGCCTCCTGAGTAGCTGGGATTACAGGTGCATGCCACCATGTCTCGCTAATTCTTGTATTTTTAGTAGAGATGGGGTTTTGCCATGTTGATCAGGCTGGTCTCAAACCCATTTTTTAAATGAATACATTGCAGAAAGAGTTGGGTCTCTATGTGCCAGCTCTCTGCCCCACCTCAGATTGGAATTTCCTCCCGTCCATGTTTTGAATCATTCTCTCTCTCTCTCTCTCCCCACTCTACTTCCAACTTTTTTCTCCCGCTCTCTTTTCTCTTTCTTTTTCTCTACACACACACACAAATGCGCGCACACACACACACACACAGACACACACATAGATATATCTGTATATGGTACTGTTAGAAGTACTTACAGGCTTACATAAATAACGTTATGTTATTTATCTTCCTGTAATTTGCTTTTATGTCAATATTATTAATTCTGAGATCCATCCGTGTTGGTAAATATCGATGAAATGTATCCATTTAAACTGCGGTGTGACACTCCACTGGGGAACATGCATCATGTGTTTCCCCAAACTCCTCTCCACTTCACACCAGCCCACGTTAGCACAACAGTACTGCAGTGAATACTCTTTTATGTGTCTCTGTGCAGGTGTGTGAATGTTTCTCTAGTTATATCCCAGGAGTGATGTTATGAGCTGTGGAATGTGAGTATTTCCAATTTTACTGAATATTGTCAAATTACTCTCCTAAGGGTTGTAGCAATTTACACTTCCAACAGCAGTGGATTCTTTCATTCATGCCTGCACTCACTCATCCCAAAAGTATATTTGGTGAACACCTACTTTGTGCAGGCACAGCTCTGGGCACTGGGGACACAAACACAGGTGCTCTGTTGTCCAGAACTATGGCCCAGTGTCAACGCTGGGTCAGGCTATCTGGATGCAAGAGCTAACTCCACAACTGACTAATACGACAGCCTTGGGTGAGTTATACAACATCTTCATGTCTCTGCTCCCTCCTCTGTAACATCTGATAAAGTTGAAAATACATAGATATAGATCAATGCACAGGTATGCATACATAATCAGATATAAATATAGATATAGACACGCACAACCCAGTATAGATTTAGATACGCACATAGATATAAATATATAGATACATATATAGATACAGGAATAGGCACGCAACTAGGTATACGTGCAGATGGGCACAACTGAGTATGGATATAAATACACACACAGGCATAGATATGCACAACCAAAAACCAGTCTCCTCTGTGCCTCAGTTTCCCCTCTAAGAGTAAGTACTCCAAAGTTTGATGAGGAGGAGGATGTGACAGTGTATGTAAAGCACTTTTTCAGTACCTGGCACAGACAATGCTTATACTGGCAGCAACGATTATTTTCCTGTGTCAATATCCTGCCACCAAAACCTCCAAAAACACACTTTTAATGTCATACAGAGATAAGTTTACTGTCTCATTGCAATACAGGAGATCACACCATGGAAAACCATGGAGCGTCTTCATAAGAGCGTGTTGAAAGAACTGATTAGATATTTGACCTTGTATTAGGTAACTTGGGGAAGGATAGAACTGATTAGAGTTTTGACCTTCTATTAGGTGATTTGGGGGGGAAAGAACGATTTGACCTTATATTAGGTGATTTGTGGTAGGATGGAACTGATTAAAGATTTGACCTTGTTTTAGGTGATTTGGGGGAGAAAAGAATCGATTAGAACTTTGACCTTGTATTAGGTAATTTGGGGGAGGAAATAATTGATTAGCACTTTGACCTTATATTAGGTGATCTGGGGGAGGAAAAAACTTTTTAGAGATTTGACCTTATATTAGGGGATTTGGGGTTGAAAGAACTGATTAGAGCTTTGACCCACAGATTCGGTGATTTGTGGGAAGAATTTGGGGCTTTGCCCTGGATTGGATGCTGTCAAGAAGTGGAGATAATTTAATAATTGGGTATCTTAAAATTTGTATGGAGAAGGCCAGAACAATGGAATGAGGACAAAGCTGCAATTGGTAAGGAATTAGCTGTCATTCATATTGGTCAGGCCAGGGGGATTCGTTATTCTGTGGACTGAACATTTTTGGCTGTGCTCTGACATGGTGGCCTTGTCAGATATTAACACACTGTGGAACCATTTCTAATCAACAGAACACCAAGTCCTACCCCATAGAGCCTAGGCCAGTTCCTAGCTGTTGGGAGCTCTTGGTCATTTACCCAGCTGCAAGAGAGACTTTCCAACTTGGATTCTTGGTCAAGGAGCTCCTGCGTCTGATGACGGCTGGCCAACCTTGGCTCCTTTGCCTGCTTATGTATTTATCCTTCCTGCAGGTTGGACCTGGCTTTCTGGGCTCAGCTCCTTACCTTGGCCATGATTCTCAAAGGAAAAGGCTCCTCAGCACCATTGGTGGGAACAGATTGCATCTTCCTTCCTTAAACCCAGAGGAGGTCAACCACGGGCAAGGACATGGGCAGGCCCCTTCCTCAGCCCTGTCCACCCCAGCATTTGGAAAGCAGAGAAGACCATTCAATGCATCTGGCCAGTGTGTGAACGGAGTGAGCTGAGTGTCTGGGAGGCAGTGTGGTCTCCTGGGAAGGTTCAGACCTGGGAGCCAGAATGCCTGGGATAAATCTTGACTCAGGGTATTTGTTCATTCTCACACTGCTATAAAGAACTTCCCTGAGAGTGAGTGGGTAATTTGTGAAGGAAATAAGTTTAATTGACTCACAGTTCTGCATGGCTGGGAGGCCTCAGGAAACTTACAATCATGGTGGAAGGCGAAGGAGAAGCAAGTACCTTCTACACAAGAAGTAGGGGAGAGAGGAAGGAAGGAGGAACTTCTAAACCCTAATAAACCATCAGATCTTGTGAGAACTCACTCACTATCAGGAGAACAGCATGGGGGAAACCACCCCATGATCCAAACACCTCCCTCCCTCAACACATGGGGATTGCAGGTCTCTCCCTCGACAGATGAGAATTACAATTCAAGATGAGATTTGGGTGGAGACACAGAGCCAAACCATATCAGTCAGTGTCTGTAGTGAGCTAGTGTCCCCCCACAAATCCATGTCTACCTAAAGCCCGTGAATGTGACCTTATTTGGAAATAAAGCCTTTGCAGATCTAATTAAGATAAGGTCCTAGTGTATCAGAGTGAGCCCTAGTTCAGTGACTGGTGTCCTTGTGAGGAGAGGAGAGACACACAGAGGCACAGAAAAAATGGCCATGTGCCATTGGAGGCAGAGCCTGTGGCAATGTATCTAGAAGCCAAGGACGGCCAAAGAGGGCCAAGGGCCGCCTGCAGCACCAGAGCCTGGGAGGCCGAGGACAGAGTCTCCCCCAGAGCAGAAGGAGCCCACCCTTCCTTCACCATGACCTCAAACTTCAGGTCTCCAGAACCACAAAAGAATAAGTTTCTGTTGTTTTAAGGTCACCCCGTTGGTGGTGACATGATACGGCAGCCACAGGAACTCGTACAGTGACCTCCAGTTTCCCTTCTGCCGCCTACACCCCTCAGAGTGCAGGGCCGAGACCCTCACCAACGTGGCCTCCCTCCCCGGGTGGGCTCCAGCCCTCTCCCCGCTCATGGCTGTTGTTCCAGCATCTGCGTCTGGCCGCGGTGGACCGCCGGCCCATGGTGCTCGGCCCATCACACAGCCACTGGGTAATGACTATCATTATGTGATTGTGGTGTCGCTGAGGCTGGTGATTTGTCATTGTTAATGTTTATGAAGTGCTCAGTCCGTCTGCAGAAAATGATAATAATAAAAAATAGGAGTAGATCCCCTCTGACAGCCCCAGGCCGGCACCAAGCAGAGAGCCTGGGGAGGAAGGCGCGCACGCAGGAGTGTCCGGGTGGGATGGGAGGTGACATTACTAAAGGCTGGCAGGTTACTAAAGATCTGAGCCTGACATTCTCGGTGCCTTCAAATAACCACCCCTAAAAACACTCAGAAAATGCTCATGGATATTGCCTGACAAGCTCCAGAAGAGATGAGAAAAGGTCAAGTCAGAGACCAACACTCATTACAAACCCAGATAGCGCTGGGCTGGGCACAGTAGGTGGGAAGGGGCGTGTGAAATCGAGGAGGTGGACCTATTTCTTGTGTCTGCCTTAACCAAGACAAGAAGAAGGGCTGGGGCCCAGCGCTCCTGATTTTTACCCAGGCGTCTCCTGCCGCTGGCATCTGAAGGAGGAGTGTACAAGCTGAGCTGGCCAAGGAGGGCTTCCTGGAAGAAGTGGGGTTACTTAGAGCCTTCAAAAGGAGCAGAAGGGAAAAAGTGAGATCGTTTTCATTCCCATAACACATGCGAGGGCTTGATGAGTCTGTCTTCACTTTCCCCTTTGTAAGGGAGGGTTACAATGTCCATTATCACATGAGGCCTCACAGGCTGCTGTCGGATAATAGGCCCTCGGCTGGTTTCCCAATATTCCCCTGGAGACAGTTTCAAAGCATGCCTGAGTTTTGCTGTGGCTTTCAGAGATGTCATCCATCAGGCAGCCCACTCCACCAGCAAGATGGCCTCTGCAGCGTCTTACATGGGGCTCTGGCCGGCCTCCCTCAGGCTCAGGAAGCATCTCTCCTCAGCCCCTCGGCCTTCGGAGCCACCCCTGCCAGCCCACAGGGATGCTGCAAACAGAGCAACGGGCGGGGCCGTAAACCTCTGCAAGATTTGTGACTTCAGCCTGAAGTCAGTGGACTAAGAGAAAATGGAACTTGAAGGAGACATGAGCTGATGCAATCGAGTGGGCTGTGCTGTGGTGTGCAGAAGGCAGTTCCCCTGAATGCTAGTGAAGGCTCACTAAGACCCTGGACGGACGGGGCTAACTCAAGACGGGAAAATGCTGTTTGGGTGTCTTCCATTTGGACTCAGAGTTTCTGCCATGAATAAGATGACTCGAGGGGCTGCGCTTTGAGGATGATCCACTGTGTTCATGTTTAGGATCATCACAGAAAGCAGAGAGGTTCCAGATTCCATGTGTTCTAGTTGGATGGAGGGGATGAAGTGACCCCATGATTCCATCCCCTCCATCCCAGTCACTGTCTCTAATACAGACCACCCATGTGGGGAGGGCCTCGTTAGGGCAGGCACCTGAGCTCTCAGAGCCTTGATGTCCACAAGTGCAGGGGAACCACTGACCCCCAAAAGAGACCATCAGCCCCTTCCCCAGAACTCTCATGGCACCTGCTCAGTTCAAACAAAAGCACAACTCTGGACTTGCTAAGGAGAGACTGGATTCAGAAGAATTCTTGCGATAGGGAGTGGGAACCATTGCAACAGGGGAGGAGCTATTGCAGTGGGGGAGGGGCTGTTGCAGTGGGGGAGGGGCTGTTGCAGTGGGGGAGGGGCTGTTGCAGTGGGGGAGGGGCTGTTGCAGTGAGGAGAAGGCTCCCACCATGAGACCTGAAAGCGTCTCAAAAGTTAGGCAGAAAGAGACTTTTCTTTAGGGATTAGAAAGGACTAGTGTGGGACGTGAGAAGAAAAGGTGGAGGTGGCTCAGTGGGACAGTGGATCAGAAAACATTTGACCCTGAGGCCAGGCTGCTTTCAGACCAGATGGCCGTCTGTGGGTTCAGGCTGAGGGTGGGCCAGAGTTCAGGGCCTGGGGCAGGAGAGAAGCAGAACTGTTTCACTAACAAGCATTTTGTTCCAAT
This sequence comes from Rhinopithecus roxellana, assembly GCF_007565055.1. Taxonomy (NCBI): domain Eukaryota; kingdom Metazoa; phylum Chordata; class Mammalia; order Primates; family Cercopithecidae; genus Rhinopithecus; species Rhinopithecus roxellana. The sequence goes on from NC_044560.1 coordinate 21,740,103, forward strand.
TATCAGTGGGGACAAAACGGTTCTACTAATCATCTGTGAGGCAAAGAAATGGAATTTAGAGGGGCTGTGTCTGGACTTGTCCTGGGTAAATGGGTGGTGGTGTCTGTGAGCCTCATCTAGGTTATGTGGGGAGGGATGGTCTTTGCAGGGAGCTGTTCCAAGGAGCGCAGTGCATTGGGAGCTCCTGAGCAGTGGCTGTTGACCAGCACCACAGACCTCAGATGAATTCACCGTGGTCACTGGCCTGCAGCACAGCCTGGACCTGCCGCAGAAGCCTGCCTTGCTCTGGCTCTGCTCAGAGCCTGTGCCTTCTGCATCCTGATAGCTGGGTCAGAACAGGCTTTCCAAGTACGGACGATGCCGCCTCCAAATACAGAGGCCCACCGAGGTTCGTGCACCTTTCTCAGTGGTAAGAGGTTTGAGGTGCCCTCACCTATCTCTGATTTTGGAGGGGATGCCTTGGCCTGCCCCAGACCTCTGGATCCCTGAAATCTTCACTGACAGGCCCAGCCCTGGAGTCTTCGTAGGGTTTAGCTCCTGCCTTTGGAACGTGGGTGTCTCACCAAAGCCTCTAATGTACCAGCTGCTCCTTCCTCACTGGTCCATTCACGTGACGCCACCATGAGGTGAGCACACACACTGTTCTGCAGGGTGCCCAGCCAGCTCAGCCCTCACCTGTTGGACCATGTGGAAGTCGAGCATGAGAGAAGTCATTTGGCCCTGGACCAGGAACTGTCCTTGGTTGATGTGGTTGATGGGAGCCACCTTACATGAGGGCAGGTCACCTCCTCCTGATTCTCACTCCAGGGCTCCCTGGGGGACAGACTGAAGCTATCTCCTGCAGACACCACCTCTTGCTCAGCACCTCCGCTGCCATCTCCTCCCCACCCATCCTTCCCTTGCAAGCAGGGCCCCAGTCAAAGGCACCTGAATCCCTGCGAGGCTGGCTCGGAGGGGGATTCTGGAGTTGGACGCCCCTGCTCGGGGCAGGCAGGACCATCAGGCAGGGGAGGCACTGAGAATCGCTGGCGGGCAGTGAGCGAGCCATGCTAGGGCAGGTCCACACAGCCCTGGTACCAGGTGAGTGGCTACTAGCTGCCAAGTGCATTCTTGTCGATTTGTCAGGTGGGATCAGAGCCACCTGAATCCTCAGCGACACACAGCAGTCTACCTTTCTGGTCCAGGCTGTGTTACTTCTCTCGCCTCCATCTCTGCACAGTCCCAGAGGAGACGGCTGGGCTGCCCCCGAGAAGGCTCAGGGATGGGGCACCAGCCTGCTGGGGCGTGAACAGCATGTGCTACAAAAACACACATTCTTCCTCCAAAGCCTCACAGGCTCTTGGAGAGCTGTGACCAACTGCCAACCCAGGGCAGCTGCCCAGCCTTGCCTCAGCAACAGTGTCCAGCCTCGGTGCTGCTTCCCCAGGGCCGGAGCATGGACATTACCTGGAATCTGGGGCTGAGCCCTGTACTTTCCACATAGGGCTGTGGGAAGCAGGTCCCCAGAGGCCGTCCAGGTGCCGGCTGTCAGACAAGAGAAGGTAACACACAGGATTGATATGTTTAATCTAACACAGGGACTTTTCACTGCCGGAGGGATGATGTTGCATTTATCAGGATTAGACAGCTCTCCAGCAATGGAGCCATCCACATCTCCCCTGCCTTTTGTGTGAGGGTCGTGTTATTAAATACAGGCCCCTGCTGCATGCCGCTTTCTCAAAGAAAAATGTATGTGCTTGACACGTCTTCTCAGAGTTCCACAGGACTTCCTCCTCCGACCTTTTCAGTCGGCAAACAAAGTCCTCCATACAGAGTGGTGCCTGGCCCGGCTCTCTCTCCTTCCACCTTTCCATCTTCAGTCTTTGCAAAATGTTTGGAGAAGTAAAGAAAGTCCCCACTGGCTAGGCACAGTGGCTAACTCTTGTAATCCCAACACTTTGGGAGGCTGAAGCGGGAGGATGACTTGAGCCCAGGAGATCAACACCAGCCTGGGCAATATAGTGAGACCCCATCACTACAAAAAATACGAAAATTAGCTGGGCGTGGTGGTGTGCACCTGTGGTCTTAGCTGCTCAGGAGGCTGAAGTGGGTCCGAGAGGTCAAGACTACAGTGAACTGTGCTCGTGCCACTGCACTCCAGCCTGAGCAGCAGAGCAAGACCCTGTTTCAAAACTTAAAAAGAAAAGAAAGTCACCTCTGACCCTGCATCTTCTGCGTGTTTGCAGGAGGGTCAGGCATTCCCAGAAATGCATCCCCCACCTCTTGCCATGAATCACTAAGGTGGACAGGGCAGCAGGAGCTTTTAAAGCCACACACATGACCTCACAGATTTGAGGCTGAGATTCCAGGAGCCAGCAGCAATGTAAGGACTCAAGGGACACGTGGGAAAGAAACTTGCATGACACTCAAATGACCCCAAGAGTGGCTGAACAGGCCTCATCTTTCCCCAGGTCTCATCTGAAAGTTTTTGTGTCAGGATCAGTTGAATGTGCTTGATAAAATCCAGATTCCTGGGCCCCACTCCAGGCCTCCTAGATAAGGATCTCCCAGGGCAAGGCCCAGGCATCTGCATTTTAAACAAGCCCCCAAGATGATTCTGGTGTAGACCAGTTTGAAAGTTAATGGCCTCCACCAATGTGGATGGGAGGGGACAGTCCTCCAGGCCATAAAAGCTCTCCTGAATCCTCACTCAGCTCAGTGCCCTGGGGCGCTGGCTCCTGATTCAGTTCTAAGATCTTCCAGAATAAACCTGTGGCCTTTTCAGCTGGAAGTGAGAGATCTTCTGCCCATTTCCTGACTATCTCTGCCCTCTCCTCATTCTTCAAACACCCACTGAGCTCCAGCCGGTGCCAGGCCATGCAGGCATCAGGGCTACGAGAGGCCTCCTGATGCGCCCAGTCTAAGCACATATCCTGCAAGGGGTCTCAACCACCCTCCCCCCAGGGCCTGACTTTGAAGGCAGCTCCTGATATCTCCCCCACGATCCCTCCCCAGTGGCCTCAGTCCCTTTCCTTAAAAGTTCTCTGCTTCTCTCCACCTGACTTCAAGGCTGCTACCCCATCCCATCCCTTCTCCTCACCACTGAGGTCCCTCCTCTGCCTGCCATTTCCAGGTCATCTTCACCCATCACCGAATGCTCCTGCCTCGGGAGCCAAAGCTCTTTCTCAAAGACAGCCAGTGACCACTGGATTAGGTTTCTGAGCTGCCCTAATTCCCATAAACTGAGGCCTTAGAATACTAGACATGTACTTTGTCACACTCCAGAAGGCCAGAAGTCCAACCGAGACTCAGAGGAAGAATCTGTCCCCTGCCTTTCCCCAGCTGCTGGTGGCTCCCACTGCCCATGGCATTCCATGGCTTGTAGACGTCTCACCCCCATCTCTGCCTTCGTCTTCATGTGGTCTTCCCCTCTGTGTTTCCGTGTCCTTTTCTGTATCTCGTAAGGACACTCTCATTGGGTTCAGGGCCTACCCTAATCTAGCATGATTTCATTTCAATCTTTATTGGTATCTGCAAAGCCCCTGTTTCCAAATAATATCTGTTCTTGTGATAGTGAGTGAGTTCTTATGAGATCTGATGGTTTTATAAGGAATCTGAGGTTCCAAGGGATCGTGGATTTTGGGAAGATGCCATTCAGCTGAATGTCAAAAGCCTCTGGGCCCTAAGGACCTGTGGCCACCCCCCGGGCCCCAGCTCTCCAAGGGGCCCCATGCACAGTACTCCCCTGGCCTCCTAGCACCTCTCCCCACCTCCGGTCAACACTGTGGTCTCCTCTTCCTCCACCTGCTCCCCTGAATTCTGTCCTCCACCCATTTCTTGTGACAGATACCACCTCCTTGTGTGGTCTCACCACTTCTGCCCTGCCCCCAAAATGTCCTTCCAGCCCCAGACTTCTATGTGAGGGAAGCTCCCAGACAGACCCCTTCCTGTCTTACTTCTCATCTTGCCAAAGCCTCCCAGCCTGAGCCCTTCATCTTTGCCCAAGCACTTCCCGCAGGCTGCACTCACCTCTGTCCAAGGGAACTGAGTCTGTGTTTCCATCCAGGTCACAGCCTGTGGGCTGCAAACTCTCTTCATGCCGGGAGGGAGGCATCAAGAAACATCCACAGGGTGTAAGGTGGAGGAACAGGAGAGAGAGAGGCCGTGCAGTGAGGCCCAGGGAGTCAGAGTGCTCTGCTCTGTGGGGCCCAACCAAGGGATTCAGAGCAATGGGATGTTAAATAAAAGGGCCTCATGGCCCTGTCCCAGCACAGGCATGTCTACCCACACCAAGGGCTGTGTATTAGTCTGTTCTCACGCTGCTATGAAGAAATACCCAAGACTGGATAATTTATAAAGGAAAGAGGTTTAATTGTCTCACAGCTCCTCACGGCTGGGGAGGCCTCAGGAAACGTACAATTATTGCAGAAGGCAACTCTTCACAGGATGGCAGGAAAAAGAATGAGTGTAAAACCATCAGATCTTGTGAGAACTCACTCACTATCACAAGAACAGGATGGAGAAACAGTCCCCATGATTCAATTATTTATAAAACCATCAGATCTTGTGAGAACTCACTCACTATCACAAGAACAGGATGGAGAAACAGCCCCCATGATTCAATTATTTATAAAACCATCAGATCTTGTGAGAAATCACTCACTATCATGAGAACAGGATGGAGAAACAGCCCCCATGATTCAATTATTTATAAAACCATCAGATCTTGTGAGAACTCACTCACTATCATGAGAACAGGATGGAGAAACAGCCCCCATTATTCCATTACCTCCACCTGGTCCCTCCTACGACATGTGGGGATTATGGGAACTGCACTTCAAGATGAGATTTGGGTGGAGACACAGCCAAACTATATGAGGTTGGGTCTGTGAAATGTGACCCTGGAAGAAGAGCAGGGGTCACTGGAGGTCATGGGATGGGTTGGGCTCACTCGGGAGCAGACCTGGCCTGGTCCCTGCCCTGTCCCTCTTACCTGTCCTGTCTGAACAAACTACCAGAGCTTCCTGTATTCATTTCTAGGAGGAAATCACGAGCTCTGTCCTTCTTCTCGCCTTGTGGTCTGGCCTCAGCTCCTGCAGAACTCATCCATGGGCTTTGCCTTCTTTGGGGTAACAGGAGCTAGGCTGGGGGCCCTCCCTGGCTTTGACATTCCTTCATTTGCACATTCCCGTGGGCCTTTCTTTGTGTTTTGAGGCACTGTCCCTTTAATAAAAGGGTATTTATGCTTGAATTTAGAATAATAAGCATAAAGTATATTTGAAGTAATTAAAATATACGCTAGGCCACCCCGAGTGTTGGGCCAGATCTGGAGACGCTGGAGCAAACCCAGCTCTGCCCTTCACAGCCTTGCAGCCCTGGGGAGCAACTTCCCTGCTTTAGACAATTTCTTATTTTGTCAGGTGGGCTGATGTTAGCATCTTCCTTATGGGGTTATTATAAGGATTAAGCAAGTTAATGTTATAAAGAGCTAACAAGCGCATCTCGTGTGTAGGTGCCTCTAAAAGTGGGTGAAATAAATAAAAACCTAATTGTCTTTGCTGTTCCACTGGTTTTAGATACCCACAATCACAGTGACACTGCACCAGTGTCCCCAGAGAAGTGCTGCCCATGCCCTCCCATCTCCTCTGTGCCTGGCATCCCTGACCCCCTTGTCACAGCCTTGTCAGCTGTGTCAGCTCAGTCATAAAGAGCTGCCCATGGCATTTAAGAAGGAAGAATAAATGGTTCTAGTCTGTCTCTTTCAGAAGTCCTGGTGTCCCCAGGGGATGAGATGCTGAAGTGTTTCACAAGTGCTTTCCTAGGATGTGGAAACATAAATGCAAATACAGTTCACTTGACTGGAGCCTGAGGGAGGCCGGTGGGATGGAGGCTGGGCTCTGAAGCAGGAAAGGAGACTTCTCTCCAGGGGTGAAGGTTCAGAGTTGCTGTCACCACACCATCCCCCAGGAGCAATTCCAGCATGTAGCTACCCCTTACCCTGCACTCAGCCCCCTCTTCCCACCCAGCCTCACATCTGCCATCTCCCAAGTCCTCAGGGGCTTCTGGATCTGCATAGCCCATTAGTTGCTGACTTCTGCTTCCTGAAGCCCTCCTTGTCTCTCTGACTCCTCTACTCAGCATCGCCATGTGTTTGTTGAATATTTTATGCAGGAAATCACCTGCACGGCACAGTGGCAGATACAAGAGCAGACAACATACGGAGGGCCCAACCGGGGGAAAGGCAGAGATAAACAGGGAGAAATGGCCACAGATGACGTAAGTGATGCTTCTGGGTATCAGAAAGGGAAATAGAGCCACCACTGCAGAAATATCCAGTGGATGACAGAGGTCATTGGAGTGGGGAGTCAGGTGAACATGGACAATAACCTCTGTTGGCCTAAGTTTCCTCACCTGTAAAATAGGAATGCTAATAGCCTCCACATCACATGGTGGTTATGAGGATTAAAAGAATTCATACACATAATGCCTGGCAAGAATAGTGTCAGGCATGCAGCATGTGCTATCATTATTGTCTTCGTCACTATCACCAACACCATTATTATCATCATCATCACCACCATCATCATCACCATCATAAACATCAACACCACCACCACCACCACCACCATCATCATCACCATCACCATCATCACCATCACCATCACCATCATCACCATCAGCATCACCACCATCATCATCTCTATCATCACCACCATCATCACCACTACCACCATCATCACCATCACCATCACCATCATCACCATGACCATCATCACCACTACCACCATCATCACCATCAGCATCATCGCCACCATCATCTCTATCATCATCACCACCATCATCATCATCTCCATCATCATCATCACCATGATCATCATCACCATCACCATCATCACCATCACTATCATTATCATCACCATCACTGTCATTATCATCACCATCACCATCATCATCACATCATCACCACCAACACCATCATCACCATCATCATCATCTCTATCATCATCATATCATCTCCACCATCACCACCCTCACCATCATCATCACCATCACCATCATCACCATCATCATCATCACCATCACCATCATCATCACATCATTGCCACCATCACCATCATCACCATCACCATCATCATCACCATCACCACCATCACCACATCATCACCATCGCCATTATTATCATCACCATTACCATCATCACCAACATAATCATCACTATCATCATCACCATCATCTTCATCATCATCAACACTATCATTCGCATCACACTATCATCGTTGTTATCATCTTTACTATCACCATCACCATTATCATCACCACCATTACCGTTGCCTTTATCACTACCATCGCCATCATTATCACAAACATTATCATAGTTGTTATGCCCTAGATGCTGGAGATTGAGCTGATCTCTAAGAGATGTGCTATACTGGAATAGGAAAGAGGGATGGGGAAGCACATTGGGCATGTCAAATGAGGTAGGTATGGAATAAAGGCTGGGAAGGTGGAGGATTCCTAAAGGCCATTTAGACTAAAGGGTCAGCAGCAGAGTCTGATGGCAAGGTAAACTGGGGTCAACTCACATAAGCTTTGTAGGAGGCTAAAATATCTCTCTATCTCCTCTTCCTCCCCAGCCTCCCTGACGCCTAGCTTTGCCCTTCTTTTCCTTGGACCCCACACTTGGAAGGAACCACCACTCCATCTTTGGAGCCCTTCCACACCACCTTGCTGCCATGTGTGGGGAGGCAACAGCAGAGGCCCACGCGTTGTGCACCAAGGTCAGCCTTTTCAGGCCACCCAAACATACTCCTTCCTTTACAGGGGCATGTCCCCTCCCCAGCAGTTTTCTGCCTTGCCTTCTTGGTTTAATGGAAGGGCATCCCAGGTTTCTTCTTGGAGGCTGACTGAAGAGTCCTCCTGGGTTGGTAATGAGAATGGTGTGACAGGAGCTGGGAGGCTGCAGATGCCAGGCCTCCAGCTCTGGACTACTGTAATCAGAATAACATGGGAGTTGATTTGTTCTCTCCAAAATGTACCATTATTGTTAGATTTCCCACTGGCTAGCTTTGGCAATAGTAATTTATGTCTCCTTCCCACCTGGGGGGACTCTTGATCCTTTCTCGGGAAGGGACACAGCATCTCCTGGCTAGGCTGTAAATGTCTCATTATGGCTCTCAGCTGCACACTTGGTCTTTTTCCTCACTCTGGGTCACATTTCATTTTGGTTTAAATAATGAAACCAGCAGACTGGAGATTAGAGCCGTTAAATGATTTTTGCTCCTAGGAAGTGGATGCCTGTCCAAGACAAAAACTCACCCACAGCTCAGGGGACCCTCTGTGCTAGTGGGACTGGAAAAAATAGACTGAAGCAGCCTGGGCATGACTCTGAGATCACTGAGTCTTAGACTTGCAGTCTGAGAGATCAGGGAGGACCACTTCCAGGCCACATGGGTGGGGAGACAGACACAGAAGGTGCATCCAGGGCACACTCTGCCTTGATGTAGACAAGGGCTGCCAGGATGAAGAAAGATGCCTTCAGTCTTCCTGGCATGGCAGAAATGATCCTTGTCCCACTGCACTTTTTCAAGTGCTTTGCCAACAGCTGTCACATGGAAGTTCACCTGAGCTCGCTTTGCTGCCTCCATTGTGCAGTTGAGGAAACTGAATACGAGAGATTCAGAGATTCCTCACTTAACTGAGATAATCACATCCTCCCATGGCCAGGAAAGACTGTAGCCCCGTGCTCTTTTTACCTACCTCAGTGTCTCTTTCCTCTTCCAAAGGAAAAGCCAGGAGTTGAGAGCAGTGGCATGAGAAGCTCCAGGTTACATCTCTGGGAGCAAAACTCACACCACTCACTGCATTCTGTTCAAAGGACGACTTCACTCCTGCTCCCCTGGAGACAGGGAGACCTTCTCTCTGGCTCTCTGGGAAGCAATAGCAGTAATTCTCAGGGTGAGGTCATTCTGAATTCTCTGAGTCTCAGTTTCCTAATCTGTAAAGTGAGGATATATCACAGCCTAGCAGGACTCCACATGTGACCAGAATGTATGTGTGGAGGCCTCTGAGCCATGGCTATCATTAGGATTGCAGCAAGGAGTAAGGCTGGCCTCTGAGCCACCTTCTGCTCACTTCTCCCCTGAACAGCTCAGGACAAAAAGAGCTGGAGGGAGTCATAATGGTTTTGCTGGTGGAGTGGGCTCATGTGCAGGGTGGGGCAGCCATCACACTTTGCCAACACTCCCCAAAGATGGGAGAATGTACCCTGTGACTTAGAAACATTAAGAGAAAATAAGCATCATCACACCCTCAGAAGGATGTGATGTGAAACAGATGACACGTTCCATTAAACCAACTGAAAGCAGCATGTGCCAAGTCACTACCAATGGGCACACCAGCAGGGAGCTGGGTCCCCACTTCTCAGGCAGCCACCCTGCTTTGGCCACTCAAGGAGTCCTGCTCACTCAGGCCACAGCCACCAAGGGCCACAAGGAAGAGGAAGGCCTGGTGCCCACTAGGGCTGGACCACAACAGAGGTTCTCATCCCTTCTCCCCCCACCTCTCCAACACTAGGTACTGGATCCCAATCCCCCCTCAAAGCCAATCCCTCCCTCCTCCCCAACTAGCTTCCTTTTGCCTTAGGCCCCTGGCTTGCCTGGCCCCTGGGGCTCCGGATGGATGTCCCTTTCCAGTTCCAGCTCTGATGCTTAGCCAGCTCCAGCCCAGACAGCCAACGGCTCCCAAGAGCACAGCACCCAGGCACATTGACAGCCTTATTAATGGGGTGCTGCTCTCAGTGCTATGGCTGAAGCATAGAAAGCAGGGCTGGTTCAATCCCCATTCTACTGCTTTCTGAGCATGGCTTCAGGCAACTTGCTTTACTTTGAGAAACCTTGACTTCGCGATTTGTGAATGGGGTAACAATGAGTTTCCCTGGGGAACTGCTGCCCCATTTTATCATCTGTCACCTCCCACTCACCCTCTCCAACTCTGGCCTGGATGCCACCTTCCTCATTCTGCTGATTCTCAGCTTGCCAAGGTCACTTAGGTGATTACTAGATTCAACAGATGCCTTACAGTCCCTGTCTGACATTTAACCTCTCAGCACCATTCAACATGTTTTTCTCCAGTGCTTTCCTAAAATGCCCTCTTCTCTCAGCTTCCAGAGCCCACATTCTCCCTCATTTCCTCCTTCCTGGGCCCCTCCAACAACAGACATTTATTTTCTCACAGTTCTGGAGGCTGGAAGTCCAAGATCAAGGTTCCAGCTAACTCATTCCCTCATGAGGGCTCCCTTGCTTGCTTGAAGATGGTGGCCTTCTTACTGTGCCCTCACATGGACGTTCCTTGGTGCATAAGCACAGGGGGCTGCAGGGGAGAGAAACTCTCTGTCATCTCTACTTATAAGGGACTAAATCTGTGAGATCAGGATTCTACCCTTATTCCCTCATTAAACTTTTGCCTTCTTGGTGGCCCCATCTCCAAACATAGCCACACTGGGGCTTAGCTCTTCCCCATATGAATTTAGGAGAAGACACAACCATTCAGTCCACAGCACTGCCCTAATGTGGGCACTCCTCAGGCACTGGTCCCTGACTCCTCTGACCTCCCCCAACCCAGTGCTGCCCAGTAGAACTTTGTGACCACAAAAATGTTCTATTTTGATCCATCCATGTGGCTACTGAGCTCTAGACATGACAAGTGGAAAGAGAGATGGAAAGTTTAATCTAATTTTAAATATTTTAAGTGTGAGCATCCACATGGGGCTCATGGCAGTGGCTCTGCAGCGCAGGGCTACACAACCTCCTTATGCAATCATGCCACAGAGCTCTCATGAGCTGCAGGCTCTTGGCTCCCACATACCCACCTCTAGTCCTGATGCCTTTTCCACACTCCAGACCTAAGGGTGATGCTAAATTACCTTTTCCATAAACATGCAAACCTGCCAGAAACAAAGCTGTGACCCTCCCCCAGACCCCCACCTTAGTAAAAGGCAGCATCATTCATGAGTCCTTCTTGCCAGAAACCTGGTAATCACCCTCAACTCACCCTCTCTCTGATGCCCCACTCCCTTGGAGTCCTGCCAGGTAACCTCCATCCTATACCTTGAGGCCGCCCACTTCCCTCTACCCTAGCCTTTGGTTCTTACAGCTGCATATCCCTTCCTCTTACCCCAGGCCTCCTCTGCCCCTCCTCCTCTGGGGCTCTGCAGGAGCTCCCTCTGCACCCTCCAGTCTGCCGTGCTACCTACCTCAGCCCATTGTCTTCCTCCAGAGCCTGGATGTGGTTGTGGGAGTGAATGCAGGCAGCAGGGTGCTGAGCCCCATGTAGCCTCTAGTGACACCCACCCAAGGTGTGGCAAGGCCTCCCTGCCCCAGGCTTCCAGAGGAGTCCCCTGCACACACTCCCTGCCCCTCCTCTGGGGACTGAACCCCAGCAAGACAGTGGCTGCTGGTCCTCCCCCATTTCCCTGCCCTTCAGGGAAGTGTGACCGGAAGGTGACACACAGCTGGTATCTGCAGGAGAAATCTCTGAAACCCCTCACACCTGTTGGCTGTTTTTAACCCTAGAGCATGTGAGAGGATTCTGCACTACAGCAAAACAAATAGAGTGTGGAAATGAAGGAAGCCCCTACTCCCAGTGAGGAAAACAGAGGCCAATTATTTGGAGCTTGCTGTAGCAAGGGAGTCAGTCACCATCACCTGGCTCAGCAGGGCCTCAAAAACAGGCAGGGAAGTGGGAAGTTTCAAGGTGGAGATGGGGAGGCTCCAGGTGAGCCCCGACAGAGGCTGTTGGCCTGGGGAGTTGGAGGCAGCTGAAACAAGGGTGCTGTGGGATTGGGGAGGGGGCCTATTTAGAGTTGGAATATGAGTTGGAAGTGGGAACAAAAATTAGGGAAGCCATCAGTTGCTAATCAGGTCCTGGCCATTTGGGGCTGGCGGTGGCAGGGGTTACTCATTGGCTTTCTAGGCTGTTCCTGCAGATGGTGATTTGACTCCTGCAAGTCAGACTCATGGCAGCAGGCTGGCCCCTGGGCTTGGACTACAGGGATGGGGTGGTTTCCTGGGCTGGGTCTGTAGGGAAGGGATGGTTTCCTGGGCTCGGTCTATATGGAAGGGGTGGTTTCCTGGGCTGGTTCTGTAGAGAAGTGGTGGTTTCCTGAACTGGGTCTACATGGAAGGGATGGTTACCTGGGTTGGGTGTGTAGAGAAGGGATGGTTTCCTGGGCTGTGTCTGTAGGGAAGGGGTGGTTTCCTGGGCTGGGTCTATAGGAAAAGGGTGGTTTCTTGGGCTGAGTCTGTAGGGAAGGGGTGGTTTCCTAGGCTAGGTCTATAGAGAAGGGGTGGTTTCCTGAACTGGGTCTATATGGAAGGGATGGTTACCTGGGTTGGGTGTGTAGAGAAGGGATGGTTTCCTGGGCTGTGTCTGTAGGGAAGGGGTGGTTTCCTGGGCTGGGTCTATAGGAAAAGGGTGGTTTCTTGGGCTGAGTCTGTAGGGAAGGGGTGGTTTCCGAGGCTGTGTCTATAGGAAAAGGGTGGTTTCCTGGGCTGTGTCTGTAGGGAAGGGGTGGTTTCCTGGGCTGGGTCTATAGGAAAAGGGTGGTTTTCTGGGCTGTGTCTGTAGGGAAGGGGTGGTTTCCTGGGCTGGGTCTGTAGGGAAGGGGTGGTTTCCTGGGCTGGCTGTGTAGGGAAGGGGAGGTTTTCTGGACCTGTCTCTAGAGAAGGGGCCATTTCCTGGGCTGGTGCTGCAGGTCGTGGGTTAGAGCTCTCTTTGTCCATTTGTAGATTCAGCCGCTCAACAGACAGAATTTGAAAGTGCACTTGTGCCTGCTCCCATCCCTTTCCCAGCTCCCCAGGCAGCCACGATTCTTCCTGGGGCATCCCTGGGGACTTGTCGTCTGTGCTGCCTCTGGTGCTTGATGTGTGTGCTGTAGTTGTTACGCGTGTGCACTATGCAGCGTGTGCACTATGCAGAGTGTGCATCACACAGGAGTGTACATCACAGTGGCTCTCAGGCTGCTCCTGGGATAGGGGTTCAGCACCCACATCCCAAAAGCCCCTTGGGGCAGGGTGCTGAGAGTGGGAGCTGCAGGGCTCAGCTGGGAAGGCATGGGAGACCTTTGTTTGGAAGACTCAGGAGGGGAGGAGAGGGCCTGGAAGCAGGACACTCTCCCAGGAGCTATGCCTGGCTGAAGGGTCCTGATTAGCAACCGAGAAGCACTCGCGTTTTCCTCTTAATAGAGAATAATGATCAAGACCAAATTTCTATTTTGTTTTTAAATTTATACTGAAAAGAGTATTAGAAATGAAACATTAATGGAATGTGAAAAATGAACTCTGCATTCAGCTCCCATTAACTCAATTGCTGGAGCTCGTGGATGGGAAGGGAGGGGATAACTACGCCCAGAAACGGCATTTCCACCACACGCACGGCCGCCCGCCGCCCAGCCAAATGGATCAATATTTTATGTACTTTAATTTTCTCATCTACGGGCTTGATGTTCTGACTCATCTTTTGTTTTATTTTCCTACTTCATAAATATTAAAAGTGCGCATCCGTTTTCCCAAGAAGAGCAAGGTTCCCGGTTTCTGTTTGGAGGCCTGTTCCTCGTCCCCAAGAGGACAAAGACCCTGTGACTCTTGGGAGTTCCCTTCCTTCCCCGGCAGTTCCCACCCTCCTGTACTAGTCAGGGCTCTCCAGAGAAGCACAACATGCTTGAGGACATGTAGACATCTATAAAGAGATTTATTATGAGGAACTGGTTCCCACCATTACGGAGGACCTAGGAGCTGCAAGGTGAGCGGGGCAGGCCAGCAGGGAACCCAGGAGAGCTGCAAGCTCTTGGTTGAGTTCCTGTCCCAAAGCCAGTGGGCTTGAGAACCAGGAAGCGCTGATGTTTCCGTCTGAGTCCGAAGAGAGGAGAAAAGCTGACAATCCAGTTTGAAGGCCATTTGAGGCAGAAAAGGATTCCCTGTTGCTCCAGGGAGGGTGAACCATTTAGGTCTATTTGGGCCTCAGCTGATCAGATGACACCCACCCCAGGGGAGGGGCATCTGCTGGTTTAAGAGCTAATCTCATCCAGAAACGCTCTCACAAATGCACCCAGGATAACGGGGTTGACCAGATGCCTGGTCACCCCGGGATCCCATCAGAACGACTCCAGACTTACTTCCTGTCCTGCCTGCCTTTGCTCTCCTCTTCCTACCACATCTCCCATTCCCAAGTTTGCTGTATTTGGAACACAGCTCTCCTTAATTCATTTAATTTTCTTCTGACTGGACACTTCAGCCGCTTGCAGCATGTCCACATTCCCCTTTTTTGTTTCCTTTCTTTCCCCCTTGTTATCGTTTTCTCCTGTTTCTCGGCTCCTTTTTCCCTCCCTGGTCCCAGGCTCTGCAGAATATACCAGGGGCCCCAGGGAGCAGCCCCTCATTCCTTGGAATTTATTATTTGCCCCACATCTTCCCCTTGGCTTGCCAGCTTTCCACAATGCAAAAGCCATCTTCGAGGTGACAAAGGTCCCTGTCTGCGAGTGACAGTCTCAGCTTCCTGCTCACACACAGTTAGACCACTGGGCACAGGCAGCCCCCACTCTGTTCTCCTGCAGGATGGGAGTTTGGCAGAGACCCCAATACAGCCAGGATGGGGCCCCGTGGAGGCTTGGGGCCGCATTTCACCAGAATTCCTCTTATCTGTGGCAGTCTTAATACCCCCCTCCCCGCCCCAGGGTTTTTGTTTGGCAGAAGACTTGCATGGCCCTACACAATCTTTTACCGTTATGCATTTCAAAAATCATAATTGAAAACGCAATGCAGTAGCACTATTAAAGGAATTTAAAAGACATCACAAGCACCTGCTAATCCTGCCACCCTAACACGGCCACTATTTTTACTGGAGTAATAAGGTCTTCACTTAAAATCTCCCCATTAGTGAAATGCATATGCTCTGAAGGAAAATGAAATGTACGTGCAGCCGAGCAGAAGGTACTCAGGCCCCGCATGACCCCTGCCCACCACCAAGCAGCACTTCCCTACAGCCCTGGAAAATGGGGATTGTGTTTGGGGAGGAAGCTGGGAGGCCTCCAGGGCCTTCCAAACTGAAGGGTGATTGAACTGTGGTCCACGCTGTCCCTTAGCCGGGGCTAAAAGTAGGATTCAGTCTTTCGCAGAAGGGTTTTCCATGAGGCTGGAGATGACAGGGTGGCCATGTTGTTCCTTGAGGGACCAGAGCCCTGACTCACCTGCTCACTGCTGAGGGCTGTAGGACACATGGCTCTCCTTACCCCATGGGAAGGAAGCCTCCCTTCAGAGCCGCAATCAACACCTCAGATCTCTCATCTGGATTCTGGCAAAAAAAAAAAAAAAAAATTCCCAGCTAGTATTTATTTCCCCTTTCTCTGAGCTCTCCCCTATAGGAGAGAATTATAAGCCCACCCAGCACCCCCAGCCTCCCATCCACGGGTGAGGGTGTGACCAGCGGCATTCACAGCAACGTGTGCTCCAGGCATGGACCCAGGTTCTAGGTCTGTAGGACAAGGCAGGAAGGACGTGTGCTCCAGGCATGGACCTGGGCTTTAGGCACAGGTGAGGCAGGAAGGACGTGTGCTCCAGGCATGGACCTGGGCTTTAGGCACAGGTGAGGCAGGAGGGACGTGTGCTCCAGGCATGGACCTGGGCTTTAGGCACAGGTGACGCAGGAGGGACGTGTGCTCCAGGCATGGACCTGGGCTTTAGGCACAGGTGAGGCAGGAGGGACGTGTGCTCCAGGCATGGACCTGGGCTTTAGGCACAGGTGAGGCAGGAGGGACGTGTGCGGGAGGTGTGGATCCGGGTTCTAAGCACAGGTGAGGCAGGCAGGACGTGTGCGGGAGGCCTAGGGACATGGAGGTGAGACCATTTACACCACTCATGGCCCTTCACAGTCACTGTGACAGAGGCTGTATCAGATGCTGCTGTTCTTCATGTCTGAACCACTTATCTCCCTGAAAACAGACCAATGGCTCCTCTCACCTACAGCAGCCCAGCTCCCTCCCCAGCCTATCTATGCCCCCTCTGCTTCCACAGTGGTCCCCACTCCACTCTGACCACACCAGGCCAGGTGCCCTCCACATGCCTGGGGCTGCTCCTCTCATTGGTGCTCCTGGGCCTGCCCAGATTCCCTCCCTGGAAATCCCTGTCTTGTCTCCAGTCCCAGCTCAGGCATCCTCCCCTCCAGAGGCTGGGCAGGAGTGAGCAGGTGCCACTGTCACCTTGGTGACTCCATCATATCCAGGTGACTCTGTCTTGGCATCTGACTCATTGCACAGCAGTCATGTCTTCTGGACCGGCCCCACTCTGAGTGTGGCCCTGGCGCCGAGCAGCATCTCCAAGACACAACAGGTGCTCATTAAATGTCTGTTGTACTGAATGGAACCAGAAGAGTCTAGTTTCCCCTCAGGAAACTGCTGGGTGTGTTTGTAAGGGAGGGGGCAGGACCATGGGGCAGGGAGCAGTGTGGCAGTCACACCCACGGGCTTCGGAGTCATCAGACTGGGCTCCACCCTGAGAGGCTCAGTGTGCACCTGCTTTCGAGGCAGTGCTAACCTCTGGTACCTCTGGGTGCTGAGGAAGACCTGAGAAGGGGCAGGTGAACCGCTGGACACCACGCCAGGCATGCAACTAATTTTGACAAATGTGAGGCTTTGGTGGTCATTGTAGCTACAGCAGTGCCTCCGGCTGGGCTGGCCTGTTGTGACCAATCCCAGCCTCCTACCTCCAATCCACAACCCTCACAATCATGTTCCAGATTTGCTGGAGAAGACTCAGCAATCACTGTCTCCCTGGTCCCAGGTAAGGCACAAGGAGCTGTCTTCGAGACGCAGCACCTGTCCTTCAAAGGCAAAGTCAGCCAAGCTGGAAGAAACACAGAAGCTACACAGCTCCCAGAATAAAGCCACAGCCTCGAGGTGGGAGCACCAAGCCAGAGTCTCATGGCAAGGGCGGTGGGTGGTGTGGGGAGAAGGGTGGCCAGCGTGCTCAACGACAGACATCAGACCCAGAAGGAAGGTGTTTTGATGCAGTCTCATGGCAAGAGCTGTGGGTGGTGGGGGAGAAGGGTGGCCAGTGCACCCAAAGCCGGAGATCAGACCAGGAGGGAAAGTGTTTTAGTCCATTCTTGAACTGCTGTAAATAAATACCTAAGACTGGGTAATTTATGAAGAAAAGGGGTTTAATTAGCTCACAGTTCCACAGGCTGCACAGGAAGCATGGCTGGGGAAGCCTGCCCACCTCCTCCCAGATGACTGTGAGCCCCATAAAGACAGGCTCATCACTGTGATTCAGTCTAAATCACCACGTGAGTGTTCAGTAAAGGTCTGTTGAATAAGTTAGATGATTAATTCTGCAAAACCAGCTTATAAGGGCTTGAGGGAACTGTTGGTATGACCTCACCACACTGTGGCCACAGCCTCACTACCGTGCTGCCTTCTCTGGGGTCCATCCACTCACACAGAGCAATGCATGGAGCTCAGCACCCCACCGTCTAACCATGAGGCCGCACATCCTCACATCACTCTCACCACTTTCCTGAGGCCAGACACCAGCACGCTGCAGTGCCGAGTTTTGAGTCTGAGGCTGAGAGAGGAGACACAGCACCTTCACTAATGACCTGGAAGATGGGCAGGGTGGGGACGGAGAGTGATTGATGTTTGGAGGTGGAGAGCCTGACAGTGGTACCAGGAAAGGACTTTCACCTTGTGAATAATAAAGATAATTGGGCTTCAATGTATTTATCACCCTTCTCCCAAGAAGGGCAACGTTGGAAAGAAAATGGTCCATGTTACACAGAATAATGAAGAAAAGGTTGTAGGAGGTGCTGGTATCATAAATGTTCATCTTCAATGAAGCAAATCAGCGTGGTGTCGTCTCCTCAGTTAGCTGTCGGTTGAGTGGGGACGGGCGCCCCTCACCGGTCCCCAGGGCATCCTCTGGGTGATTCTCGGGACTGGCCTCAGCCATTCTAGGTCATTGCCGCTGCAGACCCACCTTGCTGTGCCCTGCACTGCACTTCTTCTGTTCATTTCCTCCATCGAGCTGGAAACATCTGAGTAAACACCTTTAAAAATAAGAAACTCTGGACTTTCTCTAATTAGATAATTTGAAATCGGGCCAAATTAGGATGTAACTATTTTTACATGGCTCCTCTTTATTCTCTGCTCGAAAAATTATTAACAGAACTAATACCTGGGACGGTGAAGGGCAGCATTCATTCCCCCATTAAATCCATAACAATTCTACTTTGCTAAAAATAGACAGGAAAATGAAGAGACTTACAAATCTCCTTCTCCTTTCTCAGGTACCTGATACTCAACATCAAGATAAATGCAGAGCTGTGGCTGTGGCTCACAGAATCTGTTCACTTTAGGCCACTCCAGGCCAGTCGCCCCATCCCTTTCCTGGCTCATTCTTGGGGCTGATTTCTGATGTCTTTTTGGCTCAGTCCCTCAAGTTACTCATTTTCCTAGGCCATTTCCTACTCCTTTTATTTAGTGAAGTGTGTTTTAAAAGTTGGTGGATATTTGCCTATCCCCACCACAGTTCTGTGTGGAGAACCCACCCCATGCAGGACACAGGGAAAATCTTGGGGTCACAAAGATGAAAATGCTGGGTGCTTCCCTGAAGAAATTGATAGTGTGACAGGCAAGATCAAGTCATTGTGAAATACTACAGTGGGCCCTAAAGCAGTGGGGACCCTCAACAGGAGGACAGAGGACTGCTTCCTGCAGGAGACCTCTACTCTAATGAGGTTCTGAGGGGCAGTGCAATGGGGTTTGAGACCTGGGTGCAAAACACCGAACAGGCAGAGGCTGTGAGCGAAGGGGTCACTGGGTGGCAGGAGGTGGGGACAGAGGGTCTTCAGGGACCAGGTTCCAGAGGGCCCTGTGGGCTGCACCAAGGCACCTGGGGTGTGTCCAGAGAGTAGCAAGAAGGGTTGGATGCATGGGAAAGGAAGAAGTCCCACATTTCTGTACACGGCTGCTTTCCTGCTCCTTGCCAGCTTCAAAGTCGAATTCTTGATTTGCCCTTACCCCTGGCTCTGGCCCAGGGGGCCACTTTGAGGCTTAGCTTCAGGCACAGGGCAGGGTGCTAAGCAGAACCAGTTCCTGGGGAGGGCTCAGATGTGAAAGGAGATAGGGAATGAAGTCACCCCTGGAGGACCCAGTCTGACAGCTCACGCCCTTGCTCTGGGTCCCCACTCCATGCTGATTTTGAACCACTTGCATCACAAGTACTCCTACTCGCTCACGCCTTGAGTTACCTCCATTATTCCTCAACCATGTCCAGTGGTGACTGCCCCACAGACTCTGACTCCATGGTGCCCCCACCTCAGTCACCTCATTACTGAGCTTCAGTTCTTCTACAAGCTCCCTGCTCCCCAGGACGTGGTTCCTGATTCCCTGAGGGCTATGGACACGCTTGCCAGCTGACAGGCTGTCCTCCCCTGGCTAAAAGGTCCTTGGAGCTGAAATTTGCACTGTTTTGCTCATCAGTTTATCCCCTGCCTTCAGAGCAGTGCCAGTGACATTGTTGATGTTCAGTGGAGATTTGTTGAATGAGTGAATGAATGAATGAATGAATGAACTTCAAAGATGGCCAGGAAGCTAGGGGTGTGCAGAGGATAGGCACAGGGCATTGTCCTAAATGTTAAAACATTAAGTATCAGAAGGGCCTGCTGTCTGCCCCAGGTTCCCTGCGGTGCTCTAAGAACCAGGAAGAGGGGCTTTAATCACTTCTGGTTGGTGGGGAAGTGGCTGGGTGGATCTTGACGTGTACCTTACTAGGTCCTGTGATTTTTTTCATCTTGCTTCCCCATGTTCACCAAAAGAGACTATGCCTTCCACCTTCCCTTTTTGGCTCTCTGAAAGCTCCTTCATCTGGGAGGAGATGATTATGAGAGAAGGAGGGTGGGTGGCTGGACAGGTAGGTGAATCAATGGGGTGGGGTGGGGGGGTCCTTCCACAGGCTATTTTTCTAAACAGTGACCCTGCGTCCTTTATATCTTTTACTGACCACCATCAGATGCAAACCTAGTTACTGCCTCCTGGAAAAGCAGGAAGAAGTTCCGTTGCTGGCACAAGATTGAGGTGAAAGATGTAGTCCCAGAAGGGGGGCCTCCAAGGGAGGGGGTTTCACTTGGCCCAAAGCCTTGTGAGGCTGGAAGGGTCCACTGCCTCCCTTGCCCTGCTCTGACCTCCAGGGATGCTGACACAGAGAGAGAAGGGGAGACAAACAGAAAGAGAGAGAGAGAGAGAGAGAAAAGGCAGTCAGAAGGCTGTATGACTTCAAAGAAAAAATTTAAAATTCCAGAATAATAATTTAAAATACATCACATGCCTCCTGTGTTTCAGAAACAGTTGGCCTAGGGGAGATAAAGATGTTCAAATGTGGCACTCTCCAGGAGGTCCCAGGAGGTAATGCAGGTAAAGTTACAATAGTGAGGACTCCCCCTTCACCAGCCTCACCCCCAATCAACCCCACACTCCAACTAGCCCTACCCTAAACAGCCCCACCCCCAACCAACTCCACCTCAGCTTGATAGGGTTTGGTTGTGTCCTCATCCAAATTTCATCTTGAACTGTAGTTCCCATAATCCCCAGCTGTCATGGGAGGGACCTGGTGGGAGGCAGCTGAATCATGGGGGTGGCTACCCTCATGCTGTTCTCATGATAGTGAGTGACTTCTCATGAGATCTGATGGTTTATAAGGGGTTTTCCCCCGACTTTGCTCGGCACTTCTCCTTCCTGCTGCCATGTGAAGAAGGACATGTTTGCTTCCCCTTCCACCATGATTGTAAGTTTCCTGAGGCCTTCCCAGCCATGCGTAACTGTGAGTCAATTAAACCTCTTTCCTTTATAAATTACCCACTGTTGGTATGTTCTTATTAGCAGCATGAGAATGGACGAATACACGGCCCTAGGCCCAAATAACCTCACCCCCCAAAATAGCTCCACCTCAAACAGCTCTACCCCCTCAACCAACCAGTCAGCATCACCCTGCACCAGCCCCACCTTCTCAGGGACCTCTGGACTCAGACAAAGGTTCTGAATCAGAAACAAGATTTCCCTCTGTGTACTCCACATAGATAATTTACATTTGAGTTTTTGGGTTTTTTTCATGTTGAGGTTTTAAGCGGCCAATAAACCCCCTTTCCCTAACCCAACATTTGAAAGAAGATCAATTGAGAGAGACAGAAATCAGGTAGGTATCCCTGATAAAAGCTGGGAGACCCACCAAGTCAGCTGTGTGGCCTCAATGGGGCTCCTGAATTATGCAGACACCTCAACAAGCTGCCAGCTCCGAAGGCGACTGCAACCCCCACCCCAAACCAGCTCCCACAGCACAGTGGCACAGTGGGAAGGGAGGCCAAGGCATGCTCCCCAGGCCAGCCCCCATGGGATGTGAGAGGAAGGGAAGAGCTACACACGCACACACACACCTCCCTTCCAGTCAGGGATCACTCCTGGGCAGGTTGGAAGCTGAGCTCCTCTTCCCAGTTCTTTCCCTTTCAGAGCAGGGCAGTGAAGTTAATTCCCTCACCTCTGTGAAATAACGCAGGAGGAAGTGCTCCATGCTCACACATACACGCACACACACAGGCACCGGGGAAGCCTCCGACTCTGTGGACCTGTGGGAAACCTCTGAG
Source organism: Rhinopithecus roxellana (assembly GCF_007565055.1). Classification (NCBI taxonomy): domain Eukaryota; kingdom Metazoa; phylum Chordata; class Mammalia; order Primates; family Cercopithecidae; genus Rhinopithecus; species Rhinopithecus roxellana. The sequence goes on from NC_044560.1 coordinate 21,761,763, forward strand.
TACTGACTGGGTAGGTCTCATTACATGGCCCCAGTTGCAAAGCAACTTTTCTCTAGGAGCACAGATGGCAACTGGAAGTTGAGACCTACTTATTTTCACATCTCTCTTTTTCTGGAGATTGTGAGCTCCTTGTGGGGAGGGCCTCCCCAGCACCCCACTTGCTATAGATCTCTAGAGTGAGCAACTAAGCCTGGTTTGCCCGAAACTTCCCAGGTTTGGCACTCAAAGTTTCACGTCCCAGGAAACTGCCTCAATTCTGGGCCCACCTGGATAATTGGTCATCCTGAAATAGTCAATACATATTTGTTGACTGAATGAACTCAGGGCTGCATCCCCCACTCACTCCTGAGACGTTGAAGAGCAAGGACTCAGTCGCAGGCAGCAATGGCCACGAGGTGGTCTCAGCCCCGTTACCTGTCTAGGGGACAAAAGTTGCTTCTTTCCACACAGTTGTCAGCAAGATCCTCTTTTGACTTGGTGGAAGTGGAGAGGTGGGGGGTAATTGTAACAAATATCATTGTTTTATTTGGTGGCTGAGACCTGCAGACCAAAACTCTGGAGGTTGCAGAAAATTCCCCAGGAAATGAATGCCCTCCATCCTTTATCCTCAGCAGATGCAGAACAATGCACAAGAAGCCGATGTGGGAAGTGTGTGTGCTGGGGACTGCATGGAGGCAAGTCTGAGCAGTGCTGATTATGAGACCAGCCCTAACATGCAGAATTGTTTTTAACTCAGTTTCAGGCAGTTGATTTGCCTGCATGAGACGCTTTCGAAATTTCCACAAGGCTGACAAATGGCATTCCATGAAAAGTCAGGAAAATTGGCATTTGTAGGCATTTGCCGGCATTTGTGGAAACCCATGGCATACTAGGTAGGGACTGAGGAGGAACAAGTTTCCTCAGGGGTCCTAAGAAAATCCTGGCCACCGTTTGCACCCTGACAGAGTTCACTGATTCCACACGAAAGAAGAGCCTTGAGGATCTTTGCCATATTTGCCTACAGTTGTGAAATCAGAGATGGCCAGGGTGAATGAGTGCCCGCTGGTGCAGCATGCGTCCTGGTGATCAGGGGCGGGGGCTGCAGTGGAGCAGAAGGGGTGTTCTGGATGGTGTGGGTTCAAGTTGGGCTTTAATGAAAAGAAATGCACGCAAAGTTTCCAGCAAGGAGAACCAACTGGAGCAAAAGCGCAGAGAATGAAATACAGGGTCGGGTTAAAGTATGCTGAGGTGCACAGGTAGGGGAGGACGAAAGATGGAACAGAAGGTGAGCTGGGGGGAAGGTCCCATCCAGAGCCCACCCTCGCCATTCCATTCCCAAGCTCCAGGCCTGCCTGGGGGAGGTCAGGGAGGCCCTCGACTGGCAGAGTGATCTAGGTGGCAGCCACCAGGCTCCCCACCCTGAGTGTCAGACCCTCCTCATGCTATACTTTGGGGACCAATAAGGGACACCATGTTTAGAATAACTCAAGAACTAAAACCCCAAGTGTGACAGCTGGCACCGAGCAGAGTGAGCCAACAGGGCAGTGAAGCCGAAATGGAGGCTGTGAGGCTTTCTAATCCTCTCCCAGATTCAACCCACAAGAGGCCAGGCAGGCCTCCCCCAGGAGCAGAGCCTGCCCAGCAAATTCTCCCTGTGGCTGTGATATAGTGAAAATATGTATATTTGGGCTGGGCATAGTGGCTCACACCTGTAATCCCAGCACTTTGGGAGGCTGAGGCGGGCAGATCAGGAGGTCGAGAGATGCAGACCATCCTGGTCAACGTGATGAAACCCCATCTCTATTAAAAATACAAAAATTAGCTGGGCATGGTGGCACATGCCTGCAGTCCCAGCTACTCAGGAGGCTGAGGCAGAAGAATCACTTGAAGCCAGGAGACAGAGGCTGCACGCAGTGAGCCGAGATGGCGCCACTGCATTCCAACCTGGTGATAGAGTGAGACCCTGTCTCAATAAATGTGTGTATATATAATATATAAATATAATATATATACACATTATACATATATCTTTATACATACATATGTATATGTATATGTACATTTGGTCTCTGCCCCCTGTTTCATGCACAGAGCTCCTAAAACCCTTGGAATTTCTTGAGCAGTAGGGGTGCTGGGAGAACGTTTTGTTCTATTATTTGGTCTTTGACCCTGTTTCCTGACACAGAGCTGCTAAATCCCTCAGAATTTCCTGGGTAACAGGAGCATCTTCTGTTGTAATGAGGTGACTCTTTGTGGGTTCCTGGATTGGTTCTGGTCACTCGAGAAACCCAGCCAGGATTGGAAGCATCAAGAGGAGAGACAGGCTGGAGATGGAGTTCATAATGAATCGTGCTTATGCGATGAAAATCCCTGAACTGCAGAGTTTGGGAAACTTCCAGGCTGGTGAACAAGAACACGTCCACATGCTGGGAGGGAGTGTACCCCAACTCTGCAGGAAAAGAAGCTCCTGCATGGGGGTCCTCTGGACCTCACCCTGTGCACCTGTTCATCTATCTTATCCTTTACTAAAGAGTAAACTGGTAAACCTAAGGCAGTGTTTCCTTGAGCTCTGTGAGCCCTAATAGTAAATTCTCACACCCGAGACGGGGGTCTTTGGTGCAGGTGGATCAGAAGTACGTACAGGTCACAACCTGGGACTTGTGCTTGGTGTCTGCAGTGGGGAACAGTCTTATTGGACTGTGTCCTTTACTCTGAGTCTGTACTAATTCCAGTTGATGTCAGAATTGAATGATATGGTGGAAAACCCAGTTCCTCTCCCACTTTCCCCACAGACAAGAAGCAGTGAGCAATGGCAGTAAGGCACCTCCCCCTCTAACTCCTACCCAGGCCACCAGTGGATTCAGGAATTTTTTAGAAGAAAAAATTTCTTCTAAATTTAGGCCTTTTGTTCATCAAAGGACAGCACCAAAACCAGCCATAGAGTGAAAGCCGATATTTCTAATACATATGTCAGACAGAAACCCTACACCCTGGATATATACATAAAAGTCTATCACAAATCAATAATAAAGAGACAACTTCCCTCTAAATCTGCAAGAGACTTAACAAGAATAAGTGGTCAAGAAATGATTGCAAAAAAGAATAAAGTCAGAAGATTTAGTCTACCTTATTTGAAGTGCACAAAATAACTGAATGCATAATAACCACAGGAAAGGTTGCTCAACATCCCTGACCATTAGAGAAATGCATATTAAAACCACAGTAAAGAACCACTACACACCCACCACAATGGCAAAAATTACAAATCCCCAAAACCACAGAGCTGGCAAGGGTGTGGGTAGGCTGGAATACTTACCATTACTGGTGCGTGTGTGGGGATGGTTACACCACTTTGGAAAGCTTTTTGACAGTTTCTTTTTTTTTTTTTTTTTTAAGATGGAATCTCACTCTTTCACCCAGGCTGGAGTGCAGTGGCGCAATCTCGGCTCACTGCAACCTCCACCTCCCAGGTTCACACCATTCTCCTGCCTCAGCCTCCTGAGTAGCTGGGACTACAGGCACCTGCCACCACACCCAGCAAATTTTTATATTTTTAGTAGAGATGGGGTTTCACCGTATTAGCCAGGATGGTCTCGATCTCCTGACCTTGTGATCCGCCCATCTTGGCTTCCCAGAGTGCCAGGATTACAGGCGTGAGCCACTGTGCCCGGCCAACAGTTTCTTATATGGCTGAACATACATTTACCCTAATATTCAGCAATTCTTATAGGTCTATATCAATGATAAATAGGCCTATCAGATATTTGTACAAGAATGTAATTTCATAGCAACTTGATTTAGAGTAGCAAAAAACTAGGAACAACCCCAATGCCCATCAACAAGAGAATTGATCAACAAACTGTAGTATATCCATTCAAAGAAATTCTACTCAGAAAGAAGGGGAGGAAAGATGGAGAAAAAGAACAAATTGCTGATGCATGCAGCTACTTGGATGAGTCTTGAAAACATGAGTGGAATGAAGGAAGTCAGACAAGACGGAGTGCAGACGGTATGATTCCATTTATATGAAGTTTAAGAACAAGCAGGACGAACTTAAGGTGATAAAAGTCAGATCAGTGGCTGCCTGCAGAGGGGGTGGGGAGGGGATATGGCCGCCAAGGGCAGGGTCTTTCTGGCATGATAAAAATGTTCACTCAATCTGGGTAAGGTTCCATTGTCAAAATTCAACTAATTTTTCACTTGAAACTGTGCATTTTACAGTATTGAGACTATGCCCCCATAAAGTACTGCTTAAAATAACTTACAAACAGGCTGGGTGTGGCCTGTAATCCCAGCATTTCAGGAGGCCGAGGTGGGTGGATCACTTGAGGACAGGAGTTTGAGACCAGCCTGGCCAACACAGTGAAACCCCATCTCTACTAAAATAGATAAAGTGAGTCAGGTGTAGTGGCGGGCACCTGCAATCCCACCTACTTAGGAGGCTGAGGTAGGAGAATCGCTTGAGCCAAGGAGGCGGAGGTGGCAGGGAGCTGAGATCACACCACTGCACTCCAGCCTGGGCGACAGAGAGACTCTGCCTCAAAATAAATAAATAAATAAATAATAACTTAGAAACAAGCTGAAGAATGATACGCAAATAACAACAGAACACAGGAAGGAATATTCTAGCACAGAAGCTATCTGCCCCTTCTTGAGCATCTCAACTTTTCCTGGCATGATGCAACACGCCTGTGAGCATTACCACAGGTAGTGTATCATAAGCACTTGGAGCAAGGGGCTTTCCGGGACCCAGAGAGATTCAGTGACTCCCTTGAGGGCCCCCGAGTTGTGCACAGTGGCAGAACCAAAACACAAGGCAGGCACGCTGATACCAAGCTGTCAGCCTCCACGTTCCTTCCAGGTGCTGGGCTGCTTTCTGTTTCTTTGTGGGAATCCCACGGCAGTCAGCAAGATCACTATGATTGCCCATTTTAAAGATGAGGCAGCAGACTCAGACATCTCTTGAACAGAAGAAAATGCCGTTGAATAAATAATACTATGGAACTAAAAAAAAAAAAAAAAAAAAAAAAAGAAATGGAGTGAGGATGTAAGCCCAAGCCCAGCCCACTCTCCCACTAATGCTACCCCTGCTCCCTGCCCCGCTCCTGGCCACCATTGCTGTCACCTCCCAAAGGTGCCACCTGTGCTCACCCAAGACCTTGATATGCAAACAGGAAAAGCCTCGGCAGCTCTAGAGGCAGAAGCACAGTTCAGGGATTCTCAGCACAGAAAAGGCTATGTCCCATGCAGCCAAGGTACAGAAGCACAGCCCCTGCCCAGCACCCGGTGCTTGGAGGAGATGCGCTGGCCCACAGAGCAAAGGGTCAGGTGAATATTGGGCGTTACGGCTTCCCCAGGGCTGTGTGCACTTCACTCGCCCTCCGGACTGGGAGGTCTAGCACACCGTGCCCATGCCTGGGGTGCAGGCCATCCCCAGCAAGGGTCCCCAGACTTAATGGCTACAGTAGAGTTCCTCTGTTGCCCTGTTGATGGCATTTAACAATGAGCAGTGTGCTGGACTGTCCCACTTGCTCTCAGGCGGACCACCAGTTCTGAGATCCCCAGAATAGGCAGCTTCCCACCATGTCCTACAGCTGAACTGGAGGAGGATTCGTAGAGGGGCTGCTGGGACACTGGAGGCCCCTGGGGAGGAAGGAGTTTCAAAAGGGAGCCAGTGGCTGGTCCTGACGCCGCAGGGACGCGGTTGAGAGCAGACAGACCACACGTTTGCTGTTCTTGGGACGGGTCACCCTGTCCAGTCAGACAGTGGACTGGCTCCATGCCTCACCCTGAGCCCCAGCCAGCAAGCAACCTGGATGCAGCCAGGCACCTCCAATATCTCCTTCCTCTGGGTGGGTCCCAGTGGGAGGTAGGACCCTGGCTCCTTGAACCCCTCCTACCCCAAATCCATTGAGAGGACGTGGCCCCACTCCCAGACACCAAAAGAGACACTCTTGCTGTCCCTCATGCAGTCTGCTCTGTCACGTGGCCCCTCTGAGGACCCTCAGTGACAGGCAGACAGTCCTTGAGAAACCTCTGGGTCTCAGCTTGGTTGAGAAAGGACGGCAGCCCTGCCCAGGTGCTGACCAGGAAATTGTAGGCAGTAGAGGAGTAAGATTAGAGACAGCAGCAGTGTCTAATGGAATTTTCTGGGTGCATAAGTGTTCACAACGTGGCTATTGAGTATTTCAAATGTGACTCTTGTGTCTGAGGAATTTAATTTTTTTTGTAACTACATTCATGTGAATTTAAATTTCCATTGCCACGGGTGGCCAGGGGCCATGTCCGAGAGCACAGCCTGGGAGCAGCCACCAGCTCTGCTGGGAGTCTCCCCCAGGAGTCTCTCTGGGTCCCAGAAAACTCCACTCCATCTCCACCCAGGCTGTGACTGTGCCCTGCCCTTTGCCCTGCCCACCAGGCCTGGTTTTGAAGGTCTGCAGGCACGAGAAGCCACCTCTGGTCACCTAGGGTTGTCTTGGAAGGCCGAGCCAGGAACCTCTCAGAGGAGAGGGAGCCGAGACAGGGGTCCTATGGGAAGGGAGAGGGCAGGGCTGGTGATACCATAATGCTCGAAAGAAGCCACGGCTCCCGCCCAGCTCCCACTCCATGCACCCCATCCTGGACATCCAGAGCAACTGTGACGTCCCTGGTTCCTCTTCCAAAACGTGAGGAATGAACTGCCCAACACATTCTCCCCAGTCCCTCCCAGCTGAGCCCACCTTCTGGTGTGACTGTCACTGGAGTGTGGGTGGCCTCACGGAGGGGCTGCGTCCACCCTCCATGGCCTCAGCCGTACAGCCCCAACATAGGCTACTGCAGAAAAGTGTTCTTTCCCTCCCCACATCCCAGAATACCTGCCCGCTGTAACAGGCCCTGTCTTTAGGGGGCTTTTCTTCAACCCAGTTTTTCAATGGCCTTTAATTGGCTTCCGTGTTCTCTGGCATCTGCTCCCTTCAAGCAGACCCTGACTCAGAAAAGGAAAACATACCTGTTGTGAGTCGCTCCTACTGCTGTTTCCCCAGCACCCGGGACCCTGTCATCCGGGCAGACAGGGCTATTTGTCAAGCTCAGGAGAGTCACCAAAAGACTTGTTGTTCCTGCGGAGAAGCTCAGCCAGCACCTCCTCCAAGTAAACCTGAAGGGCTAAAAAACAATGCTCGCCATCTAAGCACGCTGCCTCCGTTGAAAGGGAGAGAGGGATGCAGAAGAAATGCGACTTTGATCCGTCATTCACACCCCGAAGATGCCACTTCAGTTTGCAGCGGGAGAGACACATCTCTCTTAACAGGTGACTGAGACGTTGAGACGGCCACTGTCTGGAGAGTTCAACTTGGACGTGCTTAGTCACACTCGGGGCGGGAGAAAGAAATAGGGCAGCTGCCAGCCTGGGGACCAGGAGATGACAGTTTCAGTGACATCAGAGAGGGCTCTGAGCTCAACAGACACCCCTCTCTCTGCTTTGAAATATCCAAACTATGACCATCCCTGCAGGAAAAACACCGGCCTGCATCTCTACAGCCACCTCCTTGACACCTGAATTTTAATGGGTCACTTTTACATGTGGGTCCAAGCACTGAGCTGGCATTTGGCTTCCATTAAGGGCAATTTGTATGTGTTTTTCTCTTTTACCCAAATAAGTGTTCCTCATCCGTGTCACCTCCTCAATCCCCCAGGCGTGTGCTGGCATCACTGAGGGGCTTTCATCTCGGCCACAAGGACAGGACAGCAGCCCCGATGACACCTGCAGAAGTATCCAGGGAAGCCTCTTCTCTGCTCCAGCACTGGGCAAGACTTGAGTCTCCACATTCTGCAGAAAAGTCCATTTTGGTCACTGAGGGAGCTGGAAGGGGAAGATGAAAGAGGTGTTGTTCTGGCAGGGTGCTCAGCACATGCAGAGACTACAGGGAAATGGCCTCTCCTAGGAATGAGAGGGACACCCAGGGCTCTGCATCTGTGGCCCCCTGGCATAGCTCACTGGGACCAAGAGGAAAAAAACACCAGATTCAAGTCAGAGGATGGTGCTCTTCTAAAAAGAGGGCAGAGACTCCAGAAAGGCAGACATGGAAGGGGCTTGGAATCGCCCATGTTGGTGGAGGGGACTGAGAAGAACCAGATGCTTCTCACTGGTGTCCCTGTTCTGAGGCCAGTTCTGCAAAGAACCCACATCAGCCCAGTCCACACCAGGCAGTTCTGAGCTGTCAGAAACAAAGAGCTTTTGTTTCTGTGCTGAGCATTTTCTATGTGCTTAATTCTCTGCACCAATCTCCAAATAGCCAAATTCTGACAATAATAGTGACAGTAGGAACTGCTGTGTGTTCTTGAGCTCATGTCACATGCCAGGAATTGTACTGAAGCTCTTGCTTCTCTCACTTAGCTGACCCTCCCACCCTTTGAGGGACACAATTGTCAATTGCACTTCACAGGCAGCTCAGAAGAGCTGATAAAATATGCCTGGCACTCCTGCCAGCCCTCTCAGGTCCCTGCTAACTATGCATGCAAAGGGCTACCTATTTCCACTCTCCAGCCAAATGTCCCACCACCAGGCAGACTGCCATTCCCAAGGCCCTATTGCTCTTCCACGCCTATTCTGTGGTGAGGATGTCACCTCCACTGCCAGTCAGCGTGGCACCCAAACAAGGCTTGCAGGCTCGGGAGTCACACAGCCTAAGAGTGAGTCCCAAGTTCATCACCTCCCCTCTGCAGGCCTACCTGGACCTCCACTCCCATCCTCTGGATGCTGCCTGCTCTCTGGTGCACCTTGAGGGTCAGGTGAGAGACCAGGCACTTTGTCGAGAACCGAGTCTGCTGCACATGCACTGATATTGTTTGACTGTGTCCCCACCCAAATCTCATCTTGAATTGTAGCTCCCACAATTCCCATGTCTTATTGGAGGGACCTGATGGGAGATAATTGAATCATAGGGGTGGTTTCCCCCATACTGTTCTCATGGCAATGAGTAAGTCTCACAAGATCTCATGATTTTATAAGGGCGATCTCGGTTCTTATTCTTTCTTATCTGCTGCCATGTAAGCTGTGCCTTTCACCTTCCACCATGATTGTGAGGTCTCCCCAGCCATGCGGAACTGTGAGTCCATTAAACCTCTTTTTCTTTATAAATTACCAGTCTCAGGTTTGTCTTTATCCGCAGAATGAAAACAGACTAATACATGTTGCTTCAGCATCCGTTCTGTCTGGCAGGGCAAGAAGGCCCAAGCCCATGTCTTGGTACCTTCTCCCTAGCATCCCCGCTCTGACGCCTGGAAACCCCCTTGCAGGTTTCCGCACCTCTGTGTGCCTGGGTGGTCTTGAGGTGGGAGGCAGGACTCAACTTCATAGGCAGGGCTCAAGCACCAGACCAGATTGAGGACTAGCTAAAACAAAACCGAGATGGAAACCACTTTCTATAAGCCATGCTCAGCAGTGTGCCATGTCAGTTTACCATTGCCATGGCAACACCCGAACGTCACTGCCCTTTTCCAAGGCAGGGATCCAATGACCAGGAAGTTACTACCATTTTTCTAGAAATTTATGCATAATCTATCCCTAAATTTGCACGTAGTTAACAGTGGGTATAAATATGACTGCAGCACTGTTATTGTGCTGTTATTGCTCCCAGCACACTGCCTATGGGGTAACCCAGCCCTTCAGGAGCAGTCATGGAGCTGGAACATGGTAGCCTCCATAAAGCCGTTTTCTTCCACCACCGGCCACTCTTGAATTCTTTCCTGAATGAAGCCAAGAACCCTCCCAAGCTAAGCCCCAGTTTGGGCATCAGTCTGAACACCCCTCGCCTGACCAAGGCTCGGAATAAAATTTAGGAGAGATTTGGTGCTTTGGTCAGATGTTTAGATGCTGTAGTCTTGTCAGCTTAGAGGGCAGCAGAGCCTGAAGGCCACATTGTGGCACAGACCGCTGGCTGGTATGGGAGCTGGCAGCCATGGACCCACCTTTCTGACCATTGCCAGATGGGGCTGCCTTGGCTGTCCTTGCTGCAGAGGGACTTAGAGACTGGGGCCTGGACGTCCAGCCTGGACCCTCAGCCCTCCTACGATCCTGTAAGTTATTTGGACCCTGATCCAGCCCCAGGGGACAATTCTCTGCAGTTTCTCCCTCCCCCAGAGCATCCTGGCCACTCTCCCAGCAGGGACTCCTCCTGGCCAGCTCTTGCCTCTGACCTGGCCTCTTGACCTGGCCACTCTCCCAGCAGGGACTCCTCCTGGCCAGCTCTTGCCTCTGACCTGGCCTCTTGACCACCACAGTAGGTCCTCCCTCAGTTCCCTCACCTTTCATTTCTGTCTTTTCAGCTAAGCCCAGGGCCACAGCTTCCCTGCCCAGGAACCTTGCTGGAGGATACATCTCAGGTCCCTTTCTTCCTCCCCTTTGTTCTTTGCCACACCACTGGGGGCCTTCAACCCCCACAACAGATATGGAGGCCACAGATCAGGTGGCCAGAGCCCTCCCCCACAACAGCTTCCATGCCTGCAGGAGCCAGGAAGGAGAGGAAGCCATGGGGTGGGGAAGACTCATCCTGGGTTCTTTCTGAGAGCCCCAGACGCTGCCCACTCTACTGTGCTAGATGTTTTCCCTCCATGCCTGGTTCTGAGTCACAGTCCACCCAGGTGGGGAGCCAGCTTGTCGGGGGCTCGCCTTCCATCTTAGTCACAGAAGCAAATTCCGCATCCAGAGCACACCTCCTGCAGCTGGGGTGGGTAATGTACAATTATTCTAGTCTTCAGCTGAGATGTCTTTGCATGTTTTCCCCTTGGACTCTGGCCATGCGCACACACACACGCACACACACACATGTGTGTACATCCTCACACAAGTGTGGGATTTAGGGGATGGATGAACAGACAGTAACAGCAGACAGAAGGTCCACCACTTGGGTGCAATCCCGGTAGACCAGGAACTCTCACTGGATGGGCCACAGGACCCCAACAAAGCCCTGCAACCTTTGCAGGCCAGTGACTGTGCACAGGGGTCCATGAAGCCCTGCGATCTTCAGGCCTGGCAACTGTGTGCATCTGTGCAGTTTGCAGAGAGCTGAGTCCTTTGATCAGACTATCAGGGACCTTTCCAGCAGTTTCCACAATGAAGGAAAGGAAAGCTCTCTGCCCTGAGTACCCCACGGGTACTCAGCCCGTGGGGCCCTGGGGAAGAGATGTGCTGAGGATGGGAAGACTGCAAGGTAGGGGCTGGGCCTGAGCCTGGGCCTGCTCCAGTGGAAAATCTCAAAGAGCACGAGCTTTCTCTCTCCTTGCTTGGAACACCCCATCCTGCCTGGAGCTCACTCAGGTCAGTCCCTGAGTGACCTCAGGTGGATGTGCAGAGTATTCCAGGCTGTGGAGAAGAGAGGGGAGCATGCAGTGGCTCAGTGGACTTTATAAAGCAAAGTGTGCCACATCCCCACATCTCCGGGGGGATCTGAGCACTCTGGGCCTGACCAAGTCCCCATTCACTGGGAATGAGACCAGCACAGCCATGGAGGGGAACCTGCATGCTTCCTGGGTGAGTATTTACGCCGATAGGTTCAGTGCCCAGGCAAGGGGGAATTGTTCAAACATCAAGCTGATAATGAATGCTTTCACTCCATCCAAGAGCAGAACGTAGAAAAGATACTGCTTGAGGATGCAGACTGTTTACTAGTCTTAAATTGTGATGTTAACCTAGTGTATGAAAGGGAGGGAGAGGGAGAGAGAAAGGGCAAGTCAGAACTCATGGGATACAAGGGGCACTGCAAAGTCTGTGCATGAAAAACATGCAGTTGAGGCCGCTGCCCTTCGGATTCCATGGGAATCCAGTGAAAAATAGAGCACCAAAAAAGGATAATGTGGGTGCCAGGGAAAGATACTCCCCCAGTGGGAGAGTCCACAGCCTTCTGCAACTGTGCCCCACCCCGCCCCCGGCAGCCTCCACAGCTGGGGTGTCATATCTGCTAGTCCCACAGTGAGTGGAGGGAGATGCCAGCCCCTGGCCAATAACTGGCTGCAGTAGCAGCCCCCACTGCAGCTTCCGCAATATCCTCTAACTTGCTTCCAGCTCCTCATGAAATCCAGCCTCAAGTTCAGCTCTGGGGATATATAATATAATATAATATAATATAATATAATATAATATAATACAATACAATACAATACAATACAATACAATACAATACAATACAATACAATATATAAGAAATGATTACAACATGGACCTCACTCCGGCTTGGAGCATGTAGTCGGATGAGGAAACGATGCCATAGAGGAGCAGCAGTAGGGAGATGCAGAAGGAGCACAAGGATCTGACCTTAGGCTATCACTGAGGCTCTGTGAGCCTCAGTTTACCCACCTGCAATGGGGCTGGTCACCAGAGAATGCCCCTCGCAGTGTGTGGAAGCTCTTGGTGCTGGGCTCAGAGTAAGCACTTGTACTGGTCATGGAGGACTAGGTTGAGCTGCATAACAAACATCCCCCAAATCTCAGTGGCTTTGACATGACAGACTTATTTCTTATTCCACTTTTCCACTGTCAATCTGCAGGGCAGGGGATCCCATTCTGCCAACAATGGAGCAGTCCCTATCTGGGTCACGCCAGCCACATGGCAGTGGCCTAGGGAAGCAAAGGAAAGCGAATTGCACATTGGCCCTTTGAGCTTCCACTTGGTGCTGAACCAGGTCACTGCCACTTACACACCACCAGCCATGCAAGTCCCATGGCCACACCTGACCCCAGGCCAGCAGGGATGCCCCGTCACCACATGCAGGAGGAGGTTTGCTGAACACTGGGAGAGCAACACCCATGGGGCCCTGCAGAAATGAGGGCAGTCTGTCCAGTGTTACTGCAGGGGTGCTGCAGGGGACATGGAGGGACACGAAAGGGGGCATCTTGAATGCAGGTTTGAGCTCATCCCTCCTGCACGGCCATCCTTTTGAAAGACACCTATGAGAGTCTACTTGATGCCAGAGACTTTTCTAGAGCCAAAAACATAGCCATGGACAAATCAGATGATGATTTCTGTCCTCATGGGTGGCTCATGTTCCAGTTGAGGATAAAACAATAAACTTACTATGTAAGTGAGGGATAGACGGCCCTGCTGCCCCACAGAACTTTCTGGAACCATGGAAACATTCTCTGCACTACACATCTGACTACTGAGCACTTGAAATGTGGCTGGTGCAGGCCAGGCGTGGTGGCTTACGCCTGTAATCCCAGCACTTTGGGAGGCTGAGGTAGGCAGATCACAAGGTCAGGAGTTCACAACCAGCCTGGCCAAGATGGTGGAACCCCATCTGTACTAAAAATACAAAAATTAGCTGGGCGTGGTGGCAGGTGCCTGTAGTCCCAGTTACTCAGGAGGCTGAGGCAGGAGAATTGCTTGAACCTGGGAGGTGGGGGTTGCAGTGAGCCAAGATTACACCACTGCACTCCAGCCTGGGTGACAGAGTGAGCAAAAAGAAAAGAAAAGAAAAGAAAAGAAAAGAAAAGAAAAGAGAAAGAAAAGAAAAGAGAAAGAAAAGAAAAGAGAAAGAAGAGAGAGAGAGAGAAGGAAGGAAGGAAGGAAGGAAGGAAGGAAGGAAGGAAGGAAGGAAGGAAGGAAGGAAGGAAGGAAGGAAGGAAATGTGTTTGGTGCAATGAAAAACTGGATTTTTCGTGTATTTAATTTAGGTAGACATAGAGGGCAGTGGCCTTCGTACTCATGGCACAGATGGAGATTATGAAGTGATGACAAGTGCAAGGTAAACTCAAAGCAGAGAACAGGCCTTGAGGGAAGTTGGGGGCTGCTGCAGTTTCAGGTAGGGTGCCCAGGCAAGGCTTTGCTGAGAAGGGCCATGTGAATTTAGACCTAAAGGCAGTGGAGAGCAGGCTCTGGGGATAGCTGTGGAATGAGCATCCCAGGCCGAAAGAAGGGCTTGTGCAAAGGCCCTGTGGCCATGAGAGCCAGAGCTCACGTGAGGCAGAGGGAAGGCAGGAATTAATTGTCTGGTGGGGGTGTGCAGCAGTGACCTGGAAAGGAGCTGTGGTCCGTGGAATAATGGCCTCCCAGAGATGTCCACATCCTAATCCCTGGAACCTGTGAATTCCTTTTACCTGGTAAAAGGAATTTAGCAGATATGATTAAGTGAAAGATCCTAGGTTATCCAGATGGGTTTAATGTAATCACAAGGGTCCTTATCAAAAAGAGGCAGGAAGATCTTAATCAGAGCAGTGGAAGTTGGGGGGAAGAGAGAGGCTGCACTGCTGGCTCTGAAGACAGAGGAAGGGGCCGCAAGCCACTGAATGCAGGCGGCCTCTGGAAGCTGAAATGGTCAGGAAACTCACCTGCCCTGGAACCTTCAGGAGGAACACAGCCCTGCCCACACCTTGATTTTAGGATGTCCGACCTCCAAAACTGTAGGAGGATAAATGTGTGTGGCTGAAAGCCACTAAGTTTGTGGCAATTGTGACAGTAGCATTAGGAAATGCTTTGGAGGCCTGGAGGCCTAAGGACTGTGGATTTTATTCTGAGAAACGGGAGTCATTTCAGACGTCTCATGCAGAGATGGCTGGGTGTGGGTGCCGTCTGTCACAGCACAGTCAGAGCGCTGGTCTGCCCCTTTGCCCAGTGACCTGCATTCTGGGAAGTTTCAGGCAGGGGAGTGCACAGGGCTGGGAGTGGAGGGCATGAAGGCAACCAAGCTCAGAACTGAGCAGCCACAGCCTCCTGCTTGCAAATCTCAGGCTCAGCAGGATGCAGGCAGCCTCCAGGAAGCCCCTCCAGATGACCAGTGACCTGGGCCTCTCACTCCATCCCATAGACCGAAGGCCCTGTCCGCTTATATGCCACCTCGGGTGTGGTTCTGTAATCAAGACACGGGACCCAGGCCCTCATCAGGGAAATGGTGATTTACCCTGCAGCTCCTGCATCTATTCCCCTGCAACTTTGGTGGTGACGAGGGTGAAGCCGGGACTGCAGCAGGAACCATCCCTATGGGGCCCAGCCCCTCTAGCATCTGCCCTGATGCTCCTACTGCCCAGAAGGGGACACCCTTGATGCCTCCACTCAGGCCCATCCCTGCCAGGCACAGCAAATGGACCTAATGTCTTGGGCAGTGGGTGGGGGCGTGGAAGGCGGGGCCAGTGTGAGGTGAGTGACTAAGGTGAGAATTTTGCCCTCCAGCTCCTCCTTCTCCTTGCCCCTCAACTGTGTCCTTTCAGGGACTCAGTGACCCCCACCTGCACTGACATGGCAGCTGACAGGGCTCCACCCTGGAAGCTTCCCACGTGGGTTCACACCGGTGACAGGAGGTCCCTGTTCAGCCAGCTGTCTCCCCATTCAAGTCCAAAGGCCCCAATGTGGCATTCAAGGGCCTGCCCAACCAGAACCTAGTGTCTTTCCATTCATTCACTCGCTCACTCATTCATTATCTAAGCATCTTCCTGAGGGCACCGTAGGTGCCCAGCCCAGGGTCAGGACTTAAAGAGACCGGTACTAAGTAGCTCAAGAGACAGTCCAGGATGCCTGAGATGTCACAAGCTAGTAACAGAAGCAGGAACTTTATCACATTTGCAGGTGTGGGGGGAACATGTGCAACAGAGTTCTGTCAAAGGAAGTGAGGAAAGCCCAGGAGATGGGGCTGGAAACAGGGAGGCCCTGGGAGAAGAGCAGAGGGAGTGCGAGGCCCAGAAGACCACCTGGAGGGAGCCGAGGCCCTGCCAGCCCAGCCACGGTGAGCCTTCCCTCTGTGAAAGGAAGAACAATCTCAGGACCCCAAAATCATGAAGCCAGAGAGAAAAGTCAAGCTGGGAACTGCTTAGGGCAAATCTGAATTCAAAGTCTTCCCTCTGCTCACTGAGATAAAGGCATATCTGATTGCTTCCTTTGGAAAGGCTGATCAGAAACTCGAAAGAATGTAACCGTTTGTCTCTGATCTACCTATGACCTGGAAGCCCCCTCCCTGCTTTGATGTGTCCTGCCATTCCAAACCGAACTAATGTGCATCTTACAGGTATTCATTGATGTCTCATGTCTCCCTGTAACGTATAAAACCGACCTGGGCCCGACCACCTTGGGCATGCCTCATCAGGACCTCCTAGGGCCATATCATGGGTACATCCTTAACCTTGGCAAAATAAACTTTCTAAATGGATTGAGACCTGTCTCAGATTTTGGGGGCTCACATATCTATCTGTCTATCGTGGCCTGTGGGGACAGGAGGTGGGAGTCTCTGTTAGATTTCTCTGCACACAGTCATGGGGGGCAGGAGGTGGGGTTTCTGCTGGATTTCTCTGCATACAACCTTCATACGGAGAGGGGAGGAGTAGGAAAGCTGCCCCCACCTGCCCAGAGCTCAGCCTCCCCCAGGTCCCTTCCCTTACAGGTTCAGTGTTCAACCAGCTGGGGCCAAGGCTCTGTCTTAGTGACCAGCAGTGACATCAGCGGTTTGTCACACCCCAGAGCAGCCACTGCAGCCCCTCCTGAGCCTCTGCCCCTGTCCCCATTGTGGGAAGGACTCTGGCCAGGAGGTGGTTCCTGAAGGGACGCTAAGAAGAGGGCCTGGCCCAGGCGTTGCTTCGGGGCCGAGGGGAGAGCCAGCTGTGTTGCTTTCCTCCGTGGTAACTCAGCTGTGTACATGGGATTTCAAGGGACATTCTGTGGTTTCCGCAGTAAAGGACACCAGTGAAGAGGCTGGTTTTCAGTGAAATGTTTCCTCTGGGCCCTGGGCCTGGCCACTCGAGGGGCAAACAAAGAACTGCTATACGAGGCAAACCTGCACCTGTGGCGTCTCAGGATCATGGGCACCTGCACTGTTCAGGGACAGCTGAGCCCTGAAAGCCCTAGCGTAGAAAGGCTGCATTTCTTCCCAAAGCAACGGCACAGTCAGAGAGGAGGGGCCTGACCCCGACAGCATCCCTGTGGATGGCAAGGACGGGCAGCTGGACCCACAGCCCCACTGTCTCTGGGTGACCCTTCACCCAGGTGGTCCCCGGGTTTCCTCTGAAGCTGGGGCTGCAGTGCCTGGTGGGGACTCAGTCTCAGTCAGGGACTGGGTCACAGGGCAGAGCTCAACATGGAACTCAGGACAGGATGCAGGACTGGCAGTCCCCATGCACACCCTGTGGGTGCCCTGTCCCCCAGACCAGCAGTCCTGGGGCTGCCCTTTCTCACTGGATTGTGGGGAGGGGGACAGTTGCCACGGCACACAGGGTGAAATTCCAGAATAAATACAATTAATAAATACCCAAACATGCAGATGCCAGGTGATAAATGGGAGGAGATTGGAAATGAATTTAGCAGCCACGGGCTCAGGCCCAGCTGTGCCTCAGAGGCCTCAGGTGCCTTTTGTCCCGACGCAGCCCATCCATCTATGCCACACCCACAGGAGGCAGAGCCCGCAGGGAAGAAACCTGCACCATGTCCATGCCTGGCTTCCCATGAATGAGACATCCCCATTCTCTTGCACTTAAAAGCACACATCTAACAACAGATTATGTGTTGGCTTCCGTGGAGGCCACGTCACCTATTTCTCCAGGCCGGGGTCCCTGCCAGCACTAGCGGGTAAGGGTCTATTTCTTTCACAGTCGGCCACTGCTTCCCTGCGCGGCTGCCGTCTGAATGCAGCACTAGAAGCCATTCAGTGCCTATCGTGGAATGAACCGATCGATGGATCAGTCAATCAATTTAGCACTGCTCAGTCCCTGGTGGGACAGGGAAGGGGCCTGAGTGGAAGATGGGAGACTGAATTTCCCATCCAGGGCCTTGGTGAGGGTCACTGGCTGGGGGTCTGTGAGGTTCAGGGACCAGACCTGGTACAGACCCCTTGGGGCCATGTCAGCTCCATGATCACAGACAGTGAATTGAAGCTCTCTGAGTCTCAGCGTCTCCATCCGTGCACGGGTGTAATTTCCACCTCTCAGGACTCTGGCACAAATTAAGTGAGTGAACATTTGAAAACACCTGGCCTATCATGCATGCTTGGTGAAAGGAAGATGATGCTATATTTCTTCAATCTTCCACCATGTTTTTAATTTTCTGTGTTTCTGACACTTTGACCTCTGGGATCTTACTGACCCTGGAGGAACTGCCCCTCCCAGGGCTGGCCAGTTCCTAGAGGTAGTAAAGGACAGGCCTGAGAGCCCACTTTTCCTACCAACCCACTGAGAGCCCACAACCCCCCACCTCCTCTATCAGGGTCTCCCCACAGGGCCACCCTCCACCTGCCCTAGTCACCCCAGGCCAGGTGCCAGACAGCTAGCGACAGCGTCTCTCCCCAGAGCCAGCAGGAATTATCCACATAAGCCTATCCTGAGCTCACCCACCCTGCCTCACCCATTCCTTCCCACGGAAACCACAGGTACAATGGTGTTGCTACCCACTTCCTCCCCACCCGCCTCCACGGTGCTGCCCACTTCATCCCCACTAGCCTCCTGGCCCACCCTAGTGCTTCCCCACGTGGCCCCACCTGGTACACGGTGCCTCCTGTTTCCAGGGATCTGCGAGCACAACAAACATCCTCCTTTACAGGTCTTTTCCGTGTCTGTGTGTCTTACCAAACCTGATTAAAACAAATCCTGGTCCCATTACAACACACCTGTCCCCAACGGTGTTACCCACATGATGCACACACCTTGCAGGGTGGTCGGGGTGGACCACCGTGAACCTCGGGCAAAGCCATATTTCTGAAAGAGGGAAGGAGGAAGAGACAGGATGAGCCTCACTGACTCTACCAGGAGAAGGGTGCAAGTTTCACCTCAGGCAGGGCCCACTTGGACTCCCTGACCTGGCCTCGCCCTACCCTCCCCCAACTCCATCCATCAGCCTCTCCCCCTCCACCTGATGTGGAGACAGAAACCTCAGCGGCAGCCCAACACCGCAAACAGGGAATGACTTGTTTCTGGCTGCTGTGTCAGGCTTCGGCTTGCTTTTTTCTTTTTTTCCAGAAGACACTAATTCAAAGACGAAGCCTCAGGCAAAAGGATTTATCAGGCAGGATGGAGAATAAAGTACTCTTAGTTGATGTGTGTGTGGACTTCCCGCTTTTAACATCCAGCCGGGGTCACTGGGTCTGGAAAGCATGGCCTGGGAGAGAATGACCCAAATCCTGGGGTCTAGGGGCATGATCCAAGGGAGGTAGGGTGTGTTCTTCCGTTGTTTAGTCCGGAGTAGAGTGGGGCTATCTTTGCCAGGGGAGAAAGTGTGACAGCATCCAGGACGCTCCATGATGTCCTGGCCACCCAGTCTGGCCACCGGCATTCTGCAGGCCAAGGAGGAGGTTCCCCCAATCCCAAGCCCTCCAGGACAGCAAAAGGGAAGAGAACCTGCTTTGATAAAGACAACTTCAGGCAATTGGAAGAGTTCAGGAGACCTGGATTGTTATCTCAGAATGTTTTATCATTATTCTTCCGAAAAGATGATAAGCTGGAAAACACAAGAGTGGAAAAATCAATCCATGTATTTATCACTTCTGGGAGCATTTGTTGTGAAAATAAACTCCCTGGAGATAAGAAGGGAGATGCATTTAACATCGATGGGACATTTGCATTGGCCCAGCAAGTCTGAATTGGACATCAGAAATCTTTAGGAATTATAAGAATCCGATCTGGCATTTTGGAAGAGGCTTAGATATCTAATTGCAGGGTTTATTGTCTTTTTCCCCTGACAACCACTTAGAATGTTGCCTTTAGCTCATGTTCCCTATAAAATCCTCTGTAGGACAAATTCATTGCTTTTATTTGGGGCGGTGTTTGCTCAGTAACATAATTATTTCCATGTATATTCTGAAGGGTGAGCTGCAGGCCACTCCCTCCCCAGTCCCACTCCTTGCTGGGGGTAGGCAGGGAACTTGGAGGCCCAGTCCCAAGGAGACACATGAGCAATGTCCTTTCTTTCCCCACCATCCCAGGTCCCGCACAGATAATACCCACCCCCTCCTTCTCATTCACCACTCCAAGCTCAGCTGCAAATGCAGTGTCAGCAAGGGCTTGGAACTCGGAACACATTCCCTATAGGAGACATGTATGGCAGGGTGGTCCTGGTCTATTTTCCTGATGGCTCAGGGATTTGCTCATGGTGTCTGCAGGGAGCTGTCAGCTCTGCCTCAGAGTGAGCTGTCTCTTTTATCATGTTTCCTGGGTAGAGGAGGTGAGTCCCTCACCCTCAGGGCCATCTCCCCTCCTCAGCAGGGCCAGTTTGGGGGTCCTAAGCCCACACGCCAGTGAGACCACAACATCTGCACGCTGCATGCTGGGTACATGGGTGCATGCCTGGTGCACACCTGCTGGTTCTCTCCCTGATGTTGTGAATCGTGCAGCCAAGGGCAGTTGTTGTGGGGAGGGGCCTCCTCCCACTGCACCTTCACTGGGTGAATTCAAAAGTTAGCATCACAAGCTGGAGGAGGCTGACCCTGCTTCCCAGGGCTTGGAGGCCTCCAGACACCCTGAACAGGGACTTGCTTCAGGAGCCCTCACTCCCTCCCTCCAATGCCCTTGCACTGCTGTATTGCACAGCTCTCCATATGGGCTCCCGCTTGACTGGCCCCTTTCAAATGACACCACCACAGCGGGCTGTAAAACTGCAACAGGGATAAGCCCACCCAACACGCATGGTGCATGTAGAGCACCCCACGTTTCTTTACATAGTCGCCTCTAGGTGCCCTCATCATAAACACAGGCTCCCGACCCACCCTTACACCTGCCCGAGACCTCACCTGAGGGGACCCTCCACTCATATTTCTACCTGGGCACTCAACATTTCTACCTGGCCACAGGAGGTCTCTGGGCTCCTGAAAGCACAAGGCGGGGTGAATGCTCCTTGCCCACCCATATGCTCCCCAAAGCTCTTCCATCCAGCCTGCTGCAGCCGCACCCCTGGCAATGGCAGCTCCATCCACCGATCATCCAGTCTGGTAACTGGGAGTGACCTTTGACGGCATCCTCTTCCTCAGCCTCTACTTCCAATCCTTCCCCTTCAGACCCCATCTGAAGGCTGCTTCTCTGTCTCCATGCCACATCTTCATCCAGGGAACCAACTCTTCTTTTCCAGGTAGCCGCGGGACTCTCCTCATTGGCCCTCTCACATCTACACCTGCCGCTTCCAGTCCAGTCTCCACCTAGAATCTTCTTAAAGCAGCTCAGATCTGGCCTTTCCTTTGTGTGGCAGCCTCACAAAGCTCCCACTGCAGAAGAGCACACCTGAGCACCCCCATGCCTGAGGGTCTGCCTGTGGATCACCTCCTGACCAAGGCCCTCTGCCTCTCAGTAATGGCAGCATCAACTTTTCCTCACCTCCTCATTCCTCCTTCTCTCGCCAACCTCTTGTCCACCTTGGGCCATGCATATGTGGCCCCACAATCTGGAATGTGCGGCCCCCAGCCCCCATTCTTCCCCAAGCAGTTCCTCTTGGTCTTCCTGGTCTCAGCATATCTGTAAGAATGGTTGTCACACTCCCTCCTGGCTTTGATTCCATTCTAATATTCACCACACTTGAAGTAACTCTTTTCATCTGTTTAGTTTTAGTCCCTGATGTGGTTTGGCTGTGTCCCCACCTAAATCTCATCTTGAATTGTAGCTCCCATAATCCCCATGTATCATGGGAGGGACCCAGTGGGAGGTCATTGGATCATGGGGGTGAGTTTTTCCTGTGCTGTTTTGTGATAGAGAATAAGTCTCATGATATCTGATGTTTTTATAAAGGCCAGTTCCCCTGCACACACTCTCTTGCCTGCCACTATGTAAGACATGCCTTTGCTCCTCCTTCGCCTTCCACCATGATTGTGAGGCCTCCCTAGCCATGTGGAACTGTGAGTCCATTAAACCTCTTTTTCTTTATAAATTAGGCAGTCTCAGGTATGTCCTTATAACAGCATGAGAATGGACTAATACAGTCCCCCAACTAAAATATAGCCTCAGTGAGGACAAAAACCTTGTCTGTCTTGTTTGTAAGTATTCCCACTGTCCCTAGAACAGGGCCTCTTGGTGAATATTCATGAAATGGATGGATGGATGAAAGAATGGATGGATGGATGGATGGATGGATGGATGGATGGATGGATGGATGGATGCATGGATGGATGGAAGGATGGATGGATGGATGGATGGATGGATGGATGGATGGATGCATGGATGGATGGAAGGATGGATGGATGGATGGATGGATGGATGGATGGATGGATGGATGGATGGATGGATGGTTGGGTGGGTGGACAGATGGATGGATGTGTGGATGGATGGATGGATGGATGGGGAGAAGGATAAATGGATGAATTAATAAATGAGAACAATAATGAGAACAGCTAGCCCTGTTACAGTACGTACTTTCCATTTGGGGCTTTACATGTCTGTTCTTACAAATCCCTCTGAAATGTTCTTACAAATCCCTCTGAAGTGGGCACACTCCTGGACCCATTTTATAGACAAGGAGCCTGAAACTCAGAGAGATGAATCAATTCATGCGGGGTCTGAAAAGATTATTGATGAAGTGCTGAGGCCACAGAGAGAGAGTTCAGCCGATTTTCATTTCTGCTTCCTGTTCTTGTTCCATCCACACCACCCAGCTGCTCTTTTCAAGGGGTGTAACCTTCAGAGGATCTGCTGTGAAATGGGATGGGGTTGGATGAGCCACGTAGGGAGATGGGAGCTGTGATGGAGGGAGGCGCTTCTACTCATCTTCGTCTTGACTTGGAAGCCTACTTTGAATTCGACAGATTGCACCAAAGCAAAGGCTTCTGCTCAGAGTGAAGGGTGGAATTCAGCCACACAGAGTACCACACTAAGGGACCATCCCTGCTGATCAGAGGCTGGAAGGCATTAGGTGGGAGTCTGGGAGGAGAACAGAGAACAAGGGGCAGCTGTGAGGATCCCAGGCCCCAAGCTGTTAAGGAACCAAGACACACAGGGTCTGAGCCTGTGTCAAGCCTCCTGGGAGCTGGCAGGGTAGGCATAAAAGCAAAATGACCCACCCAGACTCAGGACCACCAACTAGTCCTGTTTATTTGGGAATTTCCAGGTGACAGCACTAAAGTCTTACATCCCAGGGCTTTCCTGGGACTGTCTGAATTTTAAAACTGAAAGTCCTACATTCCAGAAACTCCCTTAGTGCTGGAGAAGCCAAGATAGTTGGTCACCCTGCCAGGTCCCCATCCAGAGAAGGGCAACCAGGTCATAAAGGTACCTGCAAGGATGTGGCACTGTTTCTAGAGGAGCCTGCCCTGGGAGGAGACCCAGAGCTGCTCCCACTAGCCCCCCGGCTCCCTACCCAGGAAGAGATGTTTGCCAATGTCTCTGCTCCTCTGGGTGATGTCCTGGCTCAGGAGCTGGTATCTGCCAGTTATCACCTGATTCCCTGAAGGCTGAGCAAGGCTGGTTTTGCAGTTCTCTTTTGTGTTGTAATTGGTTTTCATTTTATCAGTTGTGGAAATGTTTCTTCATATTCTTTGAAGGAATTGCTATGGATTGCTTGTGAAATCCTGAAACATTTTCCCTTGACTCATAAGTACAAGGGGGTGCTCTGACCAGCACGGATGGCTCTGCACTTGTAGCAGGACAGGGCCAGGAACACCGGCCCCCAGTCTGGACATGGCTCCCAGGGGGATTCTGCTCTCGTCCCTTCCTGGCTGCTGTGTGGAAATGGGATTAGAGGCCCTCTGCCTCCATGGGCTCACTCATGTCTGAAGTTATTACACAGCTTCCTCCAAGTGAGAAAATATTAGCTAATTTTTCCTATTATCACTAATTTAGACCTGGGGAAAGAATTAGCACTAAGTATGATTTAGGGAATTTTTTTTCATAAGGACTTGGAAATAACAGACTGGATGATGAACTAATGGGAAAGTCAATGAACCATTGGCTCACATAGCCCTTCACAGAGCACTTTCAAGAACCTGAAGTTGAACATCAATTGGGGGAAGCCAGACAATGTCACGTAGTCTCTCTGATCCTGACCTTTTAGAAAAATCAACACATTTCAGGCATGTCAGAGCAAAAATAGCAAGGAGAGTTTGGACATCTACCAAAACATCAACATTTTATCTTCTGCTCTTTTGATTAATTTCCATGTTTTTTCATCCTTTTACCACACAGGTCTCATAGGTTCCCAGACACTGTTGCCCCTAGACACTACCCCCATGTCTACAGGCAGTGCCCTCAGTTCTCTTACTGTCTTCTGGGGGAACCTGGCTCCCAAAGGCCCCTAGTCCCAGGTGACTTGGAGTAGATTTTCAACCTCCCTATTCACAGAACCCTGGTGCCCTTTACCATGGATGTGGCTGTGTCGCTAATGGTAGCCCCCTAGGGATCGCAGATGAAGAACTGCAGTCCAGAGTAGGTAGCCAGCCCAACCAAGACCTCACAGTTCATAAGCGGTAGAGCCAGTGTGCAGCAACCGAGTCTGCATCTGACACCCGTGCTCCCTGCCACTGCCCTGTGTGGCCTCTCTAAAGGGCCTGGAGCATCAGCCATGCTGGATAAGCTGGCACTCAATACTGTGGTAGAAGAAGGCAGGTGTTTAGAGTTAAAAGGCGTCACAGAGAGGCCCTATTTTGTGTTCTGTGAATGAATTAACTCATCAACTATTTATTGGGTAAGCAGAGGAAACAAACAGGAACCTTGAAAATTTCTGGCTTTGAGAAGCTTCTAGAAGACCGGAGGAAGCAAAGATACCCAGCTGATTAAGGTGCAATGGCACCCATGTAACAGAGGTGTCATGAATTCCTTTGGTAGCTCAGGGGGCAGTAGGAGGGAGGTGCTACTGTGGGGTGCAGCCTCTCTACTGGGCTGAAAGAAGTTCACTGGGGAGGGGAGAAGGAGAGAGATGTTGCCCGTAGAGAACCTGAGATGCAGAAAAGTCCAGCATGTTCTGGCAAGGGGGCTTGGGGGAGGACTTGGAGGAAGTCAAGCTGGAAAGACAATCACTTATTTGCAGCCCCCAACAACTGTGAAAAAAGAAAAACCTTCAACCTCATGAGCATTTTTCACAATTGCATATTTAGTTAATCCTAGTTCCATGCTTGGCTAGAATGATAATTTTAGCTGACTAATGTTTCCGTCACGGAGAATAATTACTCTACCCTTGATAGGCTTTCGTGAAAAATCCGTGTTCTACAAAATGACACTGCATGAGATAATTTGCACAGTTCCTGGGAGGATGATCTATGGCGTGCAATTCGCAGACCTGCCATTTGTGCCTCAGGTCACGTCCTTCGTCATGCTTGTAAAATATCAAACTCAAATAACCCAGTCATACCAAGTCTCCATTTTCTTGGAAGAGTATAGCATGGATAAGTCTGTTGCACTAAATAGTTTAGATAAATACTAATAGGGACGATAACAGCTATCACTTCTTGAGCATACACCAGAAGCCAGGACTGTACTAAAGTATGCTCTTTTTCTATATATTTAAACACATTCATTCTGCATAGATGAAGTAGACAAATTAGGATTCTTATTTTACAGTTATCAAAGTGCAAGTTACTGAACCTCTCTAAATTCCAATTTCACACAGCTCAGAAGCAGCAAGAATGAGATTTGAACCAACACAGGACTGGCTGCAGAGCTAGGACGGGCACACATCACTGGCAGAGTACACACTTGTACAACCAGTCTGGAAAAATGTTTTTCAGAACCTACTCAAGAAAACACCTTCTTAACCTAGGCCCCAGAGATTCTACTCTTAGGTAAACACCTAAGAAAAGTGAACACATGTATCCACCAAATGACATGCACAAGGATGTTCATAGCACCTTTACTGCAATAATAAAAAGCTAGAAATACTCAAATGTCCAACAGCAGTAGAATGGATAAATAAACTGTAATATAGTCATACAAAGGAGTTCTGTATAGTAATGAAAAATAATGAAGTACTGCTATATGCAAAAGCATGAATGAATCTCAGGCACATAACACTGAGCAAATGAAACCAGACAAAAAAGTAAAAAACACATGATTCATTTAAATGATGTTTAAAAATAGGAAAAACTATTCTGTGATGGTAGAAGTCTCATTGGGGTTGCTTTGGGGAATAATGAAGATAACAGGCATGAGAGAGCCTTCCACGGCGCAGGCAACATCCCAAACCTTGACTTTTGTAGTGGTCACATGGGCATATGCACTTTGTAAAAATTCATCAAGCCATACATTTATGATTTATACAATTCACTGTATGTATGTTGCACTCCAATCTAATAAAAAAATTACAAACAAAACAATGCAAAATAAAAGCTAAAACATACCTATACTGGAATTTAACACTTCTTAAATACAAAAGGCCATTGTGCTTTCACAGGGCCATCACTGAATACATTGGTCTAAACTCATCCTTCACTCTGCAAAGGTTCACTGCAGGTTACACTATGTCAGCCGCCATGCTAGAAGCGTGGTGGTGTTTATGTCTGCCTTCACTGGGATTAATAGCCTGCAAGATGTGCTATGGGAGGTATAAATGATCACTCTGAATTTCTACTGATTCCAGAATATAGCTGGTGTGAATTTACCTATCTATTGTTTAAATAGCAGGTAATTTTTTTTTAAAAGGCCCACACAGACACTGCTACCCTGCCCCACTGGCACACACATGTACAGACACCCTGCCCCCACTAGTGCTCTACCCCCACCTATGCATGTGTACCCCACTATGTACCACCACTGTTGGCATGCACACATGAGCATGGACCTTGCTGCCACTGCCCCACTGAAGTGCTTTGGCCAGGGACCTCCAGAAGAGTGTTGTTACCAGCAGGCTAGGAATGAGTCAGCCCCTCCAGTGCAGCAGGTGCTTAACCTTAAGGGACTAGATAACAAAACCATGGGCTTGATCATAGCCTCCCAAAGTTTCAGCATGCAGCCAGGAGTGCTAACCTGAGCCTTGCTGCCCCAGAATCTTTCAGAAATGAAGTCATTTGACTGAACCCAATTTTTACCACAGTCAAACCCTCAAGGGCATAAAAGAATATAAAATCCAAAAACCCTATCTAAAGGACAACTTGAAAGATTAAAGAAACATCAGACCACACACAAACGAGAAAGAAGCAATGCAAGAATTCTGGCAACTCAGAAAGCCAGAGTGTTTTTTTCAAACCTCCAAACGATTACATTAGTTTTCCAGCAATGGTTCTTAACCAAGCTGAAATGCCTGAAATTATAGGCATAGAATTCAAAATCTGAGTAGGAGTGGAGATCATTGAGATTCAGGAGAAAGTTGAAACCCAATCCAAGGAATTTAAGGAATGCCCTCCCATTATTTCTTGCCTCTACTGGCAATCACAGTCATAATGACCCCAGGAGGCAACACACCTCCTCTTACTGTGCTTCACACAGAGCCAAGGAAGAGTATACCCTCTCTGAGCATTTACTTTTATTCATTTCTATTATAAGCCCCTTAATTCTTCAATAGCCACACGATTTGAATAGGGGGCTCCTATCTCTAACCTTTAGACACCAGCCATGGACAACATACAAATGTAGAAGGAGACTTCCTTATAAATGCACCTGCGAGAGCCACAGCCACTCTCACCCTGCTGGATTTACATCACTTTCTTCCTGACAGCTACATCAGCATTTGGACGCTGATCCCCAGTGTTCTTTTTAATTGAAAACCCAAGTTAACTTTGTCCTGTCGACAACTGGTGTCCATGGTTCAGTAGGCGGCAAATGGATTAAACTTTCCCTGGTCCCTGTTGACCATGGAGTGGGAGAGGTGCTGCAGCTCCATTGAGAACACTGGAAACCTGGGTCAGAGGGGTGGGGTGGGAACTGGGGTGAGGAAGTCATCTCCCTTAGCAAACAGCAAAACACAAATCCCTGCCCCAAGGAAGATCTCCAGAAAGAAGGAGAGCCCTTCAGACTGGGAGATCCTACGGGGAATGGCCTCTTGCTTATGGGAACATCGCCACAGATAAAGCTCAAGTATAATAATACTTATTGAATAAATAACCTGATGATAAATGAGATTCTGCAGGCAGGAAAGAACTTCTTGTTCAGATCTTTTCCCCTTCTTCATGCCCAGAAAGAACATATGGAATAGAGGCATTGGAATAAGACATGCTTGTCCATGTTTGCCACCCATAAACTCTGTGATCAGAGGCATGTTACATCACTTCTCTGAGCTGTGACTTTCTTATTTGCAAAACATGATTAATAATACCCAATCAGGCCAGGCACGGTGACTTACTGTAATCCCAGCACCTTGGGAGGTCAAGTCGGGTGGATCACCTGAGGTCAGGAGTTCGAGACCAGCCTGACCAACATAGAGAAACCCTATCTCTTCTAAAAACACAAAATTAGCCAGGTGTGGTGGTGCATGCCTGTAATCCCAGCTACACAGATGGCTGAAGCAGGAGAATCTCTTGAACCCAGGAGGTGGGGGTTGCAGAGAGCTGAGATTGTGCCATTGCACTCCAGCCTGAGCAATGAGTGCGAAACTCCATCTCAAAATAAAATAAAATAAAAAGTAATAATAATACCCAACCAATGGGGAGAATATGAAGTGTCACCAGGGCAGCACACTGGGAACTACACTGAGCTGCAAATAACCGGAAACCATCTAACAGTGGCTGTAACTGTCAGGGGGTTATTTAACTCATGCAGCAGGGATAGGCAGTCCCAAGCTGGTGGGACGGTCAACCACAACACATGAGACCTCAGTTCTTCCCTCTTCTGCTCCGTGATCATTACTATGGTTTTTATGCTCATTGCCCCAAGATGGCCACTGTGCCTCTAGCCACACTCCCAGTTTCCAGGTAGGAAGAAAAGGGAAGGGTGAAAGGATGAAGAGCAAATAACCTTCTTCCAGCGAGGCCTTTGATTTTTGTTTGGGAAGGGTTGCTTTTTCCAATAACTTTCATTTGGATCTCTTTGGTCAGACTTGGGTTACCTGGCCATCATTATTCTCAAGGGAATCTGGGAGAGCTGTCATTTTAGTTGGGCACATGTCATCATAAACAAACCATGGTTTTGTGAGTGAGAAAGGGGAAAAAAACAGATGCTGGGTGGGCCAAGGAGCAGTGTATGTCCCTTTGTGGTGTATGAGAAGTAGCAAATGTCTATCTACTGCCAGGATCATCATATCCCCTCTCTGATCAGATCTGATTATCTGATCTGCTCTGCTCATTACTGTGTGGGTGTGTAATATTCTAGAAAATTCTAGAACATTCTAGAAATGTCCCCCACAAGATGCTTAGACATCTCACAGATTACTGCATCATATGAAGGAGTTGAAATCTTAGACTATTTCACCTAATGCAGGCTGCTCCTTTCTCCAAACTCCTATTTCAGATCTAAACTAACCAACAAATATTTATGCACACTTTGTGCATCCGATGTTACACTTGGAGCTGTAGCAGCTCCTAAGAAGGGTAAGACAGAAATCCCGGGCATCAAAGGATCTGTAGTCTACTTGGGATGCTGCTGATGGAAGTTCATAGAATCCATGCCAGGAGTGAGCATCAGTGAATCATCAGCACACAAGAATCAAGAAAGCAAGATTGCTTTGGGGTCATTCATAAGGCTGGATACACAAGTCACCTTCCAAAATGCTGTTAATTCTCTATGATGTTTGCATCTTTCTCTTTCAAGCACACAAAATTTCGGCAGGGGAGGAGAGAAAAAGAATATAAAAGCAAGAAAGAGATAAGTATGTTCCCTTTCAAATGTGTGTAACTGGTGAATATAGTTCCTGGAAGTATAGTTACCAATAGCTCATGAGTCCAGCAGCTCTGTGGAGCAACCTGTCAAAAGCATTAGATCAGTCATAAAACTATTTGACTGTGTTTGTGATTCACAGAGCTTTTTGGTAGACCTCTGGCATGGTTCTGTGGATTCCAGAAGTCTTTCTTCCTTGAATATTCCTTCTCATGAAAATGCATCTCTGGTGAGCTCTCCATTTTTCTTCTGAAGTTGACTCACTCCTTTTTCAATGCCCTCCCTCTCAAGGACCTCATTGAGCCTGCACAGGACTCAGGGAGGCGTTTTGGGAGTGAGACGGTAACAGCCTGATTTCTTAAGTTATGAATGGTCCTAATTTCCTGCAGGTGAAAGGTAAGAAAATGTTGGATCCTTGTCTAGGAAAGAGATTTGGAAACTGAGAATGAGAGGGCCATGATCAGCCTTGGGTGACTGGGACCCATCTCAGCATCTATCCTAGGGGTCCAGGAAGCACAGAGGGGAGCCAGCCAGATAGATGCCGTCATAGGACAGGACTATGAGGTCAAGTGGGAGAACAAGTGACCTGGCCCAGGCCACACCAATGGGCTCTGCAGTTCTGCTCCATGACGCACCTGCCCAAGGCCCAGTGTTTATACAGCAGTAAGGGAGATAAAGCCAAGCTCCAAAGGGATGGCTGCAGCAGAGGAGAGGGGAGGCCCTTCTCCACCCAGCCCATGTCAACGGGCCATCTGCTCCCATTCCACACAAAACACTCCCAGGAAGTAAACCCAAGTGAATTGGTGACCTGGTCCATCAGCCCACATCAGTGCACAGCTGAGGCTCTGCTTTCCTTCCAGATGACCTCCCTGCCATTGCCCAGTGCAGTGGACCCTCAGATCCTCAGATCCTCAGCCTGGATAGCAGTGAGTCCTCAGGGCGTTGAGCCAGGGCATTGAGCTGTATGTGCAGTTCATAGGTCTCTAAAGACTCTCAACTCACAAGATCCCCATGCCTATTCAACAGCACCTCCATGATAAGCCAGGAACTCAGGGCCAGTGCTGCTAGGCAACCAGCTCTGTGCAGTACACAGGTACCAGGGCAGGTCCTGCCCTCAAAAGACTCAGGTGCCATGTGAGCAAAGACAAGTTGCCGTGTGCTGTAGAATGCAGTTCATCATGAAAACTATGTACAAAAACTAATCTGTGGGCTTACCCTTGAACTTGGATTTAAATCTCACCTTGGCTGTTAAGCTGGGTGAGCTTGCAGAAGTCTCCCAACCCAGTGACCTGCCATTTGCCCATTGTTAACATGGGTATTATAGACAGGCTCCAAGGAATGCTTGGAGAACTGCATGAGATAATGCATGTGACGGGCCCAGGGATGCTGGGCAAACACGTTGTCCCGATTACAATGTCATAATCAACAGCAAAATACACGTTGAGTGGTGCTGCCTCTAGACCTGGATGTAAGCTGCTGTTAACCTTGATGCCTATGATGTGCTCTCATTCCAGCTATTGTGTGTTTCCACCAGCCAGAGACTCTGCTGAACTCTACTCCTGTAGACAAAGAAATAAAGTCATGAAAATAATCAGGGTGGGAATTAACATTCACTCAGGGCTTGTTTATGCAAATGAGCAAATTCAATCTATTGTTTTTATAATACACATTTCACATAATAGAGCCACCATGATCTTTCCCACAGGACTTTTCTGCCTCATTGTTTTCTCACCAGGGAATGCAGGATATTACCATGCAAGGGCTCCGGAATCAGACATTCTAGGTTTGGATTCTGGCTTAACCAAGGTCTAGCTGGTCAACCTTAGACAAGCCAAGACTTTGCAAGACTCAGCTTCCTGTTTGGTAGAAAGAAGAATGAAGAACAGCAGCATAGGAATCTATAAGCAGCTCATAGGGTTTTGGTGGATATTGCCGATTGTGGCAGCAATGTGGCACTCTAGGGTGACTCCTTGATTCCCACTCCCCCAATATCCATGCCTTTGTGTGATCCAGAATACTCAAAGTGTATTTTGCTGTTGGTCATGACACTCTAATCAGAACAATGTGTTCACCAAGCACCCCTGGGCCTGTCACACACATCACATGTATGAGTGAGACCTATGATCTGCTTCTAACCAATAGAATATGACAAAAGTGAAGGCACATTGCAGAGGTAGTAAATGTCCCTAGTCAGTTGACTCTGAGCTAATCAAAAGGCCCTGGGTGGGCCTGGCCAAATCAGATGAGCCCTTCAAAAGAGGGACAGGAACCCTCCCCGAAGTCAAAGTCTCCAAGCAACACATCCTTTCTTTCCTGCTAACCATGAAGAAGGAAGTCACCACGGATTCTACAATAGCAAGGAAATGAATTTTGACAATCACCTGAAAGAACTTAGAAGCAGATCCTTCCCCAGTTGAACCTCTGATGAGAACCCAGCTGAGCTGACACCTTGATGCAGACTTGGGAAATCCTGAGCAGAGGACCCACCTAAGCCATGCCTGGGCTCCTGACCCACAATTGTAAGATAATAAATGAGTATTGTTTAAGCCTCTAAATTTATGGTAATCTGTTTTGAAGAAATAGAAAACAAATACAATAACCCATGTAGAATCCTGAACATGGTGCCTGGTACAGAGTAAGAGTTGAATAACTGAGCTATTATTATTCACTGTCCCTTAATTAGGTGAGTAAAATCAGTCAGAAACAATGGTTGTATCCCATGTTCACTTAGCTTAGTCTGAGAACAAGCATGGTTTGGGGTTATTAGCTGGTGTTCCTCTCTCCCTGCCAGAGTGAGCTCTGCTCTACCAAGGGATGAAATTCTAGCTCAAGGAGCCTCCTCCAAAGTCAAAGCCCTACAGGGTGGTCACTCTCCCATATCCAGTAACTTGAATGGTTCTCCCCCTGACCATGCCTGGACTTTCATGAAATTACATCCTCAGACTGTGTTGCCTCCTTCTTAAGCCATTTATTTTGAGAAGGAATAATGAGTGTTTTGAGCTATCTGATATTGGCTACTGGATGCAGTGTGCCAGGATTTAACGTCAGCCCATCTCTGAAACAGATGTCCAGGTTCTTTGTCAACATCACAACCTATTTATAATCACAGTCAAGTCTGCAGGCACCCAAGTCTGAACCTCAGCTGCTAAAATATTCAGAACACAGAGCACCTAATAAAGCAACCTGGACCTAACGAGCCCCCAGCCCCTCCCCCTAGTCCCCAAAAAGCTCTGCTGCATATCAACAAAAGACATGTTTACCCAATTTTAAATTGTTTTCTCATTAAAATGTCTTTAATGCCTATTAAAATGTATGCTACAGATGCATGTTTCTCATAGTAATTGAAGGAATCAATGTGATGTTCTCATTCTAAGAGATGTCAGCATCTCTTTAGAAATTATTTTTCATTCCTTTAGGATTTTACAGCTGCTTTTCTCATTATTTGCAACATAAAACTTTGTTTCAATGAAATTGCCTAGAGGAGAATTAGTTCAGGTGGAGTCCCTCCCAAGTTCCACAGTGAAGCCCAATCTCAGAAGCAAGTGTAAAGGAGCTCAATATGCTTGTCTGGCCCCATCAACACAGGGTGTGCAGTTTAAGTCAGATTGAAGGAAGAGCTCTGGGCCACCTAAGGCATGACCTTATGTGTTATGACTTCATGGCTGCTAAACGTGCCCTGAAATCTTTTTCCACCTATGGTCAAAGTGGTGAAAATATCCCCACAAATCTTCCCCTGAGACTTCAAAACTTTTCTGTATCTGCATACTTTGGAAGAATAATATCTGTATTTCCACCACCATCATAAATTATTTATTATGAGTCATTATATCAGTTTGGCTTCAGTCACCCAGCAGAGTGTGAGAAAATGAATCTGAGTACAGACAAGTAGTCACAGTTGGACTTGTGAAGAAAAGGCTCAAATTTGCCTGAGTGTAAATCAGCTTGGTAGGATTCTTCTACAAGTTCCACAGCTCCAGGGCAGATGGAAAGACCTTGGACCAGCTTCCTTTAGAGAAGCCAAAGCTGCAGCATGAGGCACGTGCATAGCCCCCAGGATGGCAAAGGCTGTGGAATTCTGAATTCCCTGAGGGGCTGAAACAATTCTCTAATTAACTCAACATTTACCAAGCACTTTCTCTGTACCCAGCCCTGAGCCAAGACCTGTGGGGAATAAACGGATAAGTGTGGCAGAGTCCCCAGTCTATTCATTCATTTAATTATTTATTCATTCCTCATCTGCTTACTGACTGCCTCTGAGGTACTAATAGCCTCAAAGAGTTATCTGAAGTTCAGCAGCCCTTCCTGAGAGCCCTACTTCTCTGAGAGTCTGGTCCCAGTGATGCATTCTGACTTCTCACCCACCAGTTACTTTTTCTTCTTCCTTGCTTCAGGGCCCTGACTTGCCTCAGGAGCTCAGCCTTCCCAATCTGAGTAGGCCAGATCAGGATCATGCCCATTGCTGGGTTCTGGACCTGCCTTCCTCCAGACTCTCCACCAAGGCACAGATGCCAGACCCTGGCCCTGCAGTTGTAAAAGTTGAGTACTTCAGTTGCGTTGAAGACATCAACAGTGGCAACAAAGGGTGAAATAAGACACACACACACACACACACACACACTCATGGAAGCACATATTGCTGGGAGAGCTATAACTGTGCAAAGAGTATTTTCTACCACTTGATCTTAAGAAACATGGGTTGATCTTATTTAAAACAAATAAACAAAAAGTGCTTATCAAAGACCTTTGCTGATCAAATTTTCTACCTCTCTGCTGTTAAAAGAAAAACTTTAGCCAAATTAAATTTAAAAGAGTTTAACTGAGCAAAGAACTATGCACAAATCAGGCAGCCTCCCAAGCTGGAGTAGGCACAGAGACTTCGGCACAGCCACATGGCGAAAGAAGATTTGTGGACAGAAAAAGGAAAGTGATGTACAGAAAACAGAAGTGAGGTACAGAAACAGCCAGATTAGTTACAAGTTAGCACTTGACTTATTGAACACGATTTGAACAGCTGGCCGCCTCTGACGGGCCGAAACTCAGTGATTGGCACAAGAGTAGGCTACAGTCTGTTTACAAGTTCATTTAGGTTATAGTTCACCATGAACACATAAATCTTTAGATCAAACTTAAAATATGTGAGGAGACAGCTTCAGGCTAAACCTGATTTAACACTATGAGACCGCAGATCCTGGACCTCTTTGGACAAAGAGGGGTTAACTCAGCCTTGAAATTAAGCAAATCCCAACCCCACTCCTGAGTCCAGGGAGAAAAAAGTCTTTTTTCATGTTGGGGAGACTTAGGTGGTTCTTGACTGTTGTCAGATACTTTAGAGTGTGGGCCACACTGGGTTAGCCTCAGTTGGGAGTCTCTGTGTTAAGCCTAAATCCTGACTTCCCTCCTCCCCACACACCCCACCTCCACCCACACAAAGGTTCAATCCTGCCTTGCAAATGAGGACAAAGCCCTGAGCTACAAAAGATTTAAAGATGTTCACCAAACCAAAACATTTGTTCCTGTGCTCTGCCGGGTTAGCTTTCCCCGCTCGGGGGAGGGACAAGGAAAAGCTGTTAGGAGTCTGACACAGAACAAGACTTTGATACAGATTTCCAATAATCTCGGGTTTCATTTGTGCCCGCAGGAACAAGGTGGTAATTGGAAAATCACATTTGATGATGACCTTGTGAAGCTGTCCGACGGGACAAGTGGCCTGCATGACTTTTCCTTCCTCCCCACCCCACAGCCACCTCCTTCTGCAATTTCGCTGGGCCTTTGCTCAGAGGGCAGTGCTCTTGTCACCTCCAGATACACCGGGACTCCAACAACAGGGCAACAGACTTCAGTTTAGACCTACTCCCTAAAATGCTCAAATCCTTACAATGAATCTGTTGTAAGGGCATTAAAAGAAGCTAGCTATTTAGGATGGGACATACTGGATATCCTCTTGTACAATGGATAATGCCCCTCACACCCAGAATCCTGGTCCACCCTTTTTATAAATGCAAGTTTCCTATTCGCTGCATCCTGGAGGGGATTTGTCAGAGAGGTAATCCCCCTGGCCAGTCCAGCTGGGGGAGCCGGGAGCTGTTAATAAGGGGCCTGGGACTGTCGATTCTAAAGTGAACAAGTGGCAGCTGTCACATCTTTGACAATGAGCAGAGGGCTTCTGATTCAGGATCACAGGGACGCATCTGCTCTGCAGAATTCGGGACGGGAGCTTTCTCTGCTGTCCCCAGATCTCATCAATCTCTACAGTATGCTAGCTTTTATTCACAGAAGTATCCTTGTTGACTTCAATGAGTGCTACTGATCAATAGCATCCACACTGTCTTTGGCATCTCGGGCTGCCATAGCCAAGTAGTGCAGACTGGGACTTAAACCACAGACACTTACTTCGTGCAGCTCTAGAGGCTGGGAGTCCAAGGCCGCCAGGGTGCCAGCAGGGTGAGGGCCTCGTCCTGGCTTGACTGCCTTCTCTGAGTGTCCTCGCATAGCAGGGAAGAGAGAAAGCTCTGTGGCATCTCTTCTTATAAGGGCACAAATACCATCAAGAGGGCACCATCCTCATGACCTAATTACCTCCAAAATGACTCACCTTCAAATGCCATCACAGTGGGGGTCAAGGCTTCAACATATGGACTTCGGAAAGACACAACCATTTAGTCCATAACACACACCTGCCATACGTGACGCCTCTGCTGAAGGCTAAATGTGCCCTATCTCCCTGGATACTCACACCCTTCTATAAATGGGGTGTAACGATCTCCATCTTAAAGATAAGAAATGGCGGTGGAGTGGGGGTAAGGAACGAGCCACAGGTCACACAGCTGATACGTGCCAAACTGGGATTCCAACACAAGTCAGTCTGGTTCAAGAACCAGGGCTCTAAACACACACAGCTGAAGCCCCCAGAAGCCGGAGTTCCTCCGAGCGTCAGAACTTGGGGAATATTTAGACAAATGATTTTCAAATACACTTTAGCCAATAACACGTTTACAATGAAATCCTACTTGAAATGTCCATATATAAAATAGCTACAGAAGAAAAAACCCAAGCTGCTGTTTCTGAAGCAGAGATTCAGGCACTGATGGACACTTCCTGCACATTACCCTTCAGCCCTCCCCTTCCTTGCCCCATTTCAATCCTGGCAGAATAGGAGACATAGATCCCCAGCCCCAAGGAGTCCAAAAAGTAAATAAGTAAACAGATGAATAAGTAAGTGGACAAAATTAAATATTTATTGAGATTATAAGGTAGAATACATTCCCAGTGGACTAATGCTTCCATGGAAAATAACTATAAATGGCCCGGGTGTGGTGGCTCACGCCTGTAATCCCAGCACCTTGGGAGGCCGAGGTGGGTGGATCACCTGAGGTCAGGAGCTTGAGAAAAGCCTGGCCAACATGGTGAAAACCTGTCTCTACTAAAAATACAAAAATTATCTGGGCATGGTGGTGCACACCTGTAATCCTAGCTACTCAGGAGGCTGAGACAGGAGAATCGCTTGAACCCGGGAAGTGGAGGTTGCAGTAAGCTAAGATAGTGCCAATGCACTCCAGCCTGGGTGACAAAGCAAGACTCTGTCAAAAGAAAGGAAGGAAGGGAGGAAGGAAAGAAGGAAGGAAGGAAGGAAGGAAGGAAGGAAGGAAGGAAGGAAGGAAAGAGGGAGGGAGGGAGGAGGGAGGGAGGAAGGAAGGGAGGGAGGGAGGAAGGAAGGAAGGAAGGAAGGAAGGAAGGAAGGAAGGAAGGAAAGAGGGAGGGAGGGAGGAGGGAGGGAGGAAGGAAGGGAGGGAGGGAGGGAGGAAGGGAGGGAGGGAGGGAGGAAAGAGGGAGGGAGGGAGGGAGGGAGGGAGGAAGGAAGGAAGGAAGAAAAGAGGGAAGGAGGGAGGGAGGGAGGAATGAAGGAAGGAAGGAAGGAAGGAAAGAAAGAGGGAAGGAGGGAGGGAGGGAGGGAGGAAGGAAGGAAGGAAGGAAGGAAGGAAGGAAGGAAGGAAGGAAGGAAGGAAAGAGGGAAGGAGGGAGGGGAGGGAGGAATGAAGGAAGGAAGGAAGGAAAGAAAGAGGGAAGGAGGGAGGGAGGGAGGGGAAGGAGGGAGGGAGGAAGTAAGGAAGGAGGGAGGGAGGGAGGGAGAGAGGAAGGAAGGAAGGAAGGAAGGAAGGAAGGAAGGAGGGAGGGAGGGAGGGAGGGAAGAAGGAAGGAAGGAAGGAAGGAAGGAAGGAAGGAAGGAAGGAAGGAAGGAAGGAAGGAGAGAGGGAGGGAGGGAGGGAGGAAGGAAGGAAGGAAGGAAGGAAGGAAGGAAGGAAGGAAGGAGAGAGGGAGGGAGGGAGGGAGGGAGGGAGGAAGGAAGGAAGGAAGGAGAGAGGGAGGGAGGGAGGGAGGGAGGGAGGAAGGAAGGAAGGAAGGAAGGAAGGAAGGAAGGAAGGAGAGAGGGAGGGAGGGAGGGAGGGAGGGAGGGAGGAAGGAAGGAAGGAAGGAAGGAGAGAGGGAGGGAGGGAGGAATGAAGGAAGGAAGGAAGGAAGGAAGGAAAGAGGGAAGGAGGGAGGGAGGGAGGGACGGGAGGGAGGAAGGAAGGAAGGAAGGAAGGAAGAAGGAGAGAGGGAGGGGGAGGAAGGAAGGAAGGAAGGAAGGAAGGAATGAGGAGGAGAGGGAGGGAGGAAGGAGGAGGAATGAAGGACGGAGGAAGAAGGAGAGAGGGAGGGAGGGAGGGAGGGAGGAAGGGAAGGAAGGAAGGAAGGAAGGAAGGAAGGAAGGAAGGAAGGAGAGACGGGAGGGCGGGAGGGAGGGAGGGAGGGAGGAAGGAAGGAAGGAAGGAAGGAAGGAAGGAAGGAAGGAAGGAGAGAGGGAGGGAGGGAGGAATGAAGGAAGGAAGGAAGGAAGGAAGGAAGGAAGGAAGGAAAGAGGAAGGAGGGAGGGAGGGAGGGAGGGAGGAGGAGGAAGGAGGAAGGAAGGAAGGAAGGAAGGAAGGAAGGAGAGAGGGAGGGAGGAAGGGAGGGAGGAATGAAGGAAGGAAGGAAGGAAGGAGAGAGGGAGGGAGGGAGGAGGAAGGAAGGAAGGAAGGAAGGAAGGAAGGAAGGAAGGAAGGAAGGAAGGAAGGAGAGAGGAAGGGAGGAAGGAAGGAAGGAAGGAAGGAAGGAAGGAAGGAGGGAGGGAGGGAGGAAGGAGGAAGGAAGGAAGGAAGGAAGGAAGGAAGGAAGGAAGGAAGGAAGGAAGGAAGGAGAGAGGGAGGGAGGAAGGAAGGAAGGAAGGAAGGAAGGAGGGAGGGAGGGAGGGAGGGAGGAAGGAAGGAAGGAAGGAAGGAAGGAGAGAGGGAGGGAGGAAGGAAGGAAGGAAGGAAGGAAGGAGAGAGGGAGGGAGGAAGGGAGGGAGGAATGAAGGAAGGAAGGAAGGAAGGAGAGAGGGAGGGAGGGAGGGAGGAAGGAAGGAAGGAAGGAAGGAAGGAAGGAAGGAAGGAAGGAGAGAGGAAGGGAGGAAGGAAGGAAGGAAGGAAGGAAGGAGGGAGGGAGGGAGGAAGGGAGGAAGGAAGGAAGGAAGGAAGGAAGGAAGGAAGGAAGGAGAGAGGGAGGAAGGAAGGAAGGAAGGAAGGAAGGAAGGAGGGAGGAAGGAAGGAAGGAAGGAAGGAAGGAGGGAGGGAGGGAGGGAGGGAGGGAGGGAGGGAGGGAGGAAAGACTCCAGCTCCTAATAAAACAAGCAGAACTCCCCAAAGGCTTTATAGAGTGAACAAAGGCGAGAAGCAGAGACCAGTGCATGACAAGTCTCCCATCTTCGTGGCTTTGATCTGCAGAAAGACCTTGATTCCAGCAGGGCTTGGTGCCACTGGAGCCCTGATGAAGAACCTGCCGTCTCTCTGACTAGGAGGAGACATAGCCCAGGAGGCCACCGATGTTGGGGAGTGAGAGGGGAGCTCATGAAGAATAAGACCAGAGAAGGGGAGCCCCAGAGTCTGCCTTTAATCTCAACCCAAAGTCTCCAACTGACCTTTGAACTGTTCTCTTTACCTAAAAACAACTCAGTTAAAGAAAAAGGAAAAGGAACAGAATCAAGATCTAGCTGCCACTACCTGTAGGGGAGAAAATTTGTGGTTTGCATCGACCCAAGTTAATTGTCTGCTAAAACAAAACAATACTCCGTGGGGAAATATAACAAGCGCCAGAATCTCCACACGCAGCATTCACAACATCCAGGTGCTCCCCCAAATTACTCAACACACAAGAAAACCAGGAAAGGGGGGATAATTCTCAAGTAAAAGGACAATCAACAGAGATCAGACCCAGGATGACTCAAAGGCAGGAATTAACAGAGGTGGGCTGTAAAGTAGCTAGCACCACCGTGCTCCATGAGGAAGAAGGAAATGCTGACAGCAAGTGGAAAGAAAGGAACTCTCAGCAGAAAAGTAGAAAACGTACGAACAGAGAAAATGGAACAGGTGGAACTAAAAGTTAGAGTATCTGAAATAAAAACATAACTGAGGGTTTCATAGCAGCAGGGAAATTATTAATGAATAAATGAAACTAGATCAGTAGAAATCATCCAATCTAAAGAATAAAAAGAAAAATGTTGAAGAAAAATGGACACAGTCTTAGGGACTGGCTCTAAAATACAGGTAATTGGAGACTAGAGGGAGAATGAACAGAAAAAAAAAATGTGAAGAAATAATAGCCAACAACTCCCTAAACTTGGTGACACATATAAATTGACATTTTTGAGTTCAGCAAATCATAAACAATATAAATGCAAAGAAAACCACGCCAGGCACATAATAATCAAACTGCTAAAAACAAAGATGAAGCAAAAATCTTAAAGGCAATCAGAGATTAAAAAATAAGTCACAGACATAGAAAAGGTAATTTCAATTACTGCAGACTTCTACCAGAAACTATGGGGGCAATTCAATAGTAGAACACCTTTAAAATGCTAAAAGGAAAAGTGGCAACACAAAATTCTATGTGTCCATAGGCTGGGGCCCATTCCTGTTGGAATGATCCAGGCAGGAAAGGAGCAGATGCTGGAAGAGGC
Organism: Rhinopithecus roxellana; assembly: GCF_007565055.1. Taxonomy (NCBI): domain Eukaryota; kingdom Metazoa; phylum Chordata; class Mammalia; order Primates; family Cercopithecidae; genus Rhinopithecus; species Rhinopithecus roxellana. The sequence goes on from NC_044560.1 coordinate 21,802,342, forward strand.
AGAGAGCTGAGAGAAAGGGCACCATCAGAGACGCTTCAGTCCTCCATTCAGCAAATATCTGCTGGGTGATTGCTGCAGGGGACAACCCTCTGGATGCAGGAACTACAGCCACAAAGAAGAAAAGAGGAGACAGAAACCCCTGCCCTCCTGAAGCACCTGCTCACTCTGCCCTAGAGTAGTGAGGATGGGCATGGAGCAGTGGAGGAGACAACGGCTGAGGGGCTTCTAGGTCCAGTCTCCAGGCAGGGAGCAAAGCTAATCATGGAGGAAAAAAACAGAATTGTCAGGTTGACCTTTAGGCTGCAGCTTCCTGGGCTTTAAGATGAGGTTGCCAGATAAAATACTAAATCCAGCCACCCTGCCCTGAGCCCAGAGTGGACTGCCTGCCCTTTTCTCATCCAAGAAGCCCCTCCCTTCCTACCACCTAGGTTACGTGAGAGGAGAGGACCATCTGCTGCTGGCCGAGCCGAGCGGTCACTGCTGCTCTTTGCAGTCACTCAGGACTGCGGACTTGCTGGGGCGATTGATTGTCCGTGAGTCAACAATCATAGCTGTTAACCCAGCAATGTCTTCTCACTCACCACTATCCACAATAAACACACTAGTGCCCTGGGATGGAGCAGGGTAAAGGAATGAGGGAGGGAGAGGGAGAAGAAGAGAAGGAAGGAGGCATGGAGGAAGGAAGAAAAGTAGGAGGAAGAAGGAAGGAAGAAGAAAGGAGGGAGCGATGGATTGCAAGATTTGGGAAGTCGCACTTGGAAGAGGTTTACAGACACTGCAATTGAGAAGGTGGCAGGCAAGGCCACAGAGCCTGACCCAGATAGAGGCTCCATCCTCCTTCAGGTTGTGCCCTGCAGCCCTGCATGCTCCAGCCCCTGCACTGAGGCCTGCCTGCCCTCCAGCCCTTCCCACCGGATGCTGCAGCCTCTCTCGGCAGAGGCCATTCACAGCCCATCCACCGCAGTTCTGACCGCTGCGCCTCTCCAGCAGGGCCCTCTCCTGCTCATCCTGCCCACATCGAACTGGACCAGGGGCAGTCAGGAGGGAGTGATCTGAGAGTGGGGAAGTAGTCACCTCTATATCATTTGCATTTTTTAACAAAACATGGATTTGTGTGATTTTAAAATGCTTTATAACATTTAAATTAACTTGTGCAGGGGGAAGTTACCTGGAACTATGCAAAGAAACCAGAACAACAGTGATTCCCACGGTCCTGGCTCATGACGTCAGCCCCATGCCAGCCCAGAGGCAATCGGGGGGTGCTAGATGTGGAAATGCCCAGGTGGGACCCTGGCTAGAGCCCTAAATGTAGGAGCCCAGAGTGAGGGAGCCGGCCCGGAGAAGGGAGATGCAGTTTTGCTGGAAGGGGAAGAGTTGGCTCAGGTGAGGCTGAACATTTGGGGAAGGTTGTGGCTTTCCCACCTGGAAATGAAGGCCCTGCAGGACTAGGGGATGAGGACAAGGTGAGCTGTTTGTTTTCTCTGAGGGTATTTGTCTTGACCGCCCGCTGAGCAGGAGCGCACACCCACGCGGGCAGCAGCCTCCATGCCCCTTCTCTTTACCGCAGTCTTTGACTGTCCTCCTCCATCCTCAGCAGAGGGGTTTGAGGGCGTTGATGCCACCCCAGGCTCCAAGGCCCCACCATGGGCAGTGTTAGCCCCTCGTATATCCCATCTCCATAGCTACACTGATTGATTTGTAAACAGTTAGGCGATCTGCCCGGCCAGTGAAATCAAGGTTCATCTCGGAAGATTCCTGGGAAGAAGGTCTCTTCTAGCTTTCTGCAGGAGCTACTGGAAGAAACTGTTTTATTTTGTTCTTACAGACTCAAGATGAGAAAGATGCAGGCTGAGAGCTGCCAGCAGCCAAGTTGTGTGCACAGGAGGGCTGCCTGAAAACAGTGCCAACACCAAGAAATAGAGATGGAAAACCAAGGCATCGCGTGCTGGCGAGCCCTGATCAAACCACACCTGGTGCTAGGGCTCTCCTGGGGCTGTTCTGCTCTGTGAGGCAAGGAACTGCCTTTTTGCTTAAGGCAGATGACATTGGGAGCTGGGCTTTCTATCACTTCCCTGAAAAAGAGCCCTAAGTGATACCCGTCTCTGAATGAGGCTGGACACTTGTTTTGTGCCTGGAAATGCTCAGCTCACCCAGCACACGAGTAGCAGTGTTTTTCTGTTGCATTATACATATCAGCTTCTCAAAATCACCCCTTCCTGAGACACTGAAAAGCTGGGCTGGGGTCCCCTTAAAGACCCCAGTGCTAGTTCCATAGGCTTCTCTCCGAGGACTAAGAGGTTTCCATTTACTATGTTACGCTTTCATGGAAAATGAAACTCTTGATAGATTTCCATGCACTTTTCCCCAGCTGCCCACTAAAGGAAAACATTTATGGTTCAGTTAATTTGGGTTGTGTCTCAATAATGGAAATAACTGGCTCATGCATAGGCCCTGGAGACTCTGGCTACCTTAACAGCCTGACAGACAAGCTGCCTGATTGAAAATAATGAATCAACCGCCAAATGGCTGAACCCACAGCCAATTTCTACACGATCAATATGGAGGCGTAACAGACAGAGCCGCGGCTCTTTTCATCCTAAAACGAACACTTAATTGAAGAAAATGTCTAACAGAGCTCAGGTCCAGCCATGACTGAGTAAATCCCCCCGAAATCCCCCCGAACCCCAGGACCAAGGAAGCAGGACAGATGTGAGGCTCCTCCCCCGAAACCCCTTTGTTTATGCCTGACGAAGCCCGGACCTGGGGCCGCCGTCCCGGCTCTTTCTTTATTTATTCATTAGTTTTGCCTGTGCAACCTTTCTTTTAAGTCTTTCCCCCACTTTTTTTTGAAAAACCAGAGGGAAGGGAATTAAAAAGAGAAAGCCAAATCTTAGCTATGTCAGGTGGCACTTCGTAAATTAAGCTTCAAAGACAGAGGTAAAAAGCTGCTGTCAGCTGGGTGTCCCGGGTAGAAAAATGCAGTGGAGATTCACTTAGCAAGCGATCAACTGGGTAATAAAGCCGCCAGTGGGGCCGCACCGGTCCCTCTTGCCCTTCTCAGTGTGGCATTTGGAAAATTATTGCTTCAAAGCTTCTGTGATGGAATGTTGCTACATTAATTCAGTTTTAAAATCTTGTTCTTGAGGAAAGAGAAGCACAAAAAATAAACACAGACTTGAGAAAAGAGAGCTGCAATCTCTGGGATGGGTTGAAGAGGAAGAGACCTCATCAGGAGAGTGTGGGGTGGCACGTTGGCCACACAGCTGGTTCTGTGTCCCCGTGGGGAGGGCATGGGGCTGGACATGTGGGACCCTCCATGGGTTAGTTGCTGGAATGTTCTCTCAGCCTTGGAGACAGCTTCCAGGTCTTGTTTGCTTACTATCCTCTAGAAACATCCTCATCTCTCCGGGAGCTCCTGCACCCCAGCAGCCGGGCCCTGGCGGCCTCTCCTCCCGCTGACCACTGGGAGCTCTCTGTCCACTGGGCACTGGCCATGTCACCTGGGCTTGCCACCCACGAAGGTGGAGAGCCCTTTATGGACTGCAGCAGGGATTTAGATGTCCATTTCTTCTCTCCCCAGCCAGGTGCACCGGCACCAAACGTGACTTGATGAATTGAGACATTCACTCCCAATTAGCCGCTTGAGTCTCTACAGCATTTATGAGCGTCCGGCAGGCCCTCCGCCTGCAGAAGGTCCCTGGGACAAATCTGGTCTCCTGAGGCATTTGAGGAGCTGGAACCTCAGCTCCTGGAGGCGGACTTGCACTCCTTTTCATCGAAACTGCCGCTGCCAGGACCAGTGGGAGAGATCACACAAGAGTCAGGCCTGAGACAGGTCTCTTGGGATGAAGGGGTAGTGGGCAAATACGTCGAAGCCATGTCACTCAGGGCCCAATATCAAGCAAGCGCTGGCTTGCACAGGCCTCCCCATGATATTTGCAAATGCTGTCCTCGTTTTCAGTTAGGAGCGGAAGGTGGCTGCGCTGCCAGGAAAGAAAGCTGTGGAGTGGAACGGGGAAAGCCAGCAGCAGAGCTCCCTGACACAGGGGACGGGATATTCTGCACCTGCAAATTCTTTATCACAGACCTCCCTTCGACCCTCGCCTCCCCTGGCTTGCTGAGTCAAAAGCAGTGTTGGAGGAGACTTTCTTTCCTGTTTACAGTGGAGGGGTGGAGCAGTAAGGTGGTGTCCCTGACTCCTGCAAGGAGCATTGATGCTACACAGTTCACCTTGATGAGGACATCTTCTGTGATGGGCACTTCATTCCATGTGGTCACTGTAGTCACCCTGCCTGAGATGGGGTCCCTTGTTCATGTTGCCCTCAGGTTTGTCCTCTGCCTTCCCTGTGTCCTGTAGACTGACCCCTGAGACCACATCACCCAGGCTCCTACACTTCTGGCCAGCGAGAGGCACCAGGAGGCCATGGTAGGTGGGAGAAAGAGAGGTCAGTTCTTTCTGACCCTCTCTGTCTCTGCCTGGGTGTGACTTCTCGGCAGCTGCTCTCTCCCTTCTCCAGGGCACCTTCTGTCCAGGGTGCCAGGAGTGCTTTCTCCTCCCCACGCCCCATCAGCCCTTAGTGTGCTACCCACGGCCCTTCCTGTGTGGTCTCTGGATTCCCTGACCTCTTGGCTCCTGTAACTTGTCCACAGCTCAGCCAAGGCCCCTGCATCTGAGCCTTGCAATGGAGCCTGCTCCCTACGCGACCATGGCTTCCCAGAGAGCTGTCATTCCTTCCCATCATGGATGAGAAGACAGGCTCAGAGACAGAGGACCAGAATATTAACCCAGCAAATCCCAAGCACTGCCTTGCATGCCTCTCGGGGAGGCTGGCCAGACTCAGCAACAACCTGCTCACATAATAAATGCCCAGTGAATGGTTTACCAGGAACCAGCTCTTCTGATCTTTGCTTCACGGTCTTTCTGAAAACCACAAGGGAAGTGAGAGAAGCAGCTTCCGTTAAGAAAAACAAAGACAGCGAGTGGAGACAGGCAAACATCAAAGTCATGGGCTACGGCTGCCCTGCTGCTCCCGCTGGGTCCTCTGGGGTCCCAGCCTAGTGAGCAAAGTGGGTTCCATGGGGTGGTACAGGCTTTCTCTCCTGGCACCCACTGCATGGCTCCCACTCCTTCTAACAAGAAACCTCAGAGGCAGAAGAGGGAGAGGCCCAGAATTAGTACCAAAAAAAAAAAAAAAAAAAAAATACCAAACACAAGTTCACAGGCACCCTTCAGAGAGATGTCCTGGGAAGGTGCTGTGTGGATCCATGCAAATCTTCTCATGAACATTTAAGCCGTCAGCAGCTGAGCCTGTGGCTAATGGCAAAGGGAAGGATCATTTAATTGTCCCCAAGCTGGGGACAGTGGCCTGGACGGCTTCACCACTGATTGCCTGGCAGCCCGCTCTGCCCCCAGCTGCCCAGGGTAAATGTTTCTGACATCTTATTTCTAAGCATGTCCCCTTGGCTGGTTAATTATGCAAAAAGATTCCAGTTTTAAGCCTTCCCAGTTGAACAGTTTGTATTGGATGAAATCCTTATTCCGTATACAAATAATTCATATTAAAATACAACCACCATCAATTCAGGAGTCAGCTGTAAATAGGGGCTGGGTTCATGCCAGAAGTTGTCATTTTTGCCTTGGATGGCAAGGTAATCATTTGATGAGAGTAAACTATTTTAATTTCTATTAAACCATGATTGCTGTGTTTGCTTTTTCCAACAGATGATGATTTGTGTAATTAGTGGTGTATACTATGTAATTTTATAATGAAAGGAGACACGATGATGAGACAGAGATCTGTGGTTTCAGGGTGCAATTGGTTTGCCCCCTCAGTATATTAGGAGGTTTTGCACAAATCTGTTCTCTTAGTATGTTTTGTGCTGCTACGAAAGGATACTTGAGACTGAGTAATTTATAAAAATCAGAAACTTCTTTCCCCACAGTTCGGAAATTTGGGAAGTCCAAGATCAAGGTGCCAGCACCTGGTGAGGGCCTTCTTGCTGCATCGTCCCATGGCAGGAGGGCAAAGAGAGGAACACAGAGAGAGAAGAAGGGACTGAACTCATATCTTTTTATCTGGAGCCCTCTCCCAAGACAATGGCATTCATCCATTCACTCCACCCTCATGGCCTAATCACCTCTTAAAGGCCCCACCTCCTAATACTGTTACAATGGTAATTAAATTTCAACATGAGTCTGGAAACTGTCCTCATATTTTTCATCCTATGTAGATAAAAGCGATCTGCAACATTCTTGCCTTTGGGAACCTGGTTGGTCTGCACCAGACAGTGGATTCAACTAGAGGCTATTTTCCTTCGTGGGGTCCATTGGGCAAAGTCTGGGATAGTCTTGATTGCTGTGATTGGGAGTGGACCCTGGCGTCTAGTGGGTAGAGGCCAAGGATGGTTGCTGCTCCACCATCCATGATGCACAGGACAGCCCCCTGGGACAAAGGACCATCTTGTTCCCCATGTCAATAGTGCTGAGGTGGAGAACTCCTGATCCAGAACAAGAATATAAAAGGCACATTTCTAGGTCCCCAAACAGCAGTCTGTTTGTCAAAGAAGATGGGCACAGGTCCATGCCCTGCAGTGAACTCAGTCCCACATGACCTCAGAGTAACCCATCGCCATCCAGAGCTTGGGGGAGTGGGGAGAAGATTCTCCAAACATTCCCATTTCCTTCTTCCTACACCAACTTCTTTTAAAGAATGGCAGCTCCAAGTGGGATTGTAAATCAGTACCACCACTTTAAGAAGCATTGTGATTGACACCTGCGAAGCTGAAGACAAAGCTAAATAGCTTGAAATGCTTCCCCACAGTCCCTGAGAAGTTCCTGGTGAATACATAATCATGGCACTACAGACATGGCTAAGCTCTCAGGAATGTAAGGGGTGCCTCCAGAGCTCAAAAAGAAAAAGAAGGGGGTTGAGGGTTTAATTCTACATGCAGGCAGTTCTGTGGCTAGTGTCTACTCCACAGAAAGGACTGCCTGTAAATATTCACATGCCTCAGGGATCAGATTTCCATTCTTTGCTTTTCTTTCCTGGTCCATTTCTTAGATTCTCTAATGGCTTTTAACACAAATTTTGTACAGTCAACTGCCAAATTCACATGGCCAGCCCATCCTTGTCTCCTGAACTCATAAAGCCAGCTTTCCACTGGACTTGCACTCGGTAATCTAATAGGCATCTCAAACTTAATGTAACAAAAATAAATTTGATTTTCCAATATTATGGACTGAATTATGTCTCCCCAAAATTTATATGTTGAAGCTTTAAACCTAGTGTGACTATATTTGTAGATGGAGCTTTTAAGGAGGTGGTTCAGGTTAATGAAGTCAGAAGAGCAAGACCTTATTGAGACAGGACTGGAGTCCTTATAAGAAGAGGAAGAGGCACCAGAGCTCTCCACTTACACAGAACAAATGCCATGTGAGGACACAGTAAGAAGGCAGCCACCCACAGGTCCTCAGGAAGAGGACCTCATCAGGAACCAAATCTGCCAACACCTTCATCTTAGACCTTAGATGTCTGTTCTCTAAACTGTGGGAAATAAATTTCAGTTGTTGAAGCCCCCGAGTCTGTGCCAGCGATTATGGCGGCCTGAGCAGACCAGTTCATTCCAACCTACTTTTCGTTTTCTTCCCCATCTCATCAAACTGCACCCCCACACTCTGGTCCTGCATTCCTCTTGCTCTCTATCCTTTTCTCTGAAAGGCATTATCTACCTTGCTTTCTTTCTATCTGTTTGTCTATCCCTCTATCTATTATTAATACATTCATCGTCTATCTACCTATGCATCAATTTATCTATCTGTGCACCTCTCTATGTATCTGTGTATCTATCCATTTATCCATTACCTGTCTATCCATTTATGCATTATCTATCTACTTATACTTCTATCTATGTATCTACCTGTCCATTCCATTCACCTATCTACCCTTCCACTCTTTGATTCATCATCTATCTATCTATCCAATTACCCACTTATTTATGTATCTATACATCTATTTATGTATCTATCCACCTATCCATCCATCAATTCATCCATCATCTATCAATCCATTTATGCATTTATCTATATCTCTGTATCTATCCAACAATCCATGTATCTATCCATTCATCTATCCACCCATCGATTTCTTTATCTATCTCTCCATTCATTTATCTATTCATCTATCTATGCATCTATCACACACCTTCCCAATTTGAAAATTTGTGTTGGATGAAATTCTTATTCTGTATACAAATAATTGTATACATCACACACACACACACGCACACAAACACACGTTATCTCTCAGCAAATCCTGTTGACTCTGTCTTAAAAATAAATCCCTAATTCAATCACTTCTCATCACTTTCACTGATCTCCTGGTCTGAGACGTCACCATATGCCTACTGGCTTCCACAGGAGCCTCCTAACTGGTTTCACTTCTTCCCACATCTGCTAACAGTTCATTCTCAGTACAACAGCCAGAATAACCCTCCCAAGACAAAAGCCAGTGTTGCCCTATCTCAGCTCCTAGACTTTTAATGGCTTCCTGTCTCACTGTGAGTCATACCAGCATCTGCACAGAGACCCCCCAGGCCCACCCCATCTGCACAGAGATCCCCAGGCCCACCCCATCTGCTCCCACCACGTCTCTAGCTGGTCCCTTCCCTTCCTCTCTCTCTCTCTCCAGCCCTGCTGCCCAGGCACACTCCTGCCCAGGGCCTTTGCACTTCTGTTTTCTCTCCTGACATGCCTCCCAGGATACCTGCAGGGTTCCCTCCTTTCTCCCTCGGGTATCCCTCACAACCCTTTTCAAAAGAGTACCCCTGCCTCCCTTTGTACCCTGATTTCACTTTATTTCTCTGCATAGCCATTATCCCCCTACAACATAAAGATGAAGAAGTCTTTTTGAGGTTGGAGTGAAGGGAATTCATGCACACATCATCTGTGAAAATGGAAACTGATATTGTCTGGGTAGAACTTTGCCAGTGCTCTCAAGTTAGACATGGACAGCTTATTTAACCCAATAACTCTAGCTCTGTTTCTACCATAGAGAAACCCTGAAAATGTGCGTGTGGACACGCATGAAATGCTTATTGCATCATTGTTTTTAATATTGAAAAACTGGAAAAAATCTCAATGTGCATCAAAAGGAAAATAGTAAATGAATTAAGACATAGGAACACTACACAACACTTAAGGAAAAGGAAGTGGGTCTTATGCACTTGTACGAAAATAATTCTGGGACATCGTGTGATGTGTGAAAAGCAAGGTGCAGAATAGTGTGGGGAGTGTTTTTAAAAATCACCCAATCTTCCACCTCCTGGAATGTGAGAGACTATATAACTTCAAATCCTCCTACTGCAAATCCCTAGAAATGCTTGGTTAGATCTGCAAGCGTGCTTTCATATACACGGCTGAACTCTCCAGAGAGTAAGGGAAAACCCAAGGGCTTAAAAAAGAATGAGAAACTGACAACCAGAATGGTAAGCACCTAAACTGAGACCACAACTCCCAGGGTGTGTGTCTATGTGTCTCTGTGTTGGGGGGTGGGAGGCTGTATGTTCATGTGTCTGTGTATGTCTGTGTGTGCCTATGTCTGTGCGTGTGTGTGTCTGTGTACGTGTACATGTGTTTATGTATGGATTTGTGACTGTGTGCACGTGTGTGTGTGCGTGTGTGACTGTGTGCACGTGTGTGTGTACATGTGTTTGCATGTCTGTGCATATGCCTTTCTGTATGCATATATACACATGTGTGTACATGCAAGCTGGGGTAGGAGCACATCTTGACCTCTGTAACCAACACAGAGACAGGAGTGAAGTCATGAATTCCACTTAAGGCAGAGACTTGGAAGTGAGAGCCCTCTTTGAGGAGTTCAGCAGAAAGGTAGGCTAACCAAAAACCTCCTCTCCAGCAAGGGTGACAAGACATTGCCTCTTCCAGCCTCTGCATGTATACCTGGCTGGTGTCCACCACACTTGGGGACCTCCTCTTTCAACTTTGGAGTCCCACCTTGCTCTGTCTGTATACGGGGGAGCCTCTTTTTCTGCCTTCTCTTCTTTCTTGCCTATTACATTCTCTGCTCCTTAAAACAAAATAAAAAAAAAAATCAAGGAAGGAAAAGACAGTGGGAAGAGAGCCCTGAGAGCAAACACACCACACAGGGATGAAAAGCATAGGTGCAAGCAGGTGGGCCTGCCTCTTTCTGGGATTTGAGTTCCATCTTCCAGGTTAGCCACCCACAGGAATGAAGGTGATCTTTTTGACCTCAATCCTGATATTGGTTTTATTTCAGACATTCCTCAGAGCCTGAGGGGGAAAGAACAATGCTCTATTTGGAGCCCCTGCAGAGGCCCCCGTAATGAGCATTTCAGGGGCAATGAAACCAGGTTGAACAAAAGCACTGGACAACAGGAACGCGAGGTAAGAGGGAGTAGGTAGAGGCAGAGTGTGTGATCCTAGTATTACAGGTGGAGAGCAAGGTTCCGATTCACTCCAGACAGTGTAAGTCAAGTGTGAAGGCGAAAATGTTACAGTTAAGTACAATTACGTTCATTCTTTGCTCAAATTCAAACCAGCCCCCTTGTCGCATAGAACTGATGCTTATGGTTTCTTTTGAATAAACATAGAAATTGGCCCTCCATATCTTAAAACTTGAGAAACTTACATTTGTCTTATCTGAGTTCTATTCTCAGGAAACCAACCCTCAGACCTCCTAGATAATATCAGGTAACTGTAACTCACCAGATCACTACGTTCAGACTGTGAAGTGACAGACCCCCTCACCCATCATGGTGGCCTAAGGGACTACAGGCTTCCTGTTGACCAACTCTTCTTTCTTATCCCTTCTTCATTCCTGTTTCCCTGCATGTAGTTATAATTCTTCCCTGGCAATACTCGTTGTCTCAGTGACTGGCTTTCTGTGCAGTCAGCAGCAGAATGTAGACTGAATCACTGTTGTTTTGGTAACAGAATGTCACCCTCTCAATGACCTTCATCACCTATTTATCATCATTATCAACCACCCCATATGACTTCCTCCATACCTTGCTCTACACTGTTCAAAACTCTTTAAATTAGCTTATTCTATGAGCTAAGTTACTTATTTATTATGTTTAATGCTTATATTCCCTGCTAGAATGTAAGCACCTTTGGGCTGGAATCCCATATCCTTAGAACAGGGACCCAAACTACAAGTATTTGTTGAGGAAATAAATTGCATTAGTCCATTCTCACATTGCTATAAATAAATACCTGAGATTGGGCAAATTATAAAGGAAAGATGTTTCATTGGCTCACGATTCTGCAGGCTCTGCAGTAATCATGATGCTGGCATCTGCTCAGATTCTGGGGAGGCCTCAGGAAACTGCAATCATGATGGACAATAAAGGAGGAGGCAGCATGTCACATGGTTGGAGCAGGAAGAAGAGAGGGAGAGGGGAGTGCCACACACTTTCAAATAACCAGGTCTCAGGAGAACTCACTATCGTGATGACAACACCAGGAAGGATGGTGTTAAACCATGAGAAACTACTCCCACGATCCAATCACCTCCCACCAGGCCCCACGCCCAGCACTGGAGATTATAATTCAACATGAGATTTGGGTAGGGACACAGACCCAAACCATATTATAACTGAAGAGAAATAGAATGTAAACATGCAAAGCAATGGGAGAAAGAGGTTTCAATACATTTAATTATATCAAAGCTATAAAACATCAAGGGCAAAGATCTGAAAAGCAGTCAAAGAGAAAAGACAGCTTATCTGAAAAAAAACAATAGACTTCTCAACAGCCAAGACAAAAGGCAGTGGAAAGCACCAGGCTACAGAGTGAAAATAACTGTCAGTTGTGAAGAATTCAATGACGTGAAGATGCTTTCTAACAAACAAAAACTGAGAAGACCCTCAGTAAAAGAATATCTAAAGGATATAATCCAGGATTAGGAAAATGAGCTCAGAAAGAATGTCTGAGATATAAGTAGCTCCTTTGTTTGATTACTTACAAAAAAATTCCTATATCACTAGTTCAATAATTCAATTAATTGTATTAGCCAGCTCCTAACTCTTTCCAAGCCTGGTTTCATTTTGCCTTTTTAAAAAATCCCTTGTCCCTGACCTTCCCACCCTGTTTTTTCTATAACATAATATTTAAAACTTATTTTATTTGCTTAACAAATATTCATTGTAAGAGCTCTACAGACATGAACTGTCATAATATTGGTGATTAGGATAAGAATATATGTAATAATGGTGCTATGCATATTATAATCATAGCATCATCTAATCCTACATCATTTATAGGAGAAAACAGATGTTTAACAAATTAAATCACTTGTCCAAGTCTACACAGCTACTACATAACAGGTCAGAAAGTAAAGTCAGTCTCATGTGACAGCAATTGCTGGAATTTAACCAGGAAGATCTATTACCAACTGATCCACTTAAAGTTGCAAGAACTGCCCCTGACACCCTTACCCGGTAGCACATTCCCCAAATGTTTAATCTATAATAGGAATCACAGGCATCATCCCAATGATGATGGGTCAGGCATTTTTCTCTGATGAGAATAGACTTGGGGAAAGTCATTGTGAGCCTTATCAGAACACAATCTTAAAAACGCTGATCTGAGCTCTCAGCTGACAAGCACTCCCTTACACAAATGTGTGCTGGAATTACCAAAAAGAAATCAGTTTGTTTACACATTTTCTCACAAAACCTACTCAGCTCCAGCCCACACAGCAGGCCCCCAACTGCAGTGAGAGTCACGCACCAAGGCACCTGTGGGCTGGTGTATCAGTCCACTCTCAGGCTGCTATGAAGAAATACCTGAGATTGGGTAAGTGTAAAGAGAAGAGGTTTAATTGACTCACAGTTCTGCATGGCTGGGAAGACCTCAGGAAACAAACATGGTGGAAGGTGAAGGGGAAGAAAGGGACCTTCTTCAAATGGCAGCAGGAAAGAGAATTGCCTAGCAAAGGGGGAAAAAATCCTTATAAAACCATCAGATCTTGTGAGAACTCACTCACTATCATAAGAATAGCATTGGGGAAACAGCCCTCAGGATTAAATTACCTTCCAATAGGTCTCTCCCACAATACATGGGATTATGTGAACTACATTTAGGATGCGATTTAGGTGGGGACACAGCCAAACCATATTATTCCACCCCGGGCCTCCCCAGATCTTATGTCCTCATGTGTCAAAACACAATCAAGCCTTTCTAACAGTTCCTCAAAGTCTTAGCTCATTCCAGCATTAACCCAAAAGTCCAAGTCCAAAGTATTACCTGAGACAAGGCAAGTCTCTTCTCCTTATGAGCCTGTAAAATCAAAAGCAAGTTAGTTACTTCCTAGATACAATGGAGGTACAGACATTGGGTAAATACACCCATTCCAAATGTAAGAAACTGGCCCAAAAAAAAGGGTTACAGGTCCCATGCAAGTTCAAAATCTAATACAGCAGTCATTAAACTTCAAGTTCCAAAATGATCTGCTTTGACTCTATGTCTCACATCCAGGTCATGCTTATGCAAGAGGTGATCTCCCACAGCCTTGGGCAGCTCTGCCCCTGTGGTTTTGCAGGGTACAGTCCCTCTCCTGGCTGCATTCACAGGCTGTCATTGAGTTTCTGTGGCTCTTCCAGGTGCATGGTGCAAGCTGTAGGTGGATCTACCATTCTGGGGTCTGGAAGATGGTTGCCCTTTTCTCACAGCTCCACTAGGCAGTGTCCCAGTGGGGACTCTCTGTGGGGGCTCCAACCCCACATTTCCCTAGCATGCTGCCCTAGCAGATGTTCTCCATGAGGGCTCCACCCCCACTGCAAACTTCTGCCTGGACATCCAGGTGTTTCTGTACGTTCTCTGAAATCTAGATGGAGGTTCCCAAACCTCAATTCTTGACTTCTGTGCACCCACAGGTTCAACACCACATGGAAGCCACCAAGACTTGGGGATTGCACCCTAGGAAGCAATGACCTGAGCTATGCCTTGTTCCCTTTTAGTCACCACTGGAGCTGAAGCAACTTGGACACAGGGCACCAAGTCCTGAGGTTGCACAGAGCAGGAAGGCTCTGGGCCCAGCCCAGGAAACCATTTTTCCCTGCTAGGTCTCCAGGCCTGTGATGGGAGGGGCTGCCATGAAGGTCTCTGACATGCCCTGGAGACATTTTCCCCATTGTCTTGGTGACTAACATTTAGTTCCTCATTACTTGTGCAAATTTCTGCAGTGGGTTTGAAGTTCTTCCCTGAAAACTGGGTTTTTCTTTTCTATTGCATCATCGGGCTGCAAATTTACCAAAATTTTATGCTCTGCTTCCTCTTGAACAATTTGCCACTCAGAAATTTCTTCCACCAAGTAACCTAAATAATCTCTCTCAAGTTCAAAGTTTCACAGAACTCTAGAGCAGGGGCAAAAATGCCACTAGTCTCTTTGCTAAAGTGTAGCAAGACTCACCTTTATTCCAGTTCCCAACAAGTTCCTCATCTCCATCTGAGACCACCTCAGTCTGTACTTCATTGTTCACAGCACTGTCAACATTTCAGTCAAAACCATTCAACAAGTCTCTAGGGAGTTCCGACGTTTCCAACACCTTCCTGTCTTCTTCTCAGCCCTCCAAACTGTTTCAACCTCTGCCTGTTACCCAGTTCCCAAATTGCTTCTACATTTTCAAGTATCTTTATAGCAGCACCTTACTCTCTGTGGTTACCCCCATGCTGTTCTCATGACAGTGAGTGAGTTCTCATGAGAACTGATGGTTTTATAATGGGCTTTTCCCCCTTTACTTGGCACTTATCTCTCCTGCCACCATGTGAAGAAGGACATGTTTGCTTTCCATTCCACTATGATTCTAAGTTTCCTGAGGCCTCCCAAGCCTTGCAGAACTATAAGTCAATTAAACCTCTTTTCTTTATAAATTACCCAGTCTTAGGCAGTTCTTTGTAGTAGCATGAGAACAGACTAATACAGTGGGTTTGCCCAGAGTCTCAAGTTCTTCTGCACCTGTTCTACAATTCTCAGTATACCAAATTCATTCCTGGAACCCCTGTCTGTCCATCCAACTTCTGAATCTAAGAACCCTCTGAATGATGTGACAAATATGTGCACCTGCCTTGGTTCCCCATTTGTGACTCTTTCTGCCCCAGGCTAGCTCAAGGAAATCCCTTCCAACTTCACCCCCAGCCCCAGGCTGCTCATGTTGCCTGTCCTCTCAGCCAGAACTCTGTTGAGCATGTCTCAGTCCTAACTATGAAATCCCCTCTCCATAATGCCCCAAGAGCTTGTAAAAAATTTTCCTAAAAAAAAAAGACAGACACAGTGGTATGCACCTATAGTCCCAGCTACTCGAGAAGATGAGGCAGGAGGATCACTTGAGTCCAGTAGTACAAGGATATAATATGCTGTGACCACGCCTATGAATAGCCACAGCACTCCAGCCTGGACAGCATAGTGAGAACTCATTAAAAAAAAATCTGAAAAAAATGGAAGTTTTAACCATCTAGGCTGTCCATAGGGTCATTCATTCCAATAGTTCCTCCACAATCATTTGCTCAGACCTACAATGAAAGCAAACCCTGGTTCTTGCCCCCAAGGAACCTGACATCTCAGTATAAAACTCATACATACATTTACTCTAAACAGCAATGCACAGGTGAAATAGCAGCATGAAAGTATTGAGGAGGCCCCTGTAATCACTTTCCTTCTCACCATCAAAGTCCCTTCATAGTGACAGGTCACTGGGAGGAGGAATAGCCAGGGAAGACATCCTGGGGTACACAGGACCTGAAATGAGCTCTGGTGTGGAGTCATTTTGGAAGTGCAGGTGGAGAATATTAAACAGCAGATGGCAGGTGCCAAGGGAGGCTGCCAGAGAGGACAGCCTGGCGCTCTCCTGAGAGTGTCCCTCTTGCAGCCTGAGACTACCTCAGTTCAGGGTTGTCCAAAATGTGGCCCACAGTACAATGCCCTAAGAGATGGCAAAGACGATTCTACGGTAAAATGAATTTTGGAGAATCTTCGTTGCTGCATCTCCCCTTTAGAAATCCCTGATGAATGCACATTGCATTTAAAGTCTCTGAGCAAGCTTGCAGTGATGAGACTGGTTTAACTTTGTTACACCCTTAAACTTACTTATTTATTTATTCAACAAATATTTTGAGTACTGACTGTTTACCCAACACTGTTGTAAGATCTGGGAAACAGCAACAAATAAAATAATCCTTGCCCGTAGTTGCTTTAAGAAAAAATAGAGGAAGTGAGGAGTTTCAAGCAGCTCTTCAATTTCAGCCCGGGTTCATGGACCTCTCTCTGAGGAGTGAAGTGACAGAAGGGCCATGTGGCATTAGGAAGAATGTTTTCAAGCAGAGGGACCCTAAAGAGCAAGGACTCTGGGAGGTTGGGAAGCAGCAGTGAGCTTTGCACATTGAGGGCAGGAGCTTGGAAGAGTGGCAAGAAATCAGATCAAGAGACAGGCAAAGGCCAGAGCACAGGGACCCTGGACTTTACTGGGTATTTTTCATTCATCAATTCACAAACTCCCTGAGCAGTCACTCAATAGGGGCTCCTCTGTGCCTGACACTGTTGAAGCCCCTGGGGATCCTGGAGTGAAGGAAACAAAGCCTCCCACTGCAGATGGTGCATCCTTGCTCTGACGCCCTGGGGACTCTTCTGTTGGAGCTTGTCCTAAACTCCTCTTGGCATATTTTCCACCATAGATACCTCCTGTATCATAAGGCCTGCTCAGATGTATGGCCCTGGTAGCAAGTGCTGGCACCACCATGAGGATCTTTGGCAGAGACCTTTCCTACCCCAAACCCCTCTCCTACCCCAGACCCCTCTCAAAGCTGGCAGCCTTCTGCACCACTCGCCAAAAGGGAACACTTAAATATCCCAAGTTAGTAATGTGCTACCCCTGTACCTAAGAGGCTGGCCAGGCCTTGTCTTCCTTCTTACTGGTGGGAAGTGTGAGATGCAAATACTTGCCCTTTGTTTTAGAGAGACTATCTTGGCAAGACTCAGACCGTTAGAGACTGAGACACTGCTGATGTGGCGGGCCCTCAGAGCTTGGCAGGGCTTTCCTTCCACCTTCTAGAGTACATACATCTTACCAAGAACAAAACGCACTTGCCACTGATAGCTCATTCAGTTCGAGCTGGCATGATGCCGGTGATATTTGGGGCTGATGTCGTGTTTTGCAGAATATACAGATGGTCCAGGTCCCTTTGGGCTATATTATGTCAGGGCAGAAGATAAAACAGGCCTGAGATGAGACCAAAATGTGTACTGTGGTCTACCCACGGGAACGCAGACTGCTTCTCCTCTTTCCTCCTGATGAGGGGCGAAAAGACCACACTCAGCAGATGGATGACACACCCCATCCACCTGGGGCTGTGCTACTCTTCTCTAGTAAAGGTACCAACCCCTGCATGGCAGCTGCAATTAGGTCCATTACTAGGTCAAGTTTGCAGTTGTCCACCAATACCCTCCAGGATCCATCTGGTTTTTGTGCATGAAATCAGTGAATTAAATGGGAATATAATGGGAACCATCCCTGTATCCTTTAGGTTTTTGAGGGTAGCTGCCATTCCCACTGGGATTTGATATCTGATTTTAATTCGGTGTCTTGACCAGAGCAGGTCAACATTCCAGAGGCTTCCACTTGGCCTTCCTCACTATAATAGCTCTTACCCCAAAGACCATGGAGCAAAAGGAGGCTTTCACCAACTCAAGTACTCCCACTCCAGTTACAAACTTGGGAATCGGAAACAAGCATCACTGAAGAGGTCAATGACCAAGTGCGAGGCCATTATTGGGAAGTGTTCTTTGGAGCAACTCGTGTCAATGAGAGAGGGAAACAGAGTTGAGCTATGCAGTTCCAACATTAACCAACCTCCATCCCTTTCTGATTGAAATGTCCTATTTTTAGCCACTTTAACAACATAGTTGGGTGGCAGTCAAGACTTGCTGGCCTGGGAATAATTCCATCACTTAGGTGACTTTGCATGTCTCTGCCGTAACAGCCTGAGATGTAATAATTGCATAGATGGCCTCGCAGAGAACAGCCTCATTTCTACTCTTTCCAAGTTTTAGGGGTCACCTTACTGGAACCTTGTAATCATCATTCTATGCTGACATCAGTAGGGAGGAGAAGGAAGGGCACAGAGGAGCAAGTCCCATCAACAAATGCAGTGTGGCTGGGCTGAACAGCCGGGACCAACCTCTTTGCCCATGACTATCAGATCAAATCCCAGGCCTCCTTCAGGCTTCTCCTTGCAGTCCATCTGTTTTTTCTCTGGTGCGCTCCAGCTGCAGTGACTGCCTTGGCCAAATCCAAATCAAGGCTATTAGCTGGATAATTGCTCTAATGAGAGCACAGAATGAATCACCAGGGCCATTCTCACCCTGGAAAAATTAAATGGATAAACTGCCTGTCTATTGCTCTTTGGGACTCTGGCAGCGTTCTCTGTATTCTCCATGGGTCTTCTTGGGAAGATTTGTTCCTCTGACAAAGAAGAACTAACAGAAAAATACAATGCTGGTAAGTCACTATAAGGTTTTTATATTAGATTTTATTATAAAATTTTATTTCATTTTTATTTATTTATTTTTTTGAGACAGAATTTCACTCTTGTTGCCCAGGCTGGAGTGCAATGGCGTGATCTCGCCTCATAGCAACCTCCGCCTCCCAGGTTCAAGCTATTCTCCTGCCTCATCCTCCCGAGTAGATGGGATTACAGGCATGTGCCACCATGACCAGCTAATTTTGTATTTTTTAGTAGAGACAGGGTTTCTCCACGTTGGTCAGGCTGGTCTTGAACTCCCAACCTCAGGTGATCGGCTTGCCTCAGCCTCCCAAAGTGCTGGGATTACAGGCGTGAGCCACTGTTCCCGGTCTATTATAAAATTTTATTTTGGAGAAATAGACCATGACATACAGCTATGAACACAGGTTTTAGTGTCCAACTGCCCAAAACAGAATCTTAGAATCACCACTCAGTCAATGAAGACCTGATCAAGTCACTATTCTTTCCATAAAACAATGGTATCTGTCTCATTAGGATGTTTTGAGGATTAAATGAGATAACACATGAAAATTATTTTGAATACTTTCTAGCACATAAGCATACCTAATTAATACTACATATTACCTAAAATGGCTATGAATTTATTCCTTTGTTAATTCATGTAATAATTCATTTACAAGGCAAGTATTGAGCACCTTCTGCAGATCAACAACAGTGCTAAGATCTTGGAAATAATCAGCTATAGTGTGCCCTTAGGGTGCTTCAATCTATTGTGAGTGAGGGTCTAGACAGGCAAGTCAGTGATATCCTTCAGGACAAAATGTGCAGTGACAGAGGGGTGCACTTGTGTATTAGTCAGGGTTCTCTAAAGGGACAGAACTAATAGGATAAATGAATATATGAAGAGGAGTTTATTAGGAGAATTGACTCACACAGTCACAAGGTGAAGTCTCCCAATAGGCCGTCTGCAAACCGAGGAGCAAGGAAGCCAGTCCGAGTCCCAAAACCTCAAAAATAGGGAAGCTGACAGTGCAGCCTTGTCTGTGACTGAAGGCTTGAGAGCCCCTGGCAAACCACTGATATAAATCCAAGAGTCCAAAAGCTGAAGAACATGGAGTCTGATGTTTGAGGGCAGGAAGAATCCAGCATGAGAGAAAGACAGGCCAGAAGACTTAGCCAATCTAGCCTTTCCGTGTTCTCCTGCCTGCTTTTATTCTGGCCACACTGGCAGCTAATTAGAGGGTGCCCACGCAGAGTGAGGGTGGGTCTGCCTTTCCCAGTCCACTAACTCAAATGTTAATCTCCTTTGGCAACACCCTCACAGACACACTCAGGAACGGTACTTTGCATTTTTCAATCCAATCAAGCTGATACTCAATATTAACCATTACAACTTGGTTCCAGGAGGACACAAGAAAGGGAAAGTATGCTAGGCAAGGGGCCTCATCTTTATGTCCAGTAGTAAATACTGAGTCTTGAAGGATTTCTAGAAGGGATATCACATGGTTAGATCTGTGTTTTAGAGATCGCAGGTAGGTTAAAAGTAAAAAGATGGATGATGGTGTATCCAGGATAAGAATTGCCCTTCCATTGAAAAAAACTAGAGGCCAGGAGCGGTGGCTCAAGCCTGTAATCCCAGCACTTTGGGAGGCCGAGACAGGCGGATCACGAGGTCAGGAGATCGAGACCATCCTGGCTAACACGGTGAAACCCCATCTCTACTAAAAATACAAAAAAAATACCTAGCCGGGCGAGGTGGCGGGCGCCTGTAGTCCCAGCTACTCCAGAGGCTGAGGCAGTGAAACCCGGGAGGCGGAGCTTGCAGTGAGCTGAGATCTGGCCACTGCACTCCAGCCCGGGTGACAGAGCAAGACTCCATCTCAAAAAAAAAAAAAAGAAAAAAGAAAAAAGAAAAAAACTAGAAACTACACAAAATATATGAAACAATTGTTTTTCAGATATTGGCAGCACATGACTGTGAGGATAGAGACAAGCAAGTTGATGCTAACAATGTCCTGGTTTTCTGACTGGAGGTTCTTCCCATGCTGTTGAGTAAGGAGGGGAACCAGAAGAACAACACAGCAGTGCCATTGCCTTAAACAAAGAGAGCTCAGAGGCTGGGGAGGCTGAGACAGCTAGATCACATGGACCATGTGCCAGAGATGATCTACCTAGAAAGAGTTGCTAAAACCTGCATGGAATCCCCTTGAGTCTTCGACTGGAAACTGAGCCTCACATGAGCAGTGGGAAACTTCACAAGGTTGGACAAGAAAAACTGGGCAACCTTAAACCCACACAAAACTGGGAAATTGGCCAGGCACAGTGGCTCATGCTTGTAATCCCAGCACTTTGAGAGGCTGGGGTGGGCGGAACACAAGGACAGGAGTTCAAGACCAACCTGGCCAGCATGGTGAAACCCCTTCTCTACTAAAAATTTAAAATATATATATATATGTAGCCAGGTGTGGTGTCATGTTCCTGTAGTCCCAGCTACTTGGGAGGCTGAGGCAGGAGAATTGCTTGAACCTGGGAATCAGAGGTTGCAGTGAGCCGAGATTGTGCCACTGCACTCCAGCCTGGGTGACAGAGCAAGATTCAAAAAAAAAAAAAAAAAAAAAAAAAAAGCTGGGAAAATTTCGATTCCAACTAGCAAAAGTGAAGAGTCCTCACTGAACACCCAGGTTACTCAGTAGAAAATGCAGAAACTTGTGCCCTTATGGTAAGCACCCTAGAGTTAGGGTGAAACTAGATCCTCTTTCCAAATGTTAAAAAACAAGCCTTGAAAGAATACAGCTTGCCCCCAAGGTTTAAGTCATTAGCAGACTGCCAGAACAAAGTCCAACACACTTCTTGGAAAGTGCAACAAAATCCAGCACTCAACTGTATGAAATTCACAAAGTTCAGGAACTGATCCAGAGTTCCTAGTCAGGACAAAAAGCAAAAAATTATGAGTAATAATCACAAAAAAGTCAGTCATGTTGAAACAGATCCAGAAATGAAGATGTTGTCATTGCCAATCATGTATTTTAAAACAGTTATTAATATGTCAAAGGATGTAAAGGAAAATATGAACACAATTAGCAGAGAATGGGAAGACAGAAAATAAAATCTAAGATGGAAAAGTGGAAAATTTACCAGATAGATTTAAAATCAGAATAGACACCGCAAAAAGGTAAAGAGGAAAAAAATGGTGAACTCAAAGATAATACCAATAGAAAGTGTCAAAACTCAAGTACAAAGTATAAAAAAAACAAAAAAAAAAGGCAAAACAAAATGAACAGAGTAGAATCTTGAAAGGAGCAAGAGAAAAATTATATATCGCATTCAAGGGATTTTCACAGCTTTTTTTCACATAAAAAAACAAAAAAGCCAGAAGGCAGTGGGATATGATTGAATATATTAGACTGTCAAATAAGAATACCATATCAGGTAAAACTATCCTTATGGCATTCCAAAATAAACAAAAACTGTGAATTTGCTGATAGCATACCTTTCCTGTAAGATATATTAATGAAGTCTTTCAGAGGCTGAAATGAGACAGTAACTCAAATCCACATACAAAACAATAAGGAACACCAATAAAAGTAACTACAAAAGTAAATAGAAAGACAATATAAGTATTTTTTGTTTGTACCTCTTTTTCTTATCCTATCAGAATTAAAAGGCAACTATATAAAAAAATTTCAAAGCTTTGTTAACTGCCTTATAAAGATATCATTTTTATGACAACAATAGCACAAAGAAACAGGGAGAAAACAGAGCTACATTAAAGAAACGTTTTTTTACACGATGGGAATTAAGTCAGTATTAATCCGAGTTAAGTTATTTTAAGTTAACATGTTAACTGTTATCCCAGTGGTAACCACTAAGAGGATTATATACCACGAACAAGTTGGATTTATTCCAGGAATACAAGGTTGATTTAAGATGTGAATGCAATGTATTATTAATACAACATATTAATAGAGTTAAGGAAAAACACATGTTCACTGTGAAATCCTAATTAGGAAAAAGGAGTCAGGCTGGCAGGACCAAGGACAAACAAGAAAAGAAAACATATAAGCTGTAAGTCTGCCTTTCTTCATGGTCCAGGACACATAGCCCTCCTGCACAAATAGCTCATAATCATCCTGCACTCAGCTATTACCTGCCCCTTGGCTGATAGAAAAATGCAAGTTAACTCACACAACATTGGTATTATCAGTACTACATAAAACCTTCTTCAGCACACAGCACAAGCACCATCCTATAAAATCCCCCAGCAAGCCTTCATCTCTTTGCAGTCAGCTCCTTTCTTGCTGACCTGCCCGTTGCTTCCTTGCAATGTACTTTCATACTTTCTCTAATAAATCTGCCTTTCTATACACCTATAACTGCCTTGGTAAATTCTTCTTACCACCCATGCAACCAGCCCAGGTAGTTGCTCACCACCTGCAACATTCATCTCAATATACATAGAAAAAGCATTTGACAAAATAAAATACCCTTTCATGATTAAAAACACCCAAGAAACTAGGAATAGAAGGAAACTACCTCAATCAGATAAAGAGAGTCTACAAAAAAATCCAAAAATAACATCATACTTAATGATGAAAGACTAAATACTTTCCCTCTAAGTTCAGAAGAAAGCAAGGCTGTCTGCTTTCAACAGTTCCTTTCAACATGGTAAGTGAAAGCCCTAGATATGACACTTATTCAAGGAAAAGAAATAAAGAGCATCTGGATTGGAGAAGAAGAAGTAAAGCTATCTCTACTTGCAGATCTACACCTTTGTTCATAGACAATCATAAGGCATCTAATATGATGAGTTCAGCAATGTTGCCAGATACAAGATCAATACACAAAAATCTCTAGTCAGGCTAACTAAGAGAAAGAGAGAGAAGACACAGCATTGAAACTTAATATTATTCTGCTGTCTCAGCATTCATTTTGTTGTCTTGATATGGGCCCACAGATACCACATTATGCCCCTAGCTAACCACCTAAACCTGGAGTCCCAACTACTTCCTTTCCTTTTCCCTCTCACTCACTGCTGGCCTTCTTTCAAAAATATACACACCCAGATGCTGAACTAAATGCAAAGTTAAGTTAGGCCTATGTGGCAAATGCTTCTTTTCATGCATGTTAGCTTCAAATCTTTCCATCTTCTCAGACCCCCTTGCTCTCATGCTCTGACCACCTCCCTGGATGCCAATAAAGGCAGACATGCCAGGTCTATAATCTCTTTCATTCCAGGTGTTCGTTGACCTCCATGTGGCCTTTGAGTGTGACCTATACTTCTAGGAACTATGAATGATAAAACATTCTTTATTTCCATCTTGTGTGTCTCCTAATCACTCAGAGGGTACTCTCCATTGTAAAGGAACCAAACTGAAACAAACACAAATTACTAATGTCATAAATGGGAGAGGAGTCATCATACTGATACCACAGACTTTAACAGGATAATAAAGAAATATCATCAATAACTCAATGCCCAGAAATTTGATAACTTAGATGAAACAGATCAATTCCTTGAAAGACACACCCTACTGAAACCCACACAAAGAGACATAAGTCACGTGAATAGGGCTATGCTTATTAAAGAAATTTAACTGATAATTAATACCTTTCCAAAAAAGAAAGTACTGGGCCCAGATGGCTTCACTAGTAAATCCTAGCCAATATTTAAGGAAGTGATTATACCATTTATCTACAATCTCCTCCAAAAAATAAAAGCAGGGGGAGTACCTTCTAATTCATTCTACGAGGACAGCATTACCTTTGCCTCAAAACCAGACAATAATATTACAAGGGAGGAAAATACAGACCACTATCTCTCATAAACATACAGATGGTCCTCAACTTACAATAGGGCTACTTTCTGATTAAACCCATTGCAAGTTAAAAATATCACAAATTTAAAATGCATTTAATACACCTAACCTACCAAACATCACAGCTTAGTCCAGCCTACCAAACATGCTCAGGACACTTACATTAGCCTAGAGTTGGGAAAAATTATCTAACACAACCCCTATTTTAAAATAAAGTGTTGTTCATTGAATACTATACTGAAAGTGAAAAACAGAATTGTTGCATGGGTACTTGTACAATTTCTGCTAAATGCATATCACTTTTACACCATCATAAAGTCAAAAAATCATGTCACATTGTAAGAACCAGGTCTACAAGACTGATTCGATACTCAAAAATCAGTTAATGTAATTCATCACATCAACAGCTAAAGAAAAAAACTATGTGCTCATCTCAATAGAGTATAGGTTAAAAAAAAAAAAAAAAAAAAATCTTACCGGGGGAGAAAAATGGACAAAATCCAACATTTGTGACTTAACAACAAAAAAACTCTCAGCAAACTAGGAATAAAAGTGAACTTCCTCACCTTGATAACAAACATCTACAACACCTAACATCATACTTAATTGTGACAAACCTACATGCATTTCTCCTAAGATCAGGAGCAAGGTAAGGATGTCTCCTTTCACCAACCCTATTCAACATTGTACTAGGACTTTTACCTAATACAGTAAGACAAGAAAACGAGACAAAAGGCATACAGATTGGGAAGAAACAAATAAAACTGTCTTTGTTTACAGATGCAATAAACCACTGAAAAATGAAATTAATAACACTATTTACAGTAGACCCCAACAAAAGAAATACTTAAGTATAAATCTAATAAAATATGTATAGAAGCTGTGTGAGGAAAGCTACAAAATTCTAGTAAAAGAAATCAAAGAACATCTAAATAAATGGAGAGATATTCCACATTCACAGATAGGAAGACTCAATATAAGAACATCTAAATAAATGGGGAGATATTCCACATTCACAGATAGGAAGACTCAATATAAGAACATCTAAATAAATGGAGAGATATTCCACATTCACAGATAGGAAGACTCAATATAAGAACATCTAAATAAATGGAGAGATATTCCACATTCACAGATAGGAAGACTCAATATAATTAAGATATCACTTCTTTTAAATTTGTCACAACTTGATCCACAGATTCAGTGCAATTAGAAATGATCCTAAAACTTATATGGAAAAGCAAAGACTAGAGTAACTAATATAACACTGAAGGATAAGAACGAAGTTGGAGGACTGACACTACTCAACTTCAGCTCTTGACGTGTGAACATTCACACATCAAGAAAATTAAATCTAGACACACAGAAGTTATGCCTTTCACAAAAATTAATTTAAAATGGAACAAATGCATAAACATAAAATTCAAAACTATAAAATTCTAGGAGATAACATAGAAGAAAATCTAGATGACTTGGTGTTTGAGGTCAGTTTTTAGATACAACAACAAAAGTGCAACATATGCAAGAAAAACTGATATGTTGGACTTTATTAAAATTAAAACCCTCTGCTCTGCAAAA
The DNA here is from genome assembly GCF_007565055.1 of Rhinopithecus roxellana. Classification (NCBI taxonomy): domain Eukaryota; kingdom Metazoa; phylum Chordata; class Mammalia; order Primates; family Cercopithecidae; genus Rhinopithecus; species Rhinopithecus roxellana. The sequence goes on from NC_044560.1 coordinate 21,828,256, forward strand.
GACACTATTAGAGAATGAAAAGACAAACCACAGATGGGAGAATATATTTGCAAAACTTATATGATAAAGAGCCATTAGCCAAAATACACAAAGAACTCTTAAAACTCAACAGTTAGGCTGGGTGCAGTGGCTCAAGCCTGTAATCCCAGCACTTTGGGAGGCCGAGACAGGCGGATCACGAGGTCAGGAGATTGAGACCATCCTGGCTAACACAGTGAAACCCCGTCTCTACTAAAAAAAAAATACAAAAAACTAGCCAGGCGTGTTGGCGGACGCCTGTAGTCCCAGCTACTCGGGAGGCTGAGGCAGGAGAACGGCCTAAACCCAGGAGGCGGAGCTTGCAGTGAGCTGAGATCTGGCCACTGCACTCCAGCCTGGGCGACAGAGACAGACTCCGTCTCAAAAAAAAAAAAAAAAAAAAAAAAAAAAAAACTCAACAGTTAAAAAATGAACAGCCTGATTCAGCAATGGGCCAAATTCTAACAGACACATCACTGAAGAAGATATTCAGATGGAAATTAAACATATGGAAACATATTCAGCATCATACCTTATTAGATAATTGCAAATTAAAACAACAATGAGGTACTACTGGAAGCCTATTAGAACCGCTAAAGTCTAAAATACCTACGATTCCACCTGCTGGTGATGAATTAACTTCATATTGATCCAAAATTCAATGTAAAGCTAAAATTACAAACTTTCATAACATGGAAGAAAATCTTTATCAACTTGGGGTAGGCAAAGATTTCTGAGATAAGATGCAAAAACACATAAGCCATAGAAGATAAAAATGATAAATTGTGCTTATTCCAATTCAAATTTCTGCTCCTCAAAAAATATTATGAGAAAAGGAAAATACAAGAAGTAATCTAGAGGGGGGTGGGGAGTCACAAATACATGTATCTAACAAAGCATTTGAATCATGAGTGTGTGTGTGATCTCACAACTCAATCTGAAAAGAAAATCAAATTTTTCTAAATTGAGTAAAAAATTAGAAAAAATATGTCTTAGTCTATTCAAGTTGATAAAACAAAATCTTTTAGCTGGGTGGTTTATAAACAGCAGAAATTTATTGCTCACAGTTCTGGAGGCCGGGAAGTCTAACATCAAGGTACCCACAGACGTGTTGTCTGGTGAGGGCCCATTCTTCACAGATGACATCTTCTAAATGTGTCCTCACATGGTGGAGGGGAAAAATAAGCTCCTTCTAACTTCTTTTATAAAGGTATTAATCATCCTCTAAAGTCCTCACCTCTTAATACTATTGAGGTGAGGCTTCAACATATAAATTTTGGGCTTCAACATATAAATTTTAGCAGGACACAAACATTCAGACCATAGCAAAACACTTCACAAAAAAGACGAGTGTCATTTAACCACAGAAATAGAAGCTCAACTTCATTAGTCATCAGGGAAATGCAAATGAAAACCACAGTGTTAACACCACAGAAGTATTTACTAAATCTTAAAAGACTCTCAATACCAAGCATTGGCAAGCACATGGAGCAACTCAGACATTCCTTCATGCTAACAAGAGGGTAAAGTGATACAAGCACACTTCTGTATTGCTGGGCACTTTTTTTTAACAAATGACTGTATACTTACAGTACAACCCAAATATTTCACTCCTGGATATTTACCCAAGAGAAATAAAAGTCTATGACCACAAAAGGAGCTGATTTGGCATAAATGTTCATAACGTCTGTATTCACAATAGCCAAAATTTGAAAACAACTCAAATATCTATCAACAGGCAAATGAATAAACCAGCTGTGTAAGGCTCATACAATGGAATACTACTCAACAATAAAATGGAACAAACAGTACACATAACAACATGGATGAATCTCAAAATGCTGTATTGAGTAAAAGCAAAAAAAAAAAAAATTACATACTGTTTGAGTCTATTTATATGATGCAACAGAACAGGCAAAACTAAGCTTTCCTGACAGAAGCATATTAGCGTTGCCTGGGCCAAGACGTAGTAGATTTGACTTCAAAGAGCATAAGGAGAACTTTCAGAATGATAAAAATATTGTATCTTCATTGCAGTTATTCACACGCATACATTTCTCAAAACTCATCTAAATGTACACTTAAAATGAGTTAATTGTATTATTTGTAGATTATACTTCAATTAAGTTAATATTTTTCTTTAAAACTTCCCACAAAGAATATTCAAAAAGAAACAGTATTACTAATAAATAATTACAACATTTAAAAAAGAAATGATATCAATTGTACACAACTGTCAGAGGAAATTAAAGAAAATTTAGGAAAAACACTCCCCGACTTGTTTTTAAGAACAGCATAAAATTTGTATCCCGCAGTGTGCAAGAAATAAAAAATACTGGTCAATTCTCTCACGATCTTAGATGTAAGAACCCAAATCATAATACTAACAAATTAAATTCAGAAATACATAAATAATAAACCATGGCCAAGTGGAATCTATCCCAAAAATGCAAAAATGTACTAGCATTCAAAACTACTCAGTGTGATTCTCCATATTAATAGAATAGAAGAAAAACCATGTGATTATTTCAGTGCATGCAGAAAAAGCACTTAATAAAATTCAAACTCTTAAAAAATTAGAAATAAAGGAAAACTTTTTTATCTGATAAATATTACCCACAAGAAAAATGCCATAACAAACATAATGTTTAATGATAAAATATTGAAAACGTTCACCTCAGTATTGGAAATGAGATACTACCCCGTACAATGCCCAATGCCGCCATTTATATTCAATGTTCTACTAAAGTCTTAGTCATTGCAATCAGTCAAGAAAATTAAATAAAAGATAAAAAGATTGGAAAGCAGAAAATATGACCATCATTATTCACAGGTGACATAATTGTGTATATAGCAAATCCAGAAGAAGATACAAACAATTGGAATGAGAAGTGAATTTAACAAGTTCCTGTACATAAAACCAATATTTAGGCTGGGCATGGTGGCTCACGCCTGTAATCCCAGCACTTTGGGAGGCCGAGGTGGGCAGATCACGCAAGGTCAGGAGTTCGAGACCAGCCTGGCCAACATGGCAAAACCCCATCTCTACTAAAAATACAAAAATTAGTTGGACATGCTGGCGCACATCTGTAACCCCAGCTACTCAGGAGGCTGAGGCATGAGAATCACTTGAACCTGGGAGGCAGAGGTTGCAGTGAGTCGAGATTGCACCACTGCATTCCAGTCTGGCTGACAGAGTGAGACTCCAACTCAAAAATATATATATATAATATATATATTATATATAAAATATATTTTGTAATCAAAAGTATGGCTATAAAAGAGCAAGAAAGAAATTAGAAAATAAAATTGTAAATCATATTATTTACCATGGTACCAAAAATACAATAGGAATTAACCTAACAATAAGTGTGTAAATAATTTTATAAAAAAATCTTAAAAAAACATTACCAAGGAAAATTTAAAAGGTGTCTTAGTTCATTTTGTCTTGTATAATAAAATATCTGAGGCTGGGTGATTTTATAATGAAAATACGTTTATTTGGTTCATGATTCTGGTGGCTGAAAAGTCCAAGATTGGGCAGCTGCATCTGGTGAGGGTCTCAGACTGCTTCCACTCATGGTGAAAAGTGGAATAGGAGGGGCATGTGCAAAAGTAGTCTATTAGAGTTCTCTAGAGGGACAAAATATAGATATATTCTATATATGAAAGGGAGTTTATTAAGGAGAATTAACTCACACAATTACAAGGTAAAGTCCCACAATAAGCCATCTGCAAGCTGAGGAACAAGGAAGCCAGTGGTGGATCAGTCTGAGTCCCAAAACCTCAAAAGTAGGGAAGCCAACAGTGCAACCTTCAGTCTGTAGCTGAAGGCCTGAGAGCCCCTAACAAACCACTAGTGTAAATCCAAGAGTCCAGATGCTGAAGAACTTGGTGTCTGATGTTCAATGCCAGGAAGTATTCAGCACAAGAAAAAGATGAAGGCCAGAAGACCCACCAGGTCTGCTCTTCCATCTTCTCCTGCCTGCTTTATTCTAGCCACACTGGTAGCTGATTAGACGGTGCCCACCCACATTGAAGGTGGGTCTGCCTCTCCCAGTCTACTGACACAAATGTTAATCTCCTTTGGCAACACCCTCACAGACACACCCAGGAAAAATACTTTGCATTTTTCAATCCAATCAAGTTGACACTCAGTATTAACCATCACAAAGAGGAAGCAAGAGAGAGAAACCAAGGACGCCAGACTCTTTTAAACAACCCCTCCTCCAGGAACTAATCCATTCCCATGCAAGACAGAACTTACTTACCCATATCGGAGGGCATTAATCTATTGATGAGGGATTTGCCCCATGACCAAAACACTTCCCATTAGCCCCAACCTCCCAACACTGCTACACCAGGGATCAAATTTCAATATGATCTTTGGCAGTGACAAGCAATATCCAAACCACAGCAGAAAGTCTTCATAGGTAGACAGACTGAGTCGATGATTAAGAAGACTAAATATTGTCAAGATGATAATTCTCAAATAGTCTGCACATTTACAATCCTAATCAAAATCCAAGCAACCTTTGTGAAAATTAATAAGTGGGTTCTAAAATTTACATTAAAAAGTGAAATGGGAAAGAATAGCCAAGATAATCTTGCCAAAAAACAAAACTGGAGTGTTTGTCTATCAGATATTAAGGTTGCTCTAAAGCCACAGTAACTAAAACAGTGGTGTACAAAGTCAAGGAGAGAGAAATGGATGAATGGAACACACTAGAGAGTCCAGACGATGACCCCCATACACACGGCCATGTGAGTTATGGGTCAGTGTGGATCTATTTAGGAAAACAAGTACCTTAACACTTGCCTCACACTACAGAATAATCAATTCCCTACAGATTATAGCTCTAAATACCAAAGGTAAAATAAAAATGCATCTAAAAGAAAACGTAAGAGAATCTAATCTTGGGACAGATAAAGATTTCTTAAAACAAAACTGCTGACCAGAAAGAAAAATAAAGATACAGTGGACTTCACTAAGAAGTTCTGTTAATTCTGATTATCAAAAGACTATTAAAAGATTAAAACTCCAGGCCAGGCATGGTGGCTCACGCCTGTATTCCCAGCATTTTGGGGGGCCAAGGCAGGCAGACCATTTGAGCTAATGAGTTTGAGACCAGCCTGGGCAACATGGCAAAACCCCATAGCTACTAAAAACACAAAAATTATCCAGGCATGGTGGTGAGTGTACCTGTAGTCTCAGCTACTTGGAAAGCTGAGGTGGGAGGATGGCTTGAGCCTGGGCAGAGGTTGCAGTGAGCCAGGTCATGCCATTGCACTCAAGCCTGGGCAATAGAGCCACACCTTGTCTCAAAAAAAAAAAAAAAAAAAAATCCAAGCGACACAGTAGGGTAAGCTACTTGCTATACACACATCTAACAATGTACTCATTTCCAGAATATATAAAGAACCCCTAAACATGAGCAAGAAAAAGGCAATTTTATAGAAAATTGACAAAAGCTTTGAAGAGGCACTTCAACATGAAGTAGACACACATGGCAAATAAATATAATAAATGTAGTCACATTCATTAGTCAGGGAAATACAAATTAAATCACACTGAGATACAGCTATGTCCCCACCAGAATGACAAAAATAAAATAACATAAAATTAAACAGAATAGCCCAGATGTTGGTGAGTGACATGGTTTGGTTGTGTCCCCACCCAAATCTTATCTTGAATTGTAGTTCCCATAATCCCCATGTGACATGAGAGGGACCCAGTGGGAGGTCATTGAATCATAGAGGGCAGTTACCTCCATGCTGTTCTTGTGATGGTGACTGAGTTCTCACAAGATCTGATGGTTTTATAAGGGGCTTCCTCCCACTTGGCTCTGCACTTCTCCTTGCTGCTGCCATGTGAGGAAGAACATGTTTGCTTCCCCTTCCACCATGATTGTAAGTTTCCTGAGGCCTCCTCAGCCATGTTGGTCTGTGAATCAATTAAACCTCATTCCTTTATATATTACCCAATCTCAAGTATCTTTTTATTAGCAGTGTGAGAACAGACTAATACGTGAGGAGCAGGGGCATCTGAAGCTGTCATGCACTGTGGGTTGGATGTAAATGGGTGGGATGTAAATGGCATTTTAGAAACGGTCTTCAGTATCTGCCACACAGGAGTTGCATTTCCCTTACACCCAGTCCAGTGTGGGTCAGATAGCCTCCTGTATCTTCTCACTGTCCTCTTTGGAATTCATGATCTACAAATTTGACACAGCAAAGAAAGAGAGGGTTGTGAGAGTGTGGAGCAAGTTTTGAAGGGCCAGGACAGAAAATAGCTCACAGGACTCTGCTCAGCTTCTATTGCCCAGACTTGGTCACTGGGCCCAACCCAAATGCCAGAGGGTGAGGACTACAGGCAAGTAGGTAGTCCTCTGGTGGTGCAGAAAAGCACTAGATCTCCATCTTTATATGTCACTAAAGTAAATTCAGGTGACTCAAAGATGTAAATGTTAAGTGTTAGAACAGAAAATAATCATTGCTTTCACAATCTTAACAGCAACAGAAAAGACTTTAGCAAATACATTAAAGTCCAGAGGCTATCAAATAAAAGTTACTATTTGGTTATACAAAAATATAAATTTTCTGTAGAGGACAAAAGTCAAAAAACAAATAAGCTGCAAATATAAAAAAGTAACAAAGGAAAGGACAGGGGAAGTGAGAAGAGGAAGAAGAAATGAGAAAGAGGCAGGAAGGGAGGGAAAATAAGAAGGAAGGGAAAAGATATAACTCACAGGACAGATAAGAGCTAATTTCATTAAGGCATAAGCAGCACCAAAAAAATCAGCAATAAAACGACCAACTACCCAGAGAAAAAGACAAAGAACAAGAAATAACAGTGCACAGAAAAGGAAGCACACTTTTTAAAAAATAAGTGTAATGACTTTTAACTTACTTTTAATCAGAGAAATGCAAAAATTAAAGCTCCAGGGAGGTATATTTTCCCTTATCAGATAAGCAATGGCCAAAATATGAGCACACAGCCCTACCCAAAGGCGTGCTGGGCACAGCATGGACCAGGAAAACCTCTATGAAGGTCAGCTGGCCACAGAAAGGGCACAGCTTATTTTAACCAGAAATGTGCTTCTAGGTGCTAATCCTTTAGAGTGTACTCACCCAAGGATGGAAAATGCTGTATGTACAAGGCCCTTCGTTACAGCACTGTTTGTAAGAGCAAAAGGTACAGGAAACAATCCACATGTCTGTCCACAGAGGGTTGGTGCATAAGTCAGGATACAGCCACATAAAGGACTACTTGGTCACCAATGAAACGATGATGTGCCTCTACATGTTTAGCTTCAGAAAGACCTCTAAGACTATATTATGTGAGAAGAGAAGCACAAGACATGTGGTACACCCCAACTCAGTGGGAGCAAAGGGGGCACAGAATCAAAGTCCACAGAATGCATGCTTGGCTATCCCAACTTCCTTAAAGGCTGATACCCAAGAATGTGGGAAGAGAATTGCAAGGCACCTTGGAGGCTGGGGAACAGTGAGGGGGACTGATCTCTCTCTAGGTACCCTTTGTATGATTCTAAGTTAGATCATATGCATGCATACCTCTTCAAACTAGACTTTTTAAAACAGAAAAAAAAATTTAAGAACCCCACTGTTCTAGTCCATTCAAACTGCTACAACGAAATACCATAAACTGGGTGTCTTTTACATCAGAGAAATTTACTTCTCACAGGTCTTGATCCCAGCACCAGGATCAAGGAGCTGTCAGATTCCGTTTCTAGTGAGGATCCACTTTCTGACTCACAGATGTCATCTTCCCGCTAAATATTCACATGGTGGAAGGAGTATGGAGTCTCTTTATAAAGGCACTAGTCCCATCTATCAGAGCTCCACCTTCATGACCTGATCACCTCCCAAAGCCCACACCTCCTAACGCCATCGCACTGGGGGCTAGGATTTCAACATATGGATATGGAGGGATATAAACGTTCAGACCAAAGCATTGCACCCTGCACCTCCCTCCAAATTCAAGTCTTTCTCCATGAAAAATACACTTATTCCAATCCCAGTAGTCTCAAAAGACTTAACTCATTCCAGTATTAACTCAAAAGTCTAACGTCCAAAGTCTTCTCTAAATATAATCTAAATCAGATACAGATGAGACTCCAGGCACCATTCATCCTGAGGCAAATTCCTCTCCAGCTATGAACTGGTGGAATCAAATGTACCATGTGGTTCCAAGATACAGTCGTAGGACAGGTACAGAATGGACATTTCCATTCCAAAAGAGAGGAACAGGAGAGAAGAGAGAGACAGCTCTTGAGCAAGTCCAAAGACTTAAGACTCAAGGGAGATCTTCTTTAGCTCCAGGCTCCGCCCTCCAGGCCAACTGCAGCTGTGGGTCCATCTTCTGTACGCACTGGAGTGGAGGCTCCACCACCAAAGTTTTGCCATGCAGGGGATTGAGCTCCATGCCTCTGAGTGGCCCTGCACCCATGGCCCCAGTGGGCATCATTCTAGTGGTGCCCCTACCCTCTCTACTTCAGCCCCAAGCCTCTTCAAGACATCCTTTAAAATCTAATGTATTAGTCTGTTCTCATGCTGCTGATAAAGACATACCCAAGACTGGGTAATTTATAAAGAAAAAGAGGTTTAATGGACTCACAGTTCCACGTGGCTGGGGAGGCCTTATAATCACGGTGGAAGGTGAAAGGCACTTTTTACATGGTTGCAGGCAAGAGAGAATAAGAGACAAGCTGAAGGGGAAACCCCTTATGAAACCATCAGCTCTCATGAGATTTATTCACTGCCACGAGAACAGTATGGGGGAAACCACCTCCATGATTCAATTATCTCCCACCAGGTCCCTCCCACAACACGTGGAAATCATGGGAGGTACAATTCAAGATGAGATTTGGGTGGGGACACAGCCAAACCATACCATCTAGGTAGAAGCAGCCATGCCCCCACAGCTTTGCTGGGTGCAGTACACATTGCTAAGCCCACCAGAGTTGTACCTGGAGTGCCCAAGGAGTGTAGCAACAAACTGTGGGGAGTGGAGCCCATGATGTGAGACAGGGCAGGGCAGTGGGATCCCCCGCTTTGATATCATTCTTCCCCCGCAAAACTGAGCACAATAGATTTAGATCTGTGTGGATTTGAACCCCACTTCTGGTACCAATTTTCTGTCTTAGTTCGTGCTATTATAACAAAATAGCATAAACTAGGTGGCTTATAGACAGCAGTAATTTATCTCTCTCGGTTCTGGAGCCTGGCAAATCCAAGATCAAGGTGCTGGCAGATTCATAGGTTTATAGGTGGCACCTTCTCACTGTATCCTCAGATGGTGAAGAGGTGAGGGGTCTCTCTTAGGCTTCTTTTATAAGGGCACTAATCCCATTCATGAGGGCTCCACCTCCATGACCCAATAACTTCCCCAAAGCCACACCCCCTAACATCAACACCTTGAGGGTGGGAATGTCAACCTACGAATTTTAGGGAGACAGAAACATTCTGATCACAGCACCCACTTATCTGGAAGCCTTAGGTGTCTCAGAACCTATGCACTTTTTTTTTATTACATTCCTATTTTATCTTTCCTCCAAAGAGCCAAAGGCACTTCTCCAAGTTTCCCACACTTTAAAAGTACAGCCAGAGAAATAATTTTAGTCTCTGGGAGACAGGCCCAAAGGGACAGCGTGATGGGGTGAGTCGGTCTCAACTCTGCCCTGTGTCTCTCTGACCTCTCTCGTTTCTGATTTATTTTTTTCTTTCTTCCTGACAGTGAATGCAGCTAAGTGGGGAAACACTGTGCTCCCTTCCTGCTGCTATTTTCAAACAAACAGAAGTTCGGAAATACATGAAGCCAACTCTGTGTTTGAGCAACCCCAGGAAATGCAGTCCAGTACTCTGACACCATGATTTGATTCCATGATTTGACTGCGAGGATTTAATTTTTTCAGCAACAGACTGAGGTGGCTGGTTTGAAGAAGCCCAAGTATCTTACAGAAGGGTATTATTTTTCACAAAGTTGCTTATCCCAACAAGGATTACATTTTGATGAGAAAGATCATCTGTTTTTATTCCAAGAGACTTTCAATAATATTACAATTCCTTAAGTTCTTGGTAATATTGTAAGAGAGCTGATAATACATTATTTCCATGCTAAGTTTCTATAATAATACACTCAAGTGTTAATACTTTGGAAGCTTCAAAGAAGCTTGCACAATTACAGGGGAAACAATTGCATGATTTCTACAGAAAGCACAGCTGTCAGACAGAAAAGAACATTTCAATACATCTCCTCCAACACCTGTGTTTATTTTCAAATGCATATGTGTTTTCACTAGGGAATAAGGGAACAGAGGAAAACACGTCAGACAAGTTGAACTGACTTGTGGGAGATTTGAATCAAATTGTCTGACAGTTGCCCACGCCAAACATCGAAAACAAATACCAATTAGAAACCAATTATTTATAGGACCAAAAATTGATAATTAACAGAAGCAAGGCTGCAGCTTGCTAGACAAAAAGACATCTCCACAAGAAACTCCCTATGGATCTGGAAAAGTGAAATGAAATTGGTGTTATTCAACTGACCCACATTGGTACAAGGACAAGGGGACACGGAGCAAATCGTGACAGATGTGGGCCCATCTGGCCATTTGATCATAGTCCTGCAGGGGAGCCACAATTTCCACTTTCCAGGTGAACTCAAAGCTTCTTTCAGGCTATTTCCGGCAGCATCAGGCGAAGGAGCTGGCAATGGTTGGGGTATGGAAGGTGAGCACCAATAGTGTTTGCCTGATCTTGCAACCGCTCACCCTCCTTGTCAGGTGTTACTTTTTAACTTAAATTTATTTGGGGTGGGGAGAATATCTATCCTAAAATCCCTTTGGTCAACTTGGGAAAGGTGCCAGAAAACACAAGACCTGGGTATGACTCCCTTCTGCTCCTGAATCCATCAAAGTGAGAGAGCCCCCAAATCTGCCCAGGAGCCATGGGCACCCCAGGGTCCTGCAAAGGGAGAAGTTGTGTCATTTCAAACAGCTTAGTGCCCACTGAGATTTATGCCGTTCCTTTTTTTCCTATTTAACTTGGGCTCCTTTGTAAGGTAGAGGAAACAGGAAGTGCTGTTCACAGGGCAGTGAGGGCTTTGAGCCAAGTAGACTTAGGTTCAAATCCCAACCCTGCCAAATCTCTAAGTTTCACTGAGCTTTGGCTTCCTCATCTGTTAAAACAAAATGGAGCCAGAGGGGTAATATGTTTACATTCATTCTTGGCTTTAAAAACGTATTATGAAATATGATATGCCTACAAAGGAGTACAGATTTATATATTTAATTTGTCTATATAGCCTAAAGAACAGTAAAGAAGCAAGTGTTGTCCAGCCACCCCTCGACAGAAGAAACATCACCAATAATTGAATGAGCCCTCCCTGTTGGATCCCCTCTGCAACCCTGCCAAGCCCACATCATCCTTAATTCTGCGAACTTCACTGCCTTCTTTTCTTGATACTTTAACATACCTGAATGACTCTCTAAACAATGTGCGGTGTCGCTGTGCAGGTTTTTTCATCGCATGTCAATGGACTCATTCTGTTCTTCTGTAACTTGCTTTGTTCACTGAACATGGTGAATTTCTAGAACTTTTATTTCAAAATAATTGCAAACTTAGAGAATAGCTGCGAGAACTACACAGGTAGCTCCCATCTGCTCTTTACCCAGATTCACTAGTTTCCAACATTTGGCTATACTCTATCTCATCTCCCATGTGTATGTATTTTTATAAGTTAATTGAGAACAAGTTACACACACCATGCCCCTTTGTGTGCTTTTCCTAAAAGAGAGGATATTCTCTTACATAACCACAGTAGAGTTATTAAATGCAGAGAGTTTGAAATCAGTACATACTTTGATCGTATCTTCACCCCTATTCCAATCCTGCTGTTTTCCCTGGTGGTGTTCTTTATAGCATTTCCCCCGTCAGTGCATGGTCCAGTTCAGGTCACACATGACATTGACTTCTTCTGTCTCGCTAGTCTCCATCACCAGAACAGTGCCTTGGTCTCTCTTTGTTTTTCATGATATCAACGTTTTTGAATAAGACAAGCAGTGACTCTCTCGGATGGTACTCAGCCTGGGTTGGTCTGGTGTTTCTTGGTGCTCAGATTCAAGTTATGCATGCCCAGCCAGGGCACTACCTCCGCAAGGCACCTTCAGAAGTCTGCAGTGCCCACTGGCCTCCCTCATTGGTGGTGCCAGCTTGGATCAGCTGTCAAGGTGTTGTCTGGCTTCTCCTCTGAGGAAAAACACTTTGAGACCACACAAATGTCCTCACCAACCCCACCGCTTCTGTTCAGCATTCATGGGTGATTTCTGCCCAAACCAGTCAGTACAAAATAGTGATTTCCCCCTAACTTCCTCTGTATTTATCAGCCAGCATTTTACAACAGGGAAGAGACATCCCTTCTCCTTCACTGACTCATATATTTATGACTATGTATTTGTCTGTTTATCATCAGTGTAGACTTATAATCTCCTGCTGTTCTTATGTATTTTGATGCTCTCATTGCCCTGGATCTGGCCAGTGAGAACCTCCACCATGTTTTTCCAACATGCCTCCATGGTATTCTGATACAATTCCGACAGGTTCATCCTGAAAAACAATTTCCATCCAGCCCTACAGGGTTCCCACACCTTCCCCGACTCTATGTCCCTATTTTCCTTCAGTCACAGGGAGATCCTCTCTCCCACCACATCAGTATATTGACTCATTCAGTCAGTCCCACAATATACGTAAAATGGTTTCAAGACCGGGCACTGTGGCTCATGCCTATAATTCCGGCATTTTGGGAGGCCAAGGTGGGTTGGATCACTTGAGCTCAAGAGTTCAAGACCAGCCTAGGCAACATGGAGAAACCCCATCTCTACCCAAAATTTAAAAAATCAGCCAAGCATGGTGGCACACGCCTGTGGTCCCAGCTACTCAGGAGGCAGAGGTGGGAGGATAGCTTGAGCCCAGGAGGCAGAGGTTGCAGTGAGCCAAGATCATGCCATTGCACTCCAGCCTGGGTGACAGAGTGAGACCCCATCTCAGATAAATAAATAAATAAATTTTAAAATGGTTTCAAAATTGCTATACTCTTACCTCCCCAGAAATCAGACCTCCTGAGACAAGGTCAGGGTAGTTTGCTATTCCTTCCCTGAACTGAGGTTGTATAATTCTAGTCCTGTGGTGACACCATTTAGCTGAAATGCAGTTGGATTCATTTGTTTCTTTTGGCATTCAGTTTTGGGGGTTTTCCCCACCCTAGATTTTCTCATATTATTTCTGTATCCTGTTACCCCATGGTTAGAGGCTGAGTTGCATCCTTCTGAAATCCATATGTTGAAGTCTTAACCCACAGTTCCTAAGAATGTGTAAACTTCATTTAAAAATAGAGTCATTGCAGGTGTAATTAGTTCAGGTGAGGTCCTACTAGAGTAAAATTCACCCCAGCCCAATATGACCGGCATTCTCATAAAAAGGGAAAACCTGGCCAGGCTTGGTGGCTCACGTCTGTAATCCCAGTACTTTGGGAAGCCAAGGCAGGCGGATCATGAGGTCAGGAGATCGAGACCATCCTGGCTAACATGGTAAAACCCTGTCTCTACTAAAAAAAACAAAAAGAAAATTAGCCAGGCATGGTGGCGGGCACCTGTAGTCCCAGCTACTCAGGAGGCTGAGGCGGGAGAACGGCGTGTGAACCCAGGAGGCGGAGGTTGCAGTGAGTCGAGATCACGCCACTGCACTGCATACTGGGCGACAGAGCGAGACTCCATTGAGAAAAAAAAAAAAAAAAGGGAAACCTGAACCCAGGTGTGCTCAAGGAGAGGAAGCCACATGAAGATGAAGGTGGCTATTTGGGTGATGCTCCAAGCCAAAGAAGGCCAGCAATTGCAAGCAACCCCCAGAAACCAGGGGACAAGCCTGGGACAGAGGGATAGAGGGTCCTGCACAGCCTCAGAAGGAACCAGCCTACCCACATCTTAATTTTAGCCTACCTGCCTTCATAGCTGCAAAACAATAAATCTCTGTGAAGTCACTTGGTCTGTGTGCCTGTTTATGGCAGCCCCAAGACATGAATTCTCCTCCAGGGTCCCTTCATTGCACTGTGATTTTTGACAATAATTCTCTAAGGTTTTGCAGGGACATCATCACATCACCTGAAAATAGAAATTATTTGGCTGCTTCTTCTGTAGCTCTTGTCCACTAAATACTGTATTTTAAATATATATATATATATATTTCCACAGGTTTTTGGGGAACAGGTGGTATTTGGTTACATGAGTAAGTTCTTTAGTGGTGACTTGTGAGATTTTGGTGCACCCATCACCCGAACAGTATACACTGAACCCAATTTGTAGTCTTTTATCCCTCAACCCCTCCCACCCTTCTCCCCAAGTTCCCAAAGTCCATTGTATCATTCTTATGCCTTTGCATCATCATAGCTTAGCTCTCACTTATGAATGAGAACATACGATGTTTGGTTTTCCATTCTTGAGTCACTTCACTAGTCTTCAATTCCATCAAGATTGCTGCAAATGCCATTATTTCAATTCCTTTTTGTGGCTGAGTAGTATTCCATCATATATATAATACCACACTTTCCTTATCGACTCGTTGATTGATGGGCATTTGGGTTGGTTCCACATTTTTGATACTGTGAATTGTGCTGCTATAAACATGTGTGTGCAAGTATCTCTTTCATATGACTTCTTTTCCTCTGGGTAAATACCCAGTAGTGGGATTGCTGGATCAAACGGTAGTTCTACTTTTAGTTCTTTAAGGAATCTCTACACTGTTTTCCATAGTGGTTGTACTGGTTCACATTCCCACCAACTGTGTAAAAGTGTTCCCTTTTATAGTGGCATCCAAGCCAACATCTGTTTTTTTTTTTTTTTTTTTTTTTTTATGGTCATTCTTGCAGGAGTAAGGTAGAATCGCATCGTGGTTTTGATTTGCATTTCCCTGATCCTTAGTGATGTTGAGCATCTTTTCACATGTTTTTTGGCCATTTCTATACCTTCTTTTTGCCTGACCGCAGCAGTGAACACTCACAGAGAAATGAGGGGGTCAGAGATGTGGACATCCTCACTGTGCAGGTGTCATTTTGGTTCCATGGAAATCGTGACTGCTGCAGCAACCCTCCGCACACGTGTGCTACCAGAGACTTCTGCTTGCTCCCATAGTTTGTGTCCTTGGGCGTCCTCCTGTGTGGACAATACTGCCGTGAGGACCCTCACGCGTCTCCCGGCTCACTGATGATCCAGCTGCTCTTCACATTGCTCCTCAGGGATTCGGGGTCCCAGGATGTTGACAGCCTCTCTCCTCACACACCAGAAGATGCCAGATGTGACAACTGCCTCTGAGATGAGCGACAGACTCCAGGGCCCTTTGGTCTGCATCCTCACCAATCCATAGCACTGGCGGAAATCAAAACGCGGCCTGAGCAAGAGCAGGTCCCGACGCTGCTAGAAACTGCATTGTCCTCATCACCAGCGAAGCGGTGTGTCGGTGCAGAAGAAGGCGGTGTTGTTGTAGGACTTTCTCCATAGTTCAGCTAAAACCTGGGTTCTTGTCACACAGCCAGGAAACATTAGGCCCGCAGACACATAGGAGGGTGAGAAAAATGGAATTTATTGGACAAAAAAGAAAAAGCAGAAAAGCTTTCAGCAGAGAGAGAGGAAAGCCTGTTAACCTGCTCCCACCCCGCCACACAGGCACTCAAGGGGCTGGGCTCCTCCCCTCTGCACGTGGCACGAATTTCCGTGGCTCCACCCCTTTCTCCCAGTGCGCAGGCCCGTGGGAGGTTCTCCAGCGAGCCCTTTTTACTTGGCTGTCTCAGTGTGTCGCTGCAGAAGGAGTGGCGCCTGGGTGGAGAAGGAGATGGCGCGTCGGTGCAGAAGGAGGTGGCGTGTCGGTGCAGAAGGAGGTGCAGTATCGGTGCAGAAGGAGGTGGCGTGTCGGTGCAGAAGGAGGTGCAGTATCGGTGCAGAAGGAGGTGCAGTGTCGGTGCAGAAGGAGGTGGCGTGTCGGTGCAGAAGGAGGTGCAGTGTCGGTGCAGAAGGAGGTGGCGTGTCGGTGCAGAAGGAGGTGGCGTGTCGGTGCAGAAGGAGGTGCAGTGTCGGTGCAGAAGGAGGTGGCGTGTCGGTGCAGAAGGAGGTGGCGTGTCGTGCAGAGGAGGTGCAGTGTCGGTGCAGAAGGAGGTGCAGTGTCGGTGCAGAAGGAGGTGGCGTGTCGGTGGCAGAAGGAAGGTGCAGTATCGGTGCAGAAGGAGGTGGCGTGTCGGTGCAGAAGGAGGTGGCGTGTCGGTGCAGAAGGAGGTGCAGTGTCGGTGCAGAAGGAGGTGGCATGTCGGTGCAGAAAGAGGTGGCGTGTCGGCACAGAAGGAGGTGCAGTGTCGGCGCAGAAGGAGGTGGCGTGTCGGTGCAGAAGGAGGTGCAGTGTCGGTGCAGAAGGAGGTGCAGTGTCAGTGCAGAAGGAGGTGGCGTGTCGGTGCAGAAGGAGGTGGCGTGTCGGTGCAGAAGGAGGTGCAGTATCGGTGCAGAAGGAGGTGGCGTGTCGGTGCAGAAGGAGGTGGCATGTCGGTGCAGAAGGAGGTGCAGTGTCGGTGCAGAAGGAGGTGCAGTGTCGGTGCAGAAGGAGGTGGCGTGTCGGTGCAGAAGGAGGTGCAGTGTCGGTGCAGAAGGAGGTGGCGTGTCGGTGCAGAAGGAGGTGGCGTGTCGGTGCAGAAGGAGGTGCAGTGTCGGTGCAGAAGGAGGTGGCGTGTCGGTGCAGAAGGAGGTGCGTGTCGGTGCAGAAGGAGGTGGCAGTGTCGGTGCAGAAGGAGGTGGCGTGTCGGTGCAGTGTCGGTGCAGAAGGAGGTGGCGTGTCGGTGCAGAAGGAGGTGCAGTGTCGGTGCAGAAGGAGGTGCAGTGTCGGTGCAGAAGGAGGTGGCGTGTCGGTGCAGAAGGAGGTGGCGTGTCGGTGCAGAAGGAGGTGCAGTGTCGGTGCAGAAGGAGGTGGCATGTCGGTGCAGAAGGAGGTGCAGTGTCGGTGCAGAAGGAGGTGCAGTGTCGGTGCAGAAGGAGGTGGCGTGTCGGTGCAGAAGGAGGTGCAGTGTTGGTGCAGAAGGAGGTGGCGTATTGGTGAGGAAGAGTGAGCTTCCCCTTCTAGAAAATGCCAGTTCAAGCCTTGGTTTCTGATGACTTTTCAGGAGCTCTTCGTGTACTATTTCTTTCTTAGTTTATTTTTCATTACAAATCTCTTCTCTAGACCCAGATTTATCTTGTGTCCTGGTGTTTTTACTTCATGGTATCTTCTAATGCAGAAGCATTCCTAATTTTAATGCAGCCAAATTTGTCAATATGCACCCTTATTGCTACCATTAATTTTTATATCATGTTTAAGAAATTCTCCTACCCTGAGGTCATAGAGATATTTTCTCCTAAAAGTTTCATCAGTTTTCCAATAAATTTGAAAGGAATAATTTTTAGTTTAAAAAAATAATAAAGTGATAGAAAATCTAGGTAAGCTAATATCAATTAAAGAACTAAATCGATTGCCAGAAGCATCCCTTCCTCCCTCAGAAAGCACCAATGAGAAATAGTTTATTGGCAATTTTTAACAAACTGAAGGATGGGTAATGCCAAGCTCCCAAAAAACATAATGAAACTGTTACAGAAATATATGTAAGGGGAAGGAAAACTGCCCAACTTATTGTATAAGAGTAGTACAAACTTGATAAGAAAACTGAAAACCAACTACAAGCCAATTTGAAATATAAATATAAAAATCTTTTCAAAAATGTTTGAAGAACAGCCACGCATTTTTAAAAAAAATGTTTTATGGCCAGACATGGTGGCTCATGCCTGTAATCCCAGCACTTTGGGAGGCCAAGACGGGCAGATCATGAAGTCAGGAGTTCAAGACCAGTCTGGCCAACATGGTGAAACCCCGTCTCTACCAAAAATACAAAAATGAGCTGGGCGTGGTTGTGCGCACCTGTAATCCCAGCTACTGGGGAGGCTGAGGCAGGAGAATGGCTTGAACCCAGGAGGCAGAAGTTGCAGTGAGCTGAGATTGTGCCATTGCACTCCAGCCTGGGTGGCAGCAAGAGTCCGTCTCAAAAAAAAAAAAAAAAAAAAAGTTTATATTTCATGACAAAAAAGTGTCCCCTAGGGTGTAAGAATGTTTCAGCATCCAAAAATGTTTTAATACAATTAATATTTACAATTTAAAAAGACAACATGTCAATGTCTCAGTAGATGCAGATGTTCAACCTTACAGATCATCAGGAAAACACATGTTAAAACAAAAATAAAATGTTCTCCACCCGCAGATTAGCAGAAATTGTAAATAAAGTGTGAAATTTTGACATTTTTATAAAATGGTGTGCTATGTAGTCACTGAAGTAAATAAAAATGTACGTATCATTGTGGGAAAATCTTTAAAAAGCTAATGTTGAGTTTAGAAACTAAGTTTTAGGGTGATACGTGATACCATTTTATTAAACTTTGAAACATCCGAAAACGTAGTGTTTTTAATGGATGCAAAATGAAGAAGGCATGGCAGTCAGTTGGTCAGCACAGGTGCAGAGTCCTAAAACCTGGTGCAGGTTGTTAAAATCCATTCTCTACACATTTGCATGTTTAAAACATTTTTAAACAGTGTTTCAGCTTTGCAAAATGAAAAGAGCTTAGAAGGCCAGGGGTGGTGGCTCACACCTGTAATCCCAGCACTTTGGGAGGCCAAGGCTGGGGGATCACTTGAGGCCAGAAGTTGAAGACCAGCCTGGCCAAAATGGCGAAACCCCATCGCTACAAAAAATAAAAAAATTAGCCGGGTGTTGTGATGGCCACCTGTAGTCCCAGCTACTCAGGGGGCTAAGGTGGGAGAATCACTTGAACCCAGGAGGTGGAGGTTGCAGTGAACAGAGATAGAACCCCTGCACTCCTGGACAACAGAGTGAGACTCCCTCCATCAAAAAAAAAAAAAAGAAGACGAAGAAGAGCTCAAAAGATTGGCCACAAAACAATGCAAGTGTACTCAATGCCACTTACAAATGGTCACAGTGGTACATTGCATCGTATGTGTATCTTACCCACAATTATAAATATATAAATAAATAAATATTTTATAATTAAAAAGATGTTAGGAAGTAGTCAGAACCTGATAACCTTGCATGCCCCGTTGATGGTTTTTTTATGTAAGTTTGATGTACAGTCAGTGATGCATTTTAACAGGGATCAAATTTTATAGAGGCTTGCTGAAGCTGCAGGGAGCAGAACAAATTGGGAGTTGGTGGGAGAGGATGCAAGTTTACCACGATGGTCCAGGGAAGAGGTGCCAGTCAGGAAGAGGAGGAAGAAGGTAGCCAGCTAGAGGGCACTCATGGAGGAGCCTGAGCAAGTCCCTTCCTCCCAGAGCTTTGGGGTAAGTAAAGAAAATGCGTGTAGAAAGTGTCTAGCTTGGCCAGGCGCAGTGGCTCATGCCTGTGATTCCAGCACTTTGGGAGGTCGAGGTGGGCAGACCACTTGAGGTCAGGAGACCAGTTTGACCAACGTGGTGAAACCCTGTCTCTACTAAAAATATAAAAATTAGCCAGGCATGTAGGCACACATCTATAATCACAGCTACTTGGGAGGCTGAGACAGGAGAATTGGTTGAACCCGGGAGGTGGAGGTTGCAATGAGCTGAGATTGTGCCACTGCACTCCAGCCTGGGCGACAGAGCAAGACTCTGTCTCAAAAAAAAAAAAAAAAAAAAAATGTCTAGCGTGACAGAGGTGCTCACCATTGTGGTACCATTATCCACCGGAGTCAAGCCAGCTGGAATCGGATATGTGAGTGCAGTCACGTGTCCACTGTTCTAATGGCCAGCAGCACAGAGAAAGAGGCCCCTGCCTGGTGAGAGATACGTGGGACCAGATTCCCGCCAAGGGCTGAGGCCATGCCTCCACACCGTTTCTGTCAGTTGTCACTAATCGTGCCTCAGTTCATAACGCAGTTTCGATGGAATGAAATGGAACGATCGAACATTGTGCATCTAATTCCATCTTGCACCTGTTAGAACTGCTGACGATTCTAATAGGACCCCAACAGGATACCTGCCCAGGTCCGCACCACCATTTCTGTCATTTTAAAAACATGTTTGCTTTTCCACTTAAAATCTCAGATGGGCTTTGCCCTGCAAGGAGGAAGGCTGAATTGAACCCTGGCCTCCTGAAAGCATGCTGGGTACTGTGGTGAAATGCATTTTGAAGCGAAGGCAGGATTTCACCAGCTGGGCTCCCTTGCTTCCTTCCTGGTGATGTCTCTTGGCCTCTCAGGGCCAGTAACTGTCACTTTCTACCTCCTCAGTACCCACCAGCAGCATCGTGTCGTGAGGGTAGGCTTCAGAGGGGGAAGGGAGCTTGCCTTTAATTAAAAGACACCCACCTTGCAAGTTCAGTTTAATAAACACTGCGTGATCCCAGAGTGCGTGTCTATGAAGACATCTCAAACTCTGTATGCCCATATGACCTGCACTCACACCTGAAATCACACAAGTGAGAAAATTCCAAAATCCAAGGCAGGATTCCCTGTCAGACACAATGGCCCTGAGGGACACAAGCTGTTTCCGCGTGCTCATGGGGATGTCGTGGCTTCAGGCGCTGGCCTGGGGTCCTCCAGGACTCCATGCTCGCCTTCATTCATTAACTCCCAACCTCAAGGCCATGTCTGCATCCAGTTCTCAGGAGTCACCCTTCAGGTCTCTGTGTGTGGGGGACAGAGATGCCAAGACAGCAGGATGGGGAGGCAAGAAGAAAATTAGAAAGTCTTTCTGAGGGGTTTCCTTACCAGCCATTATGACAGTAATTATTAAAACCAAGGTCTCCACTCCTGGGGACCTTCATGAGTATTTTTTTTTTTTTTTTTTTGGTTTTTTTTTGTTTTTGAGATGGAGTCTCACTATCGCCCAGGCTGGAGTGTAGTGGCACCATCTCAGCTCACTGCAGCCTCCACCTCCCGTGTTCAAGGAATTCTCCTGTCTCAGCATCCAGAGTAGCTGGGACTACAGGCATGCACCGCCACGCTTGGCTAACTTTTGTATTTTCAGTAGAGATGGGGTTTCGCCGCGTTGGCCAGACTGGTCTCAAATTCCTGATCTCAGCTGATCTGCCCACCTCGGCCTCCCAAAGTGCAGGGATTACAGACGTGGGCCACCTCGCCCAGCCCATGAGTATTCATTAAGGGAGGGAAGAATTCGCAAATTATCTACAATTCTAAACCAACCTTTGACACTAGGGGCCTTAAAAATAGTGTGCTATTGGATGAATTCCCAAGCAAGCCACTAAATGTAGTTTCCCCAACCAGAAAAATAATATAGAGAGAGATTTTTATGTATATGCCCCCGCAGGGGCCCGTGACTTCAGAGAAGTCATCTCAGCACAACTTTGTGGCCTGCTTAACTTCACCCATCAGCAAATCGAATGCATGAACATATGCAAGCATTATCATCAGCTGTGCTTTTCTTTTAGAGGCGTTTCCGCATTGGTTTGACGATCCCGGGTTCCCCCTAAGTTATATCTGCACAACTGGAGTATGTTATGTGAAAGGAAAATAAATCTCGGGATCCCAGAATCACTAAGCCAAAGGGAAAAGTCAAGCTGGTAACTGCAGCTGGGCAAAACTGTCTCCCATTCTATTTCTAAATAAGAGTTACGAAGATAAGAAAGCTACATGCCTCCCTCACTACCTCCCCACAAGGAAATTCCTTGTGGACCAAGGACCGTCAGAACTGAAAGTCCTCCCTCTGCTCACGTGAGACAAATGCGTATCTGATGGCTTCCTCTGCCCTGAAAGTCCTCCCTCTGCTCACGTGAGACAAATGCGTATCTGATGGCTTCCTCTGCCCTGAAAGTCCTCCCTCTGCTCACGTGAGACAAATGCGTATCTGATGGCTTCCTCTGCCCTGAAAGTCCTCCCTCTGCTCACGTGAGACAAATGCGTATCTGATGGCTTCCTCTGCCCTGCAAGTCCTCCCTCTGCTCACGTGAGACAAATGCGTATCTGATGGCTTCCTCTGCCCTGAAAGTCCTCCCTCTGCTCACGTGAGACAAATGCGTATCTGATGGCTTCCTCTGCCCTGAAAGTCCTCCCTCTGCTCACGTGAGACAAATGCGTATCTGATGGCTTCCTCTGCCCTGAAAGTCCTCCCTCTGCTCACGTGAGACAAATGCGTATCTGATGGCTTCCTCTGCCCTGAAAGTCCTCCCTCTGCTCACGTGAGACAAATGCGTATCTGATGGCTTCCTCTGCCCTCTTCTTTCACTAAAGCCAGACTAAGGTGTAAGTGATGATTCCTGTGAATTGTGTATTCAGCGAAAGGCTCATCAGAAACTCAGAAGAATGCAACCGTTTGTGTCATATCTACCAATGACCTGGAAGCCCTCTCTCAGCTTAGAGTTGTCCAGCCTTTCCGAACCGAACCAATGTATACCTTACATGTATTAATTGATGTCTCATGCCTCCCTAAAATGTGTCAAACCAAGCTGTGCCCCGACCACCTCGGGAACATGTCGTCAGGGCCTGCTGAGGTTGTATCAGTGGTGTGTCCTTAACCTTGGCAAAATAAACTTTCTAAATTAATTAAGACCTGTCTCAGATACTTTTGGGTTCACCTTTAAATCAGGCCACACACACCTTCCTAGGTTCAGAAGCGTGGAAAGGGAAGACATATTTGGTTCCCATAGCTGCTGTAACAATTTATCACAAATGTAGTGGCTTAAAACAACACATGTGTCACCCTGTGGGTGAAAGTCCTAGAGCTCAGACGTCTGCACCGAGTCTTACAGGGACACAGTCAAGGTGTTGTCAGGGCTGACTCCTTCCAGAGGCTCTGGGGAGAATCAGTTTCTTTGCCTCTTGCAGCTTCTTGGGCCTCCCGTTCTGTGGCCGGCAGCCCCTCCCCATCTGCAAAGTGCATCCCTTCCTCCTGCACTCCATCGTCACAGCTCCTTTTTCTGGTTTTGTCCCTTTTGCCTCCCTTGGAGGGACCCTGTGATGACACTGAGCCCACCTGGATAAGCTGGGATGACCTCCCCATTGGGGTCCTCAGCTTGGTCCCATCCACAAAGGCCCTTTTGCCATGAAACGTCACATTCACAGGTTTCCAGGATTACAATGGGGACTTCTCTGGGGGACTTTTAGTCTGCTGACCACAGGTGGCCATGTGGCTACCCTGGCCTCGTGAAATCAGAGTTAGACGTCAGGTTTCCTGACTTTTTCTGGGGTTCCATGCTTATATGTCTCTTCTGGAAAATACATAAAATCAGTGCATCTATCCAATAGGCCAGGGTATCTGCAGTCACAAAGAACCCGAAACCATCAGTGACATGACCCTACTGAAATTCATTGCTCATTCATGCCAGGTCAGCTGTGCCCCACCAGGGCCACTGTCCTCTCAACTGGCTGAGCAATGCGATGCCACCCAGATCAACACATCCTCCAAGAGCCCCACGGTGGGGAAAGGAGGGTGGGAGCTTTGAGAGCCAGCGCTTAAACACTTCACATTTTGGCCGGGCGTGGTGGCTCACACCTGTAATCCCAGCATTTTGGGAGGCCGAGAAGGGTGGATCACGAGGTCAGGAGTTCAAGACCATCCTGGTCAAGATGGTGAAACCCCATCTCTACTAAAAATACAAAACTTAACGAGGTGTGGTGGTGGGCGCCTGTACTCCCAGCTACTCGGGAGGCTGAGGCAGAGAATTGCTTGAACCTGGGAGATAGAGGTTGCAGTGAACCGAGATCGCACCACTGCACTCCAGCCTGGGTGACAAAACAAGACTCCATCTCAAAAGCAAACAACAACAACAACAACGAAAAGCATTTCACATTTCATTGCCAAAGCAAGTCACACAGCCACTTCTAAATTAAACAGGCCCAGAAGCGAACTCTCCACCGGGAGCGGAAGTGGGAGACATGCAGGTGGAAGACATTCTGGCCAATGATACAAATGCCTTACAGGCTTAGTGCTGATAGCCTAACTTGGACAATGGGCTCAGATCACAGGTCAGGCACCGTGCTGGCAACAGCAACAACAACAAAGAATTTGGGAAGTCGAATCAAAGCTCATAATGGAAATAAAATGGAAGCATGAGTTTGTTTTGCTAACAAATGTGGCTACTTTAAAAAAGTCAAGCCAAATCTCATAATGGAAATAAAATGGAAGCTTGAGTTTCTTTTGCTAGCAAGTGTGGCTCCTCTAAAAAGTCAGCAGCCTGTTTGTCTTCTGTTATCTCCCAAATGAGCAAATACACAGGGGCCCTTGGGCGTAGTTCACAAGGCACCTGGACTTACCCTGTTCTCAGTGACATCTGAGAGCTGGATGGGCCCAATTCCTCCTGGAAATGGCCAAAAACTGTGAGATCAAGGCCAGCCACCAGCCCTGGAGCTCCTTGGGGAGCTGCCTGTGTCCCTTCCAGGTATTTTTAGAATTACTAGATTTTTTAATGAGGGAGGAAGATTCAGAGGTAGGAGCCTGAACCTTTCAACCAGCCAGGAGCCTCCATTCTTCATTCTCTTCCATTGAGTCCCGGTACTGAAAGACAGTCCACCAAAAAAATCACATGTATTTAAAAAATTAGCACATTGCCCCATGTTCTCCTCATCAAAGGGACACGATGGGTAAGCAGTGCCTTTAATCAGTGTGGGTCACAGCCTTGTCTTCCTGCACCCCTGTGGCCACTTTGCAGTTCTGTGAAGCCGCTGAAACAGTAACTTGCCAGTCCCAGAACTCCAGATTTGCATCAACGCGTAACAATGACCTTACGTAGCATCCTAAGGAAGATACACATCCGTTTGCTCGTTTAATACTCAAGACAACTCTCTGGGGTGGGTGCCCATGACTATCCCCATTTCACAGAGGATGAAATCAAGGCCAGGAAAGGTTCCCTTACCCAAAATGACTGTCATGGTAGAACTGTGTCCCTCCAAAAAAGATATGTTGAAGTCCCAACTCCCAGTGCCTGAGAATGAGACCGTATTTGAAAATAGGTCGTTGCAGGTGTAATTAGTAAAGATGAGGTCATCCTGGAGTAGGTGGGCCCTACCTGCACTGTGACTGGTGTCCTTTTAAGAAGACAGCCATGGAAAGACAGAGACACACAAGGGAGACGTCAAGGGACGATGATGAGGATGGACATGGGAGTGATGGAGCTGTGAGCCCAGGAGGGCCACACTCTCCCCGCAAAGCACCAGGAGCTGGGGGAGGCAGGAAGGATCCCCCTTGAAAATAAATCCTTGGATGTTTTACTCTAAAGCTCAGCCTATCTCCCCTCACTCCTCCCATCTTCTAATGTTGACATGTTTCCTTATGAAAAATAAATCATTTCAGGGTTTTTATCAAAAGAATATAGAATATAGAATCAAAACTTAGGTGGGAGTGGTGGTGCATGCCTGTAGTCCAAGCTACTCAGGAGGCTGAGGTGGGAAGACTCCTTGAGCCCAGGAGGTTGAGGCTGCAGTGAGCTATTATAGCACCACTGTACTCCAGCCTGGGGGAGTGAGTCTGAGCGATCCTGGAGGAGGAGAAGGAGGAGGAGGAGGAGGAGGAAGGGGAGGGAGGGAGGGAGGGAAGGAGGGAAGGGAGGGAGGAAAGGGAAGGAGAGAAGGGGGAAGGAAGGGAGGGAGGGAAGGAGGGAAGGGAGGAGGAAAGGGAAGGAGAGAAGGGGGAAGGAAGGAAGGGAGGGAAGGAGGGAAGGGAGGGAGGAAAGGGAAGGAGAGAAGGGGGAAGGAAGGGAGGGAGGGAGGAGAGAAGGGGGAAGGAAGGGAGGGAGGGAAGGAGGGAAGGGAGGGAGGAAAGGGAAGGAGAGAAGGGGGAAGGAAGGAAGGGAGGGAGGGAGGGAAGGGAGGGAGGAAAGGGAAGGAGAGAAGGGGGAAGGAAGGGAGGGAGGGAGGGAGGGAAGGGAGGGAGGAAAGGGAAGGAGAGAAGGGGGAAGGAAGGGAGGGAGGGAGGGAGGGAAGGGAGGGAGGAAAGGAAGGAGAGAAGGGGGAAGGAAGGAAGGGAGGGAGGGAGGGAAGGGAGGAAGGAAAGGGAAGGAGAGAAGGGGGAAGGAAGGGAGGGAGGGAAGGAGGGAAGGGAGGGAGGAAAGGGAAGGAGAGAAGGGGAAGGAAGGGAGGGAGGGAGGGAGGGAAGGGAGGGAGGAAAGGGAAGGAGAGAAGGGGAGGAAGGAAGGGAGGGAGGGAGGGAGGGAAGGGAGGGAGGAAAGGGAAGGAGGAGAAGGGGGAAGGAAGGAAGGGAGGGAAGGAGGGAAGGGAGGGAGGAAAGGGAAGGAGAGAGAAGGGGGAAGGAAGGAGGGAGGGAGGGAGGGAAGGAGGGAAGGGAGGGAGGAAAGGGAAGGAGAGAAGGGGGAAGGAAGGGAGGGAGGGAAGGAGGGAAGGGAGGGAGGAAAGGGAAGGAGAGAAGGGGGAAGGAAGGAAGGGAGGGAAGGAGGGAAGGGAGGGAGGAAAGGGAAGGAGAGAAGGGGAAGGAAGGGAGGGAGGGAGGGAGGGAGGGAAGGGAGGGAGGAAAGGGAAGGAGAGAAGGGGGAAGGAAGGGAGGGAGGGAAGGAGGGAAGGGAGGGAGGAAAGGGAAGGAGAGAAGGGGGAAGGAAGGGAGGGAGGGAAGGAGGGAAGGGAGGGAGGAAAGGGAAGGAGAGAAGGGGGAAGGAAGGGAGGGAGGGAAGGAGGGAAGGGAGGGAGGAAAGGGAAGGAGAGAAGGGGGAAGGAAGGAAGGGAGGGAAGGAGGGAAGGGAGGGAGGAAAGGGAAGGAGAGAAGGGGGAAGGAAGGGAGGGAGGGAGGGAGGAAGGAAAGGAAAGAAAGGAAAGAAGGAAATGAAGGAAGAAGAAAGAAATCCAAAGGTCACTTTCCCTAAGTGACACAGAAAGCCAACCTTAACACAAAACAGCCCCTGGCGGCCATCAGACCACCACGGAAGGAAACCCTCCTGTGCAGTAACCAGATCTGGAGAGATGTCCCACGTGGGGACGAATGGCAGGAACGTGTGATGCGAGGGGCAGGGACAGGGCTGCGTGTCCTGATAAATGGCAGGAGAGTCCCACCCGAGAGTCCAGAAGGTCTGCTCGGCATGTCTGAGCTCCATTCTCTGGAGTTGATCAGAGCACAAAGTCATTTCTGTGGATGCTGAATTCCATCCCCGACCCCCTGCCCCAAGTGTCTCCTCTCCAATTTCGATTTCAAGTAGCACAGAGTGACAAAAACAGGCATGAACTTAAAGTGGCATTCATCAGCAACTGGGCGTTCCGAATTACATTATCGCTGCCGAGAAGTATGCAAATGCATGCTATTTCCACTGCTGAGCCTTCTCATTATGCCTTCTGAGCACTGCTAGCCCAGCCATGAGGGGAGGAAATTCTCCCTAACGCAACTTTCTGTAAGCACGCTGGCTAGTAATTAGCATGAGATGCAGCCCCCTCTGCGAGTACCTTGCCTTTGATTTGGCATTTCTGAACAATCACTGGGAGAAAAACATCCAGCAATTGGCTGAGAAGATCAAACCGCTAGTCTCTGAAGAATAAACCAGCCAAGCACCGGGTGTGGACCAAACCAGGACAGTTTCAGGGGGCTGTGAGGCCTGGTCTCCAACCGGCCTGGGCTGCCCCACCGCACTCCGGGTTGCAGATCAGGTTGCACGTCTCCTGCTGAGAGAATAACCATCAAAGATAACACCATGGAAGACACGAATTAAGGTATAATCAGAACAGTCAACAAAATCTCACAGCCACATGAGGAGCCCACTAGAAGCAGAGAAACCACAGCAGAAACCACCTGGTGATCAACACGGAGATGCTTCTGGATCAAAGTGTTGTGTCACTTTGCTAAGGCTGTCATAACAAACCAGGGGCTTAACCAATGTGACTTTGTAGTCTCATGGTCCTGGAGTGCAGAAGTCCGAGATCAAGGCCTGGGCAGGGCCATGCTCACTGATATGCTATGGCTGTGTCCCCACCCAAATCTCGTCTTGAGTTGTAGCTCTCATAATTCCCCTATGTTGAGGGAGGGACCTGGTGGGGGATGATTGACTCATGGGGGCGGTTTCCCCCATACTGTTCCCCAGTTAGTGAGTAAGTCTCACAAGATCTGATGGTTTTATGAGAGAAACCCCTTTCACACGGTTCTCATTCTCTCTCTGGTCTGCCACCATGTAAGATGTGCCTTTCAGCCAGGCACAGTGGCTCACGCTTGTAATCCCAGCACTTTGGGATGCTGAGGCAGGCGGATCACCTGAGGTCAGGAGTTCGAGACCAGCCTGACCAACATGGAGAAACCCTGTCTCTACTAAAAATACAAAATTAGACAGGTGTGGTGGCGGGTGCCTGTAATCCCAGCTACTCGGGAGGATGAGGCAGGAGAATTGCTTGAACCCAGGAGGCAGAGGTTTTGGTGAGTCGAGATCATGCTATTGCACTTCAGCCTAGGCAACAAGAGTGAAACTCTGTCTCAAAAAAAAAAAAAAAAAAAAGATGAGCTTTTCACCTTCTGCCAAGATTGTGAGGCCTCCCCAGCCACGAGGAACTGTGAGTCCATTAAGCCTCTTTTTCTTTATAAATCACCCAGTCTCAGGTAGGTGTTTACCAGCAGTGTGAAAACGGACTAATACACTCCCCTGACTTCTGATAACTTCTTGGCCTGTGGCAGCATCCCTCTGATCTTCGCATGCTGTTCTCCCTGTGTGTGCAACTGTCCAAATTTCCCGTTTTTATCACAATACCAGTCCTTAGGGATGAAGGCTTCCTTTCTCCAGCAGGACCTCATCCTAACTGACGACCCCTGCAGCAGCTCTGCTTCCAGATAAGGTCATGTCTGAGGCTCTAAGGCTTAGGACTTCCACACAGGAATTTGAGGCAAGGAGGCACAATTCAACCCTAACATAGGTGGAGGAATTTTTTTTTATTTCACCCCACAATCTACACAATGCCCTAGAAGAAAGGCCCTTCTCTCTACCCATCCCCAGTAATTTGCACATCCCAAGGGTCAATGGTCAGTCTATGCAAAACCAGACTGGATTGGATTAACCAGTCAATCAAACTCTCATGAATCCATTCCAAAACTCAGACCTGCATCAGACTGAGGTGGAACAGGACAGGGGCAAGGCAGGTGAGGAGGCTCGGCACTTTTAAGGAAGCTCCAGTCTCAGGGCCATTGGAGTACAGGGTCAGTGGTCGCTCAGCCCCCAGAGCGAGTGCCTCCTTAAATTTAGCACCGAGGAGCCACCTGCTTCTCTTTAGCCCTTGGTCTGATGCAAGCAGCTAAGGGACTGAAAGCAGCCCGGCCTCTTTCTAAGATCTGCACTGAACTCAAGCCTGAATCTCAGTCAAAAGTAAACAAACCAAACTTGGGATTCATTTCTGGAAGATGGTTCACACAGCCCTGCACCATGAGAAATCGAATAACATAATTGCTAATGTGTAAGGCCAAATAAAGGCACTTGAATCATACAGGAATATTCCATTTCTTTCTAATTTGTTGCAAGCCACCCCCAGCAAAGAGATCACAAAGCTTTTCTTCTCTCCTGCACAGGCTTTGATTTAAACCAGCCCTGAAAATACCCGAGGCAAAAAGGAAAGTTATGGAGCGAGCAAAAGTTACTTTCCATGTATAATTGGAGAAAATTGAATGGGTCTTGTTCGTCGGGCCCCTTATTCAACAGTTTTCCCCAGAAACTTCTGGCAAACAGGTGTCAGTGAGAGTTGACTTCTAAGTGCTGGAATGCCTGTGTCCCTGGAGGTTAGCTTAACTTGGCAAATAAAAATGTTTGCAAGACAGTTATTTTTTTCTCCTTTTTTTATATAAAGCAACAGCGTTGATTTAGGGAGAGAACAGTAAAGCTTCCTTTAGTTTCCAGCAACTCTTCCTCTTAATCACGGGAAAGCAAACAAGAAGGAAAGCCTGCATTGCCATAACAGAGAGTAATCAATAGGAGATTTATGGTTTAGATGCTGTATCTGCGGTCAGACCTAATGGCAACCTAACTGTGTTTACAAGGCAGCTCCGGGACAATTACTACCCAGCCATGGTGCTCACGGAAAACCACCTCCACCAAAAAGGCAGGCCGAAATCAGGGCCAAGCCGGAAAACATCAGTCTCAGCAAGCTCCACATCATGCCCGTTCCCAGATGCAAATGCTCCCATCCTCGCCCCGGCAGGATCTTGTCGTGAAAATAGTCAGAGTAACACAAAAATCCTTACAAAGGGTCATGCAGCAACTGAATAAGGAGCCAAAACACCTTCCTGCAGCAGGGACACAGAGTCTCAAAGTCACCAAGTTGGGAGGGGTCCAGAGACTTCTGAGTCTACACCACTTGCTTGACAAGCAGAAAAGAGAGAGAGTGAGGCTCACAGAGCAGGCCCCCCGGTGGGCACTGCCTCAGCCGTCCTGCCTGGCATGAGGCTGCAGGTTGTTGGAACCTAAGGAAGTATAAGGCCTTGTCCCACCCTGTGATGGTGAAAACTGAGTGCCAACTTGATTGGATTGAAGGATGCAAAGTATTGTTCCTGGGTGTGAGGGGTTTGTCAAAGGAGATTAACATTTGAGTCAGTGGACTGGTAGAGGCCGACCCACCCAGATTGAGGGTGCCTAATCTAAGCAATTGCCAGCACAGCTAGAATAAAGCCGGCAGAAGAACATGGAAGGACTTGACTTGCTGAGTCTTCTGGCCTCCATCTTTCTCCCATCCTGGATGCTTCCTGCCTTCAAACATCGAAACCCAGAATCTTTAGCTTTTGGACTCTTGGCTTACACCAGTGGTTTGCCAGGGGCTCTTGGACCTTCAGCCACAGACTGAAGGCCGCACTGCCAGCTTCCCTACTTTTGAGGTTTTGGGACTCAGACTGGCTTCCCAGCTCCTCAGCTTGCAGATGGTCTACTGTGGGACTTCACCTTGTGATCGTGTGATCAATTCTAATAAACTCCCCTTCATATATACATCTGTCCTGTTAGTTCTGTTCCTTTAGGAAACCCTGACTAATACACTACCCATGAGGAATTTGTGTTCAGTAGGGAAAAACCATGTTCACAACTATCTACTATGAAAGACAGTACACCAGACAGAAAGGAAAGGAAGCCAGAGAGGCCTGGGGAAGCACAGCCAAGGTTTGCAGAAGACAGAGCATTTGTTCACTCAATTAGAATTTGTTGAGCAACTACTACAGTAAGGAGAGAAAAACATGCACCATGTTTTTCCGACTTCCCTGACTTCCAGCACCTCACAGCCTATCCACTGGAGGAGAGTGTCAAATAAACAGCCACAACACTCTGTGGTCCCAGCATCTAAGACAAGACTTGACACCCTGGGGGTTTCTGTATTTATGGAGTAACAGATAATCCAGTCATGAGGCCTCTGATTCAGAGGCTGTGTCTCAAGGAGTAGGTGGAATTTCATTAACCATGAGTTCTGTGGCTAGAAGGGCAATGAACAATGCAAATTCAAGGGAGAAGGGGCCTAGCGTGGATCACTAGGAGCTTGGTAAAGAGTGGATGCAGGAGAGATGGAGATGGATTAGGGGGGTTCACAGGAGCAGGGGTCTGAAGCTGGAAAAACTGTAATGAGTTTAGGACCATGAATAGACCCGTCAGGTGAGGCCAGGGACTCATGCAAGGGACATGGGGGATGAAGTGGCGAAGGTGATAGTGCAGAGGCTCCTGGGAGTTTCACATCATCCTCATGGAAACCGCAAGCCCCTGAAAGCATCCTATGGATGTGACCACCTAGCTGCAAGTATTGACTCCAGAATATGGTCAGCCTAAACCACTGATTCTCAACCAAATTCCATTTGGCCCCCACCTCTCCTGGAGACATTTTTGGTTGTAATGGCGGGTGGGTACTCGATTCTTGGGGGAAGGGATTGGAGATGCTGCTAACCTCCCTACAGTGATAAACAACCTGTAGTGTGAAGCCTGAAAGTTCATGTACATCCTCAACAGCTTTGAGCCTCAGGGGACTAACTGAATTCCCAGCTCTTACCAGCTATGTCCTGACCCTGCAGGAAAGGCCCCCACCTGGCCAGTTCCTTTATCAGCCAGACCAGCAGCCTCCCACCTGATCCTCAAGCTATTCCTCCCCTTCAGCCCACAAAATTACTCAAACAAGACCTGGTGCAGTGGTTTATGCCTGTAATCCCAATACTTTGGGATGCCAAGACGGGAGGATTGTTTGAACCCAGGAGTTCAAGACGAGTCTAGGCAACATAACAAGACTCCATCTCTACAAAAAATTTATAAACTACCAGGCGTGTTGGCGCATGCCTGTAGTCCCAGTTAGTCAGGAGGTAGAGGTGGGAGGATCTCTTGAGCCCAGGAGTTCAAAGCTGAAGGGAACCATGATCACACTACCACTCTTCAGCCTAGGTGATAGAGTGAGACCCTGTCTCAAAAAACGAAAACAAAAAACAAATTATTCAAACAAGCCAATCCCATCCTCCCAAGGGACCAGAAGCCACCCACCACCCTCTTGTCCCTGCACAGCTTGCCCCTCCCACAGTCCCTGCCAGCTCCCTCTGCTCCCGAGTACATGGTCCCTGCACGGCCCTGGGTGGTGAGTACATGTGGCTAATAAATTCTGTGGATCCTGTGAAGCTTCATGAAAGAGATGAGCCCCTCATTGCCTCCCAGTGACAGGGATTGCAGGTCCAACCACCTGGGACTACTTAGGGTGGGGGATCCCTCCTGCACCAACAGGGTAAGTAAGGTGAACAGAGCATGCTCCCTCCAACACAGACTGTCCATAGACTGTCCATAGCCAGTATGAACAATGTGAGCCAGGTACAGTATGAGCTGTCAGACAGCTCCTTGGCTTAACATCTCCCTCCCAGCCATGTTCTCTGGGTCTGGCACCTCTTCACCAAATACTCACTTATTAGGGTTGTTCTTCTTTTGGCCTCTTGAAAAATATTTAAATTTCCAGGATGTATAAAATATTAAGCAGAAACCTGTCTTCCAAGAGGAGGGATTGTGGCACTGAGGACCCTGGACACGTGCCAGTGTTGAGGAAATGTGTCAGAAATGCAAAGGCGTGGGTGTCATGGAAGCCTGGAGGTCCTGACTACTGACTGCAAAAAAGACAGCTCATTTGTTGAAAGACTTGCATAATCATGCCAACTGCTTGGTGGCAGATCAGCCTCTCCTGCTGCTGCTGAGGCTGAATGACACAACTGGAAGGGGCAAGAGAGACAGGAAAGGATGTGTTCCAAAGCTCCCCAACACAGAGCAGGTCACGTGCCACCTGCTGAGAGGAGCCCTCGCCTATCACTCCACCGCAGGCTCTGCCTCTGCCTATTGGTCTGTACCACATCACTCTGCTTATTTCCTTCACACGTCATCTCCAGCTGAAATGATCTCCTCTATGTATTGATCCAGTTGTTTATCATCTGTCTCCTCCGGAAGCATGCCAGCTTCCTGGGGACCTGGACTGCCAGTGGTCTGGTTTCAGTGCCTACAGGAGATGCTTGGCTGATTTCAACCCCAAAAATGTCCATGAAAACCCTTCCTCTGAAATCAGAGTAGCAGAGGTTTCCCTCCTTCCGACGTAACATGGAGGTGAGCACAGGAAGCCATGAACCTTCCTGAAAGAGACAAGCCCCTCATCGACCCCAGATGACTGGCAGAAGTTATGCTCCCTAGCAGGGTCCCAGCTCCTGGTGTCTACATCTTTGTGGGGTTTCCTTCACTGGACTGTGGAAGGGATCTGTGACTTGCTTCTAACTAGTAGAATGCAGGAAACATGATGGGAAGTCATTCCTATGATTTGGTTATAAAATACTCTGACATTAGTGAGAACACAGAGAAAGGGAATGCTTATCACTGTTGATGGGAATGTAAATTTGTACAACCTCTGTGGAAAACACTATGGAGATATCTCAAAGAAATAAAAATCCCACTACTGGTTATCTTACCCAAAGGAAAAGAAATCATTGTATCAAAAACATACATACTTGCCCTCATATGTTTAGTCACAATAGCAAAGATGTGGAATCAACCTAAATGCCCATCAATGGATGAAGGGATAAAGAAAATGTGGTACATATACACAATGGATTACTATCCAGTTATAAAAAAGAATGAAATCACATCTTTCACGGCAACATGGATGGAACTGGAGGCCATTATCTTAAGAGAAACAACTCAGAAACAAACAAATATCACATGTTGTCACTTACAAATGAAAGCTAAATAGTGTGCTCCCATTTATAAGTGAGAACATGGACATAGAGTGTGGAATGATAGATAATAGAGACTCAGAAGTGTGAGGGGGTGGGAAGGGGATAGAGGATGAGAAATTACTTAATGGGTACAATATACATTATTAGGAGAACAGATACTCTAGAAGCCCTGACTTCACCACTACACAATCTATTCATGTAAGAACATTACACCTATACTGCATACATTTATATAAATAAAAAAATTAAAAATAAAACACTCTGTCTTAGTAGATTGGTGCCAGAGATTCTTCTGGCTGGCTTGATACCTTAAGCAGCCCTGTGGAGGGTGCCCACCTGGCAAGGCACTGTGGGCATCTTCTAGAACCTAAAAGCAGCCTCCAGCCAACAACCAACAAACTGCTGTTCTCTCAGTCCCACCTTTCCACAACCTGAGAGAGCTTGGGAACAGATCTCTCCCCAGTCGAACTTCCAGATGAGAACACAGCCCAGCCAATAACTCAACTGCAGCCTTATGTAAGATCTGAACAAAAGATCAAGTCATGCTGTGCCTAAACTTTCCATCAGCTGTGATGAAAACTTAAAATCTTCTGAGCAAAGTGTGGGTTCTGTGAACACTGACAAGGAGGGATAGCTTGAGGAAGTAGTTTCTATGGGTGGCTCTTCAAATTCCCATGCTTTTATTTACCCCACAGATATTCAGCATTGAGGTTGGCAATGGAGATACCATGATGGATGAGGTTGATGTGCCTTGCTCTTGTGGAGATTACAATCCAGGGGTCCTTGTTTAAGGAACCGAAGGAGGCTGGCATCTTCCAATTTCCAAGACTGGGCTTCATCCAGGCCTGATATCTGGTTCCTTGATGTTTTGTAGAGAAACGCAGTGGTGTGGCTGAACTTCTCACCTGTGCACAGAGCCTAACACCATGCTCCCTGTACTTTGCACAATCTGACATATCTCTAGAAAACATATATGCGTGCACACACACCACTCCCAAACAAAACATTGTTGAGAAGCAAAGCCAGTTTAAAATGAGTATCAAATGCTGCTTGAAAGAATAAAAGAAGCAAAGAAAAATATTTTATGCAAGGTGTGACAGGGAGAGGGTCTCACACAAGACCACCATCAACTTTATGGCTGGACTGAGCTGTATTTCCATCTGGAGGCACGACTGGGAAAGGATCTGCTTCTGCATGCCCTCAGGTTGTTGGCAGAATTTATTTTCTTGCTGCTGTAGGACTGAGGCCCTGGATTTTTCCTGGCTGAAGGTTGGAGCTGCCCTCAATTCAGCCTTAGATAGTTCTCAGGAGTTCTCTGCCTGGATTTAAAGCCTCACCCCAACAGTGGCTACCTTTAAGAACTTCAACTAACTTATGTAACCTATTTACACTTCAGTTTCCTCACCTGTAAAAAGAAGGACAATCAAGAACACTTACTACATAAGATGGTTGCACAAGTTGAATGAGTTGATAAAGGTAAAGAAATTAATGCAGTGTCTGGCATATGGGATTCATTCAATAAATGTCAGCAGTTATGATTAGTGCTCTCATCCACTCCCATGCCTTTTATTTCTGTCTATTAATTTGGTTCCCAAATTAATATCTCCAGCCCTGACCTTGCCCCTTAATTCCAGATACAAACCTCCCGTGGTCTACATGACATCTCCATGTAGGATTTCTTTTTTTTTTTTTTGAGATGGAGTCTCGCTCTGTCACCCAGGCTGGACTGCAGTGGCTGGATCTCAGCTCACTGCAAGCTCTGCCTCCCGGGTTTACGCCATTCTCCTGCCTCAGCCTCCCGAGTAGCTGGGACTACAGGCACCCGCCACCACGCCCGGCTAGTTTTTTGTATTTTTTAGTAGAGACAGGGTTTCACTGTGTTAGCCAGGATGGTCTCGATCTCCTGACCTCGTGATCCGCCCATCTCGGCCTCCCAAAGTGCTGGGATTACAGGCTTGAGCCACCGCACCCGGCCTCCATGTAGGATTTCTAAGAAATGCCTCAAATCTGTAATAGTCCCCAAATAGCTCATCCTATGCTCCTTGTTATCGCAGTAAATCACCCCTCTGTTCTTCCAAGTGCTGAAACCAAAAGTTGTCCTTGGCTCCTGCCTTTTGCTTCTACCCCACATCCAACCCATCAGCAGATTATTTGACTCTACTTTCAAAATATATCCAACATCCACTCACTGCTTACCACCTGCACTAAAACCCTGTGATCCACATCTCCATCTGCTCTCACCTGGATCACTGCAACAGCTTCCTAATGGGCATCCCTCTTTCCCAGGCCCTCTGTGGTCTATCAGAGCAACCAGGGAGATCCTTATAAGATGCAAGTTCTATCACATCACCCCATGCACACATTCTCTCCTATCTCACTCAGGGACCCACATGGACAGTTCTATGTGACCTGCTCCATGACCTTCCTGTCCCCATCTCCTGCTACTCCAGTGACCATTGCCCCTCCCTATCATTCTGGCTTCCTCTGTATCTTTAGCCTCTGCCCTTACAGCCCCCAGTGCCTGAACATCCTCTCCCAGGCATCTACATAGCTCACTTCCCCAAATAGTGTCTTTGTTCAAATACCACCTTCTTAGGTAACACCTTCTGAAATTGCATCCCCTCTATCCACACTTCCTGTCCCTCTTCCCTGATCCATCATTCTTAGGACTTATCACCATTACATTATAATGCATTTTATCTATTTGACCTGTTTGTTTTCTATCTTCTCCAATAGAAATTTAAATCCATGTGGAGAAGGATTCTTCTCTGTTTGGTGGGTCTCCAGGGCCTGGTACAAAGCAGGTGCTCAATATGTATTTGCTAGAGGAATAAGTGGGGTTCATTGACAACCTGCCCATAGATTGGCCTTAGGGTGTGATTTTCGCAGTGTCTGCTACCTGGGGCCACCTCGTCCTCTGCCATCTTCTGCTTTCCTTGGTCTGCTTTCTGCCACCAAATTAGTATAGGAGAAGCAAGGTGGGGATGCAAAGGGAGAGAGTGTCACAGTCCTGGTGTGGCTCCTGCCTCATGTGAAATTTCACCAATAAGTTGCAAGTTTTCCATTATAAAAAATGCTTTCTGATTATCTGTAACATCTCCAAGATTTCTTGGGAACATTAGGTCAAGGCTACTCTGCACTTTCATATAAAT
Source organism: Rhinopithecus roxellana (assembly GCF_007565055.1). Taxonomy (NCBI): domain Eukaryota; kingdom Metazoa; phylum Chordata; class Mammalia; order Primates; family Cercopithecidae; genus Rhinopithecus; species Rhinopithecus roxellana. The sequence continues at coordinate 21,865,623 of NC_044560.1, forward strand.
CCACTGATTAGGAGAATAGACCCAAGATCTAGTATGTGATGATGATTATGATTAACTCATAGATGTGACCAGAGATGACCTCAAGGACAGAGAAAGAAACATAGATCTTTATAGCTTAAAGTGAGTAAGTTTCAGCAGAGGAACAAGAACACCAAGAGGGGACAAAGAGGCTTTAAGGAAAAGGGTGACAAGTGCTGTCATAGCAGTGGAAACAACCCAGACACTCAAGATGTCTTCAGGAGGCTCCTTTTGGTAGGCACAGAGAAGCAGGAAGACCCTGCTAATGCTGATATGGATGGTGAAAAGGACCCGAGCAGATGGCAGCAGCTCAGATGGTCACCTAAGGCTGCATCTACACCCACCCAGGCCAGTGTGCCTCTTCTGACCCGGGAGGCCTATTAATACAATGGAGATAGACACATCTTCAAAATCCATCAAAGGAGTAAACCCAGAACCCATGTGTCCTCACCAGCAGGTGTCTCCAACAGAAAACCTTCTGGGCATGTCCCCCAAAGGGAAATTGCTATGATTTGAATGTGTCCCCCTCAGTTCATATGTTGGAAACCTGATCCCAGTGCAACAGTGTTGAAAGGCAAGACCTTTAAGAGGTAATTAAGTCCTGAGGGCTTTGCCCTCATTAATGGATTAATGTCATTATAATGTGATATGGTTAGGCTGTGTGTCTCCACCCAAATCTCATCTTGAATTATAATCTCTATAATCTCTATAATCCCTACATGTCAAGAAAGAGGCCAGGTGGAGGTAATTGGATCATGGGGACAGTTTCCCCCATGCTGTTCTCATGATAGTGAGTGAGTTTTCACAAGATCTGATTGTTTCATACGTGTTTGGCAGTTTATCCTGTGTTCATTCTCCTTCCTGCCACCTTGTGAAGGTGACTTGCTTCCACTTAGCCTTCTGCCATGATTGCAAGTTTCCTGAGGCCTCCCCAGCCATTCCAAACTGTGAGTCAATTAAACCTCTCTCCTTTATAAATTACCCAGTTTAAGTTCTTTATAGCAGTGTGAATAGGAGTAACAACTAATTCTGGGAATAGGTTAGTTATCAAGAGTGGGTTAGTTATCACGGGAGTGGGCTCCTGATAAAAGGATGAGTTTTGGCCCCTTCTCCTCCAGCTCTCCTCTGTGCTCTCTTGACCATCCCTTCCACCATGGGATGATGCAGCAAGAAGGCCCTGGCCAGATGCTGAGCAGATGCTGGTGCCATGCTCTTGGACTTCCCAGCCTCCAAAGTTGTGAGAAATAAATTTCTTTTCTTTGTAAATTGCCCAATCTGTGGTATTCTGTTACAGCAACACAAAATGGACTAAGATAAATATGTCCATTCAGTGACTCCAGGATTTCAAGGCCCCTTCTAGAGGCATTCTGTAGGATTATGTCTCTTCTGAATTCACTTAGCTCCCCACAGACCCTGGGCCCAGAGGTGTTATTCAATGTTGCTTCTATCTGGTGCTGAGATGAATGGCTTGAGGGAAATCCAGAAAGGGGCCCAGCTCCTTGAACTGGTGACAATGGAGAGCAAGGTCCCTAGAAACTTCTATTCAAATCCACCAGAGCAGAAAGCCTTTTCCTCCAAGGCACCAAGATGGAGACCCTTAGCCACCTTACTGCATGAAGCCAAGAAGTATCCCCCTGCTTCAAGAATGTTGCTGCAATCAGACAGCTAAGTGGTGTTTTGCAGTTGTTTAAAGGAGAAGTTATGAGTAGAAATAGTTTGAGCCTAGACAGGAAGACAGAATATGTCAGAGGTCCATGTGCTATTCTGGACATTTTCAAAGGTAGAGCTTCTCTCTCAAGGTGGAAAGTGGGAAGGAAAGAGGAATGATGGCAGAGATGAGTCTTTCACTCATGTTATGTTTCCCAAACTTCTGAGCAGGAGGTTTTGTTGTGTGGTAGGGACTGATGTCAGATTCCAAGTCCACATACATGTAGATAACATAGTCCAGCCTCCTTTGCATCGCTGTGAGGTCAGATGACTGAGTTCTAGCCAGTGGCATGGAGCACAGATGATGGGTTTTAACAAAACGTGTATTGTGCAATTGTCCTTATGTCACAATATAGCATTAAAAGGTAAAAAAAAAACAGCACTCTCATACAAGTGGAGAATGAACATGTTTGAAAGGTCTATCTACTCATGAATGAGGGAGCCATATGGGGGTAATAGAAGCACTGGTGGGTGGGCAGTTGGAATAAGCTAGCTAGTTTAGAGACAGAAGTAGTTAGCATCCTGCAGTATACCCCTCTACTACACAAAAATCTATAACCACCGTAAACTTTGCAGTGTCTAGACCTTCAATCAGTAGTAAGTAGCAAATCAAATAAAAGTACAAACAAGACAAGAGGTCCACTCTCATCATTTCTATTCATCATTGTACTGGAGCCGTGAGCATGATAATTAAGCAAAAAAGGAATAACATAAAGCATCCATACTGGAAAGGAAGAAGTACAACTACTTGTATTTGTAAATGACATAATTTTGTATATTGAAAATCCTAAGGAACACACACACACACACTCTCTGAACTAATAAGTTGAGCAAGGTGGCAGGATGCAAGATCAATATACATCTAGTATATTAGTTTGTGCACATAAAGGTGTTCATAGTAACCTTGAATTATATTTTGTATTTCTGAAGTATTGATTGTAATATCTCCCATTTCATTCTTAATTGAGCTTATTTGGACCTTCTTTCTTTACTTGGTTAATCTTGCTAATGGTCTATCAGTTTTGTTTATCTTTTCAAATAACCAGCTTTTTGTTTCATTATCTTTTGTATTTTGTTGCTGTTGTTGTTTCAATGTCATTTAATTCTGCTCTGATCTTTGTTATTTCTTTTCTTCTGCTGGGTTTGGATTTGGTTTGTCCTTGTTTCTCTAGTTCCTTGAGGTGTGACCTTAGATTGTCTACTTGTGCTGTTTCAGGCTTTTTGATGTAGACATTTAATGCTATGAACTTTCCTCTCAGCCCCACTTTTGCTGTATCCCAGAGATTTACTAGGTTGTGTCACAATTGTTTTTCAGTTTAAATTTTTTTAAAATTTCTGTCTCAATTTCATTGTTGACCCAGTGTTCATTCAGGAGCAGAATATTTAATTTCCATGATTTTGCATGATTTTGAGTGTTTATTTGGAGTTGATTTTCAATTTTATTCCACTATGGTCTAAGAGAGTAGTTGATATAATTTTGATTTTCTTAAATGTATTGAGACTTGTGGCCTATCACATGGTCTATCTTGGAGAATGTTCCATGTGCTGATGAGTAGAGAGTGTGTTCTGCAGCTGATGGGTAGAATGTTCTGCAAATATCTGGTAAGTTCATTTGTTCTAGGTTGTAGTTTAGGTCTGTTGTTTCTTTGCTAACTTTCTGTCTTGATAACCTGTCTAGTGCTGACAGTGCAGTATTGAGGTTCCCCTATTATTGTGTTGCCACCTGTCTCATTTCTTAGGTCTAGTAGTAATTGTTTTATAAATTTGGGAGCTCTAGTGTTAGGTGCACATATATTTAGGATTGTGATATTTTCCTGCTGGACTAGTCCTTTTATCATTATATGTCCCTTTTTGTGTTTTTAGATTGTTGTTGCTTTAAAGTCTGTTTTGTCTGATGTAAGAATAGCTACTCCTGCTTCCTTTCAGGGTCCATTTGCATGGAATATCTTTTTCCGTCCTTTTAACTTAAGTTTATGTGAGTCTCTATGTGTTAGGTGAGTCTCTTAAGACTGCAGAAACTTGGTTGGTGAATTCTTTTCTTTTTTTTTTTTTGAGACGGAGTCTCGCTCTGTCACCAGGCTGGAGTGCAGTGGTGCAATCTCAGCTCACTGCAATCTCTACCTCCCGAGTTCAAGCGATTATCCTGCCTCAGCCTCCCGAGTAGCTGGAACTACAGGCACGTGCCACCACGCCCAGCTAATTTTTGTATTTTTAGTAGAGACAGGGTTTCACCATGTTGACCAGGATGGTCTGGATCTCTTGACCTCGTGATCAGCCCACCTCGCCCTCCCAAAGCGGGTGAATTCTTATTCATTCTGCCATTCTGCATCTTTTAAGTGGAGCATTTAGGCAATTTACATTTAACATTAGTATTGAGATGTGAGGTACGGTTCTATACATTGTGCTTGTTGTTGTCTTTATATCTCATTTTTTTCTTTGTGTTATTGTTTTATAGGCCTCTGAGATTTATGCTTTAAGGAGGTTCTATTTTGGTGTATTTCAAGGCTTTGTTTCAAGATTTAGAACTCCGTTTAGCAGCTCTTGTAGTGCTGGCTTGGTAGTGGTAAATTCTCTCAGCACTTGTTTGTCTGATAAAGACTTTATCTTTCCTTAGTTTACGAAGTTTAGTTTCTCTAGATACAAAATTGCCTGGCTGATAATTGTTTTGTTTAAGGAGGCTAAAGATAGGACCCCACATTTACGTTCATTTAATTTTGGCAAGAGTATCAAGGCCATTTTATGGGTAAAGACTAATCTTTTCAACAAACGGCGCTAGAAAAACTGTATATTCACATGCAAGATAATAAAATTGGAGCCTTACCTCATATCATATGCAAAAGTTAACTTGAATAGATCAAAGACATAAATGTAAGAACTAAAGTTATGACTCTTTGAGAAGAAAACATAGCAGTAAAGTTCATGCTTATGTTGTGGGTTAAAAATTTTTTTGACATGACACGAAAAGCACTAGCAATAAAAGAAGAGACAGATAAATTGGGCTTCATCAAAATTAATAACTTTTGTGTTTCAAAGAATCCCATCAAGAAAGTTAAAAGACAACCTACAAAATAAGAGAAAATATTTGCAAATCCTACATCTAGATAAGGGACATTTTTATCCAGAACATATAAAGAATACTTACAACTCAACAATAAGAAGATAGTTACACCAATTTTAAAATGGGCAAAATCGCTTCTCGGCCTTTTGGCTAAGATCAAGTGTTAAAATGGGCAAAGAAGATCGACTTCTGATTTCCCATTGGCATGTAAGGAGTTTGGAAGTTGTCACTCCATCCTAACAACAAATGAAAACTTGACAAATGAAAACAAATGAAAAATCAACAACTCTTCTTAGATCCGTCAGAGAAGTGAGATCACAAGACAAACTATTGTCCCCCAAATTAGAGAGAGAGACAAGCCAACACAGAAAATCAGAACTTCCTGGAGCAGAAACCCCTGCAGCAACCTGGTGCCAGGAAAAGAAACACTAAACTGCAAAGAATGAATTGCTGGAGACTCAGTGTGGACGAGTCTGAGAATTACGCCTTGGGCAGCTTCCACACTATTGAGCGTTTTACCTATTAGGTTCTCATAGTGAAGATTAAAGAAAAATTCCCTTTTACTTTCTGAAGGAAGGAGGGGGAAAGTAACCAAACTGTAATATGTCAGAGTGTTCTGGGTTTGTTTGTTTGTTTTTAACAACTCTCAAGAGACATTGTTTTGTTATAGCCTAAGCTATATAGGTTTCATCAAAACCTAATCAGCCTGGGGAAAAGGAAATACCCAACTCCAGAACTCCACACCCCACCCCCCCATCCTCTTTCATGTAAGGGAAGAATTATATTTTATAAAATGCTCAGTTAGAAGCACTGATGAAGTTCACAGTCCAGGGTCACAGGCCCACCAAAAGGCTGAGACCAAATAGAATCCTTCCCCTCCCCTGACCTCACCATCTCGTCACTAAAACCCACTTACCTCAGTGCCTTTTCCTCAGCACATCATGTCTGCCTTTAAGCAAAACAATTACAAGGCTTACTGAAAGGCAGAAAAAACAGTTTAAAGACAGAGAGCAGGCAGCAGAACTAGACTCAGTATGGCAGGAATGTTGAAATTAAGAGACTGAAAATATAAAACAACTCTGTGAAACATGCTAAATGCTCCACTGGAAAAAGTAGAACACATGCATGTACTAGTCTGTTCTCATGCTGCTAATAAAGACATACCCAAGAGTGGGTAGTTTATCAAGGAAAGAGGTTTAATTGACTCACAGTTCAGCATGACTGGGGAGGCTTCAGGAAACTACAATCATGGCAGAAGAGAAAGCAAACATGTTCTTCTTCACAATGTGGCAGCAAAGAAAAGTGTCAAGTGAAAGGGAGAAAAGCCCCTTATAAAACCACCAGATCTCATGAGAACTCACTCACTGCTGTTCTCTTTTATTACGAGAATAGCAGCATGAGGGTGGCTGTCCCCATAATTTAATTACCTCCCACCGGGCCCCTCCCAACACATTGGGATTATGGGAACTACAAGATGAGATTTGGGATGGGGACACAGCCAAACCATAGTAATGCAAAAACAGATGGATAGTGTAAGCAGAGATGTGACATTCTACGGGGAAAAAGCAAGAAGAAATGCTAACAATCAAAGACACTGTAACACAAATTAAGAAGTCTTTGATAAGCCCATTCATATTCTGGACATGGCTGAGGAAAGAATCCTCAGGTTGAGAATATGTCAATAGAAAGCTCCAAGCCTGAAAACCAAAGATAAAAGACTGAAGAAAACAACAACAACAGAAAACTAAGAACTATGGGACAACTACAAAAGGTATAACATATATGTAATGGGAATCCCAGAGGAAAATAAAACGCGAAATAAAGGTTTGAAGCAACAATGACTGAGAATTTCCCCAAAATTAATGTCAGACACAAAACCACAAATTCTAGAAGCTTAGTGAACACCGAACAAGGTAAATGCCCAGAAAAAGAAGACACAAAGATGTATCAAATTCAGACTTCAGAAAACCAGAGATGAAGAACGAATCTTGAAAAAGCCAGAAGGGGAAATGAAAAACCTTAACTGTGGAAGAGGAAAGACAATAATTACATCTGCCTTCTCAGAAACCATGCAAGCAAGAAAAGACTAGGCTGAAATATTTTAAAGCATTGAGAGGAAAAAATGACCAGGCTAGAATTCTGTATCCCGCAAAATTATCCTTCAAAAATGAAAGATAAATAAAGGCATTCTCAGACAAACAAAAATTGAGGGAGTTTGTTGCTGCTAGACCTGCCTTGTAAGACAGGGCAAAAATAAGTTTTTTAGAAAGAAAATAATATAGATCAAAAACTCAGGTCTACTTAAAGAAAGGAAGAGTATTATAGAGGAAGTAAGTGAAAGTAAAATAAAAACTTTTATTTTTCTTATTCTTAATTGATCTCACAGATAGCAGTTTGTTCAAATAATAATAGCAACAATGTATTCAATGATTATAGCTTACGAATAAGTGAAATAAACAACAGTAATAATATAAGGAATGAGGGGAAGAAATTAGAAATATTTTGTACTTGCACTACCCATGAAGTGGTATAGTGTTACTTGAAAGTGGACTTGGGTTGCTTTTAAATATAAATTGCAAACTCTAGAGCAACTATTAAAAAAAAGTTTTAAAAAGTATAATTAATGTGCTAAGAAAGGAGATTAAAATGATATTATGTAAAATACTCAATTAAAATCATGAAAGGCAGGAAAAAAGAGAAAGAAAAAATAAAACAAAGAACAAGAGTGATAAATAGAAAATGGTAACAAATATGGCAGATATTAATCCAATTGTATCAATAATCACTTTAAACATCAATGATCTAAATACAGCAATTAAAAGAGAGATTGTCAGAGTAGATTTTTAAAAAACAACTGTATATTGTCTTCAAGAAACCCACTTTAAATAGGAAGACACATATTAAAAGTAAAGGGACAGAAAAAATATACCATGCAAACAATAATCAAAAGAAAACTGGAGGAGCTATATTAATTTCAGACAGTGTAGACTTCAGAGTAAGGAAAATTATCAAAAATACAGAGGGGCATTGCGTGATGGTAAAAGAGTCAGTTATCCAAGAAGATATAACAGTCTTTAACAGGTACATGCCTAAAAACGGAAAGTTAAAATACACAAGGAAGAAAGCTGACAGAAGTAGAAGAAATAGATTAATCTATTGTTAGAGTTGGAGACTTCAACACTCTGCTGTCAGAAGAGTACAAATCTAGCAGGCGGAAAATCAGTAAGGACACAACTGATCTCAACAGCACCATCAATCAATTGATGTAACTGACATCTATAGACTACTTCTTTCAACAGCAACAGAATGCACTTTCTTCCAAGCTCACATGGAAAACTTCCTAAGTCATTATCAGCATTACCCTAGTCCCAAACCAGACAAAGTCGTTGCAGGAAAAGAAAACTACAGACCAATATCTCTCATGAACATATATGCAAAAATCCTTAACAAAATATTAACAAATCAAATCCAACAAGGTATAAAAATAATTATACACATGACTCAGTAGGACGTATCTCACTGTATGCAAGGCTGGTTTAACATTTGAAAATTGATTAATGTAATCCATCAAATCAGCAGGCTAAAGAAAGATCACATAATCATATCAATAGATGCAGAAAAAGCATTTGTCAAACTCCAACACTTTTTTATGATAAACTCTCAGCAAACTAGGAATAGAGGGGAAACTACTCAACTTGATAAAGAACATCTGCAAAAACCTGAAACCAACATGGTACTTAATGGTGAGAAAATAGAAGCCTTCCTGCTAAGATCAAGAAGGTAAGATGTGCCCGCTCACCACTCCTCTTCAACATTATACTGCAATTTCCACCTAATGCAATAAGACAAGAAAAGGAAATAAAAAGTATATGATTGGGAAGAAAGAAATAAAACTGTCATTGTTTGCAGGCAGAATGATTCTCTACCTAGAAAATATTTTCAAAAATCAACTAATAAGCAATTATAACAAAGTTGTAGGACACAAGGTTAGTATACAAGAGTCCATCACTTCCCTATATGCCAGCAATAAACAAGTAGAATTTGAAATTAAAAACATAATACCGTTTACATTAGCAACACACACACACACACACAAATAAAATACTGAAATATAAATCTACCAAAATATGTGTCATGTCTACATGGGGAAAACTACAAAACTCTGATGAAAGAAATCAAAGAACTAAATAAATGGAAAGTTATTCCATGTTCATGAACAGGAAGACTTTATATTGCCAAGGTGTCAATACCAATGACTATGTTCTATCATATCCTAACCTACGCAGGTTCTATCAGAACCTAATCAACCTGGGGAAAGGAAATACCCAATACCCTATAGATAAAAAACTTTATCTATAGATCCCAACTTTATCTCTAGATCAGTGCAATCCCAATCAAAATCCCAGCAAGTTATTTTGTGGTTATCAAAAAATTAATTCTAAAGTTTATACATAGAGGCAAGAGATCCAGACTAGCCAACACAATATTGAAGGAAAAGAACAAAGTCAGAGGACGGACAGTATCCAACTTCAAGACATACTATTAATGTAAAGCTACAGTCATTAAGACAGTATGGTATTGAAAGAACAAGCAAACAGGTCGATGGAACAGAGTGGAAAGCCCAGAAATGAATCCATATAAACATAGTCAATTGATCTTTGACAAATGAGCAAGGCAATACAACAGAGCAAAGATAGTCTTTTCATCAAACATTGCAAATGGACATCCACATGCAAAGAAAAAAAATGAATCTAGATACTAGACTTACACCCTTCACAAAAAATTAACTCGAAATGGATCATAGATGTAAATATGAAATTCAAAACTATTAAACTTCTAGAAGGTAACATAGGAAAGACTCTAGATGACTTTGCCTATGATGGTTACTATTTTGACAAAACATTAAAAGCAAGATTCATGAAAGAAATAATTGATAAGCTGGACTTGATTAAAATTTAAAACTTATCTGCAAAAGAGACCGCCAAGTCAATGAGAAGACAAGCCATAGACTGGGAGAAAATATTTGCAGAAGATGTGTCTGATAAAGGAGTATTATTCAAAATATACAAAGAGCTCTTAAAACTCAACAATAATTTTTTAAAAACCCAACCTTGATTTTAAAAATGAACAAAATATCTGAATGGACACCTCATCAAAGAAGATATGTAGATAACAATAAGTATATGAAGAGATGTTCAGCATCCTATGTCGTCTGGGAATTGCAGATTAAAACAATAAGATACCACCACACACCTGCTAGAATGACCAAAATCCAGAAGACTGACAATACAAAATGCTCGCAAAGATGTGAGGCCACAGGAACTTTCATTTGTTGCTGGTGGCATTGCAAAATGGTACAGCTTCTTTGGAAGACAGTTTGATTTCAAAATGAAACATATTCCTACCATATGATTCAGCAATTGTGCTTTTTGATATTTATCCAAAGGCATTGAATACCTATAGTCCACACAAAAACCTACACACATATGCTTATAGCGGCTTTATTCATGATTGCCAAAACATGGAAGCAACCAAAATGTCCTTCAGCAGGTAAATGGATAAATAATCTGTACTCCCTGCAAATGACCGAATATGATTCAACACTAAAAAGAAACGAGTTATCAATTCTTGAAAAAGATGTGAAGGAACTTGAAATGCATACTATTAAGTGAAAGTGGTCAATCTGAAAAGGCTGCATATCATATGATTCCAACTATATGACATGGAAAAGGCAAAACTATGGAGACAGCAAAAAGATTGGTGCTTACAAGAGTTTAGGGAAGGGGTCTTCCACCCCCCGGGGCCACGGACCTGGTACTGAGTCCGTGGCCTGTTAGGAACCAGGCCGCACAGCAGGAGGTGAGCTGCAGGCAAGTGAACGATGCTTCTGCTACATTTACAGATGCTCCCCATCGTTTGCATCACCTCCTGAGCTCCTACACCTGTCACATCAGCAGCACACTAGATTCTCATAAGAGCGTGAACCCTATTGTGAACTGCACACTGCAAGGGATCTAGGTTTTGCACTCCTTATGAGAATCTAATGCCTGATTATCTGTCACTGTCTCCTGTCAGCCCCAGATGGGACCACCTGGTTGCAGGAAAACAAGCTCAGGGATCTCACTGATTCTACATTATGGTGAGTTGTATCATGATTTCATTATATATTACAATCTAAAAATAATAGAAATAAAGTGCACAATAAATGTAATGCACTGGAATTATACCAAAACCATCCCCCACCCCCACTCACCCCAGTCCTTGGAAAAATTTGTCTTCCACGAAACTGGTCCCTGGTGCCAAAAAGTTGGAGATTGCTGGGTTAGGGGTAAGGAAGAGATAAATAGGTAGAACACAGAGGATTTTCAGGGCAGTGAATCTTTTCTGTGTGATACCATGATAGTGGCACACATTATTGTATATTTGTTCAAACCCATAGAATGTATAATATCAAGAGTGAACTCTATGTCTTCTTTGGAGAAATGTCTATTCAGGAATTGATAAAGAAACTGTAGTGGCTGAGTGCAGTGGCTCATGCCTGTAATCACAGCACTTTCGGAGGCCAAGGCAGGTGGATCACCTGGAGGTCAGCACTTCAAGACCAGCCTGGCCAACGTGGTGAAATCCTGTCTCTACTAAAAATACAAAAACTAGCCAGGCATGGTGGTGGGATGCCTGTAATCCCAGCTACTCAGGAGGCTGAGGCAGGAGAATCACCTGAACCCAGGAGGCACAGGTTGCAGTGAGCCAAGATTGAGCCATTGCACTCCAGCTGGGTGACAAGAGTGAAACTCTGTCTCAAAAAAATAAAAAGAATTGTGTATAGCAGATTCTCACCAGTAAGTGGGAGCTAAACAATGGGTAACATGGACATAAAGATGGAAATAATTGAAACTGGGAACTCCAAAGGTGGCGGGGGGGGGTACATGAGGGTTGAAATATTACCTATCAGATACAATGTTCACGATTTGGGTAATGGGTACAATAGAAACCCAAGCCCTCCCCCACCCCCCAGCACGAAATATATTCGTGAGACAAACATGCACATGTACCTCCTGAATCTAAAATAAATTTTAATTATAAAAAAGAAATGGTGGTGAATGTATACAAGGAAATATTATTTTAAAAAGAAGATACTACCATTTGCAACAACATGGAAGACATTATGTTGAGTGAAATAAGCCAGACACAGAAAGAAAAACACTCTTTCATCTCACTTATATATAGAGTCTTTAAGAACATCAGAAAATAGAAACCAGGTAGAATGGTGGTTATGGGCGACAGGGAAAGGAAGAAGGAGATCCAAGGGTACAAATCTGCAGTAAGAATGAATAAGTGTAGAGATGTACAGTGGGAGGGCCATAGTGATGTGGTTTGGCTGTGTCCTCACCAAATCTCATCTTGAATTGTAGCTCCCATAATTCTCATGTGTTGAGGGAGGGGCCCAGTGGGAGATAACTGAATCACGGGAGTGGTTTCTCCACCCTGTTCTCATGGTAGTGAATAAGTCTCATGAGATCTGATGGTTTTCTAAAGAGGAGTTACCCTGCACAACTCCTCTCTTGCCTCCCGCCGTGTAAGAAGTCTCTTTGCTCTTCCTTGTCTTCTGCCATGATTGTGAGGCCTCCCCAGCCATGTGGAACTGGGAGTCCATTAAACCTCTTTTTTTTTTTTTTTTTTTATAAATTACCCAGTCTCAGGCATGTCTTTATTAGCAGTGTGAGAATGACTAATATATACAGTTAGTAATAATATACTGAAAAGTTGCTAAGAGAGGAGATTTTAGGTGCCCTCACCACACCAAAAAAGAAGTAACTATGGAAGGTGATGGGTAAGTTCACTTGTTTGTAGTAATCATTGCACTATGCCTAGCAAAATAATATGTTTTATACCTTAAATATATACAATGAGAATAAATTTTTAAAAAGATAAATGTTTGAAAAAGAAGAATGAACTCTAATGTAAACTGTGAACTTTAGGAGACAATGGTACGTCAATGCTGGTTGACTGATTGTAACAGGTACATCCCTGGTGGGGGATGTTCACAGTGGAGGAGGCTGTGCCGTGTGGGGGCAGGGGGTGGATGGGAACCCTCTGTCCCTTCCAGTTAATTTTGCTATGAAACACAAACTGCTCTAAAAAATAAAGCCTGTTTTTTGTAATGGGCAAACAATTGAACAGGCATTTCTCCAAAGATACACAGATGGCCAATAAGCTCATGACAAGAAGCTCCACACCATTAGTCATCAGGGAAATGCAAATCAAAACCACACTTCACGCCTACACTCAGGAGCCTCACAAAGGTGTGTGGGCTCAGGTGACACAATCTCCAAATTCCAGTTCCTTGGCTGGTCTAGGGAGAGACAGTGGGGTGCCAGCAGCGGGGATGAAGGCAATGTTGGCCTCTGCGGTCAGTGCTACTGGTGCCTGTCCTCCAGTGGGTCCTAGAGAATGTGTGGAATGACCCGTGCATGGGCCCCTGTGTTCCTGAGGATGGGGAGCTGATGTTCCAGGACACAGAGCCCAACACAGTGGATGCAACTCGAGACAGATTCAGGAGCCTGTTCTGTTTCTGCTGTTAGCTATTTGTGACTTGGCCAGTCCTGCTCCTCCCTGGGCTGGGGCTGATGATCACTGGACGAGGTGACCCAGGGCCTCTTCTGGCTCTAACGCCAGTAACTACTTTTTGCTCCTGCTTTTAGTGACTCAAAGTTGTCATTTGCAGCCTGCAAAGTGGCAGTGACAAGGTCCCCAATGGCAAAGAAGAGCTAATTAAAGCCTGGAGATGTCACATTTTGCAAACCAGAGCCACACACACACATGCATGGATTATTTCTAAACGACTCCATCCATGACTCAAGAAAGCTCCCTGCAAGGATGTCACAACCACACACCCCAACCAAGTCTCCCTTCTTGGCCCAAGCCACCCTCCCAGCCACATTCCAGGACCATGCTCGGGTCTGGAGCCAGCAAGCTTTCAGACAAGGCAGAGACAGAGGCAGCAGCCCAGCCCAGGGAATCAAGCCATCATCACTGTGATAGTTAATATTGAGTATCAACTTGATTGGATTGAAGGATGCAAAATAATGATCTTGGGCGTGTCTGTGAGGGTGGTGCCAAAGGAGATTAACATTTGAGTCAGTGGACTGGGAGAGGCAGACCCACCCTCAGTCTGGGTGGACACCATCGAATCAGCTGCTAGCACAGCCAGAATAAAAGCAGGCAGAAGAACGTGGAAAGACTAGACTGGCTGATTCTTCTGGCTTCCATCTTTCTCCCATGCTGGATGCTTCGTGCCTTCTAACATCGGATTCCAAGTTCTTCAGCTTTGGAACTCAGACTGGCCTCCTTGCTGCTCAGCTTGCAGACAGCCTATTGTAGGACCTCAGCTTGTGATCGTGTGAGTCAAAACTCCTTAATAAACTCTGCTTTATATATACATCCATCCTATGAGTTCTGTCTTTCTAGAGAACCCTGACTAATACAATCGTCATCAGACATCTCACACGCGGAGACTCACCTGCACATCCACCACACTGCAAGTCAAGAACCCTTCCCAGCACAGCCACACTTGCTATTGACGAGAGCTGTGAGACATAAGAGCACTGTGGAGAAGGGGCAGGGAGACTGAGGCAGGGCACGTCCAACTGCCCACCTGCCTGACGGATGCTTCCTACCAAGGTTTCGATCATCAAGAATGAGAAAATCACAACCATTTTCATGTCATCCCCATCCTTGGAAAAGGGACTCTCTCAGCCACATCTGCTTGAGTGAATTTATATTCTGCGGGTGTCACCAATGCAAGAGTTACACGGATCAGGTGAGTCACTTCGGAGCAGTGCAGGGTTGACCTTGCTTTCAGCCTGTCAGTGAGATGGATGCTGCCGTTGGGATTGCTTGCTGCCTCCAGCGAGACCACGCTCTGTGTCACAGCAGCACCTTCTATCCATCTCGCGCCTTCTTCCGCTCCACTCTTCCAACAGCAGGTACCGTCAGCTCACAGCTCTTCCTACAAGGGTCCACAAACTCCAGAAGGACCCTAGGCTCTCCAGGAGGTGAGGACCATGGCCAACTGGAAAGGAAAACCAGTTTCTTATGGACATCAGTGACTCCTGAATCTGTCAGTACATGACCCTTTAAGAGGAGTGCTTGCCACTGTCCTCCTCCACAGCCATGAGTGTGCAGGCCCTGCTACGTGCAGAGAGATGTACCACACCTGCTCAGCCCTGAAAAGGACCCAGAGGGATGGAAATTGTTTCTCTGGGAATGGACACAGGAAAGCGTTGGTTGTGAAGAGTTTTGCTCATCACACCCCAGGGTGAGGGTCTCAGCTTGACAAAAGTCTGGTGTTAACCATCTACGTGGGAGGAGCACCACCTCATCCCAGGCAAAGGAGGAGAAACCACCCCCTCAAATCTGGAACCTGTGGAGAGCGGAGCCACTGGCTCAGCAGAGAGGGCTCAGCAGTGGAGGAGATTCTAAGGTTCTTGTATCAGTTCAAACCCCAAGAGCGCGCCAACAGACAACACGAGGTAGTGTGGAGCAACATGCTGTTTTAATGAGCACCTGCGTGCAGGTGGGCTGAGGCCTAACACGGTGTCAGTACCTAGTGAGGACGGGACAAAGGTTTTATAGCCTCCTGTAAACGGGAAGTGTCCTAGTCTGATGGAACTGCTGCATTGTACCCGGATGGCCTCTTTCTGGATCTTCAAGGGTACGTGTCTTCCGGCCAACTCTCTTCCTGCTCCTGCCATATTGCTGACACACAGCTGCTGAGGCAAGTGGCCTTGGAGCTGGGCCTGAGAAGGGAGGGGTTACTCATTCCCTTAAGCTTTCAGGCCCTGGGGAGAATCTTACAGAGGTGGATGAGGGAGATGTTCAGGTCCATCCTGATGGCTCCAGTTTCAAGCTTTAGGAAAAGGGGAAGCGGCTGGGTGGAGCTCCAGGTTCAATCATCTACATAACTGATTTCATTTTCCCAGCAGCCCTGAGAAAGGGGTAGCATGACCTATTCTATTTTTTTTAATTGATACAAAGTCATCGTGGGTAGTTTTTGGGTGCGTGTGTACCATGCATAGTAATCAAATCAGGGTGATTGGGGTACCCATTATCACAACCCTAGTTTGGAAGTGAGACAGCTGAAATTCAGGAAGGCAAAGTCACAGCCACAGGCTCACACATCAGAGAGGTGACACCATGGAACCAACCCTGGTGGGATTCTAGCCCAACCTCCCCTTGAGTGTTTCCTGTGGGTGCAGCTGGGCCAACCCCTGGAGAGTCAGCAGGTTTGCCCACCACAACCCTGGGGTCTGAGAGCCACAGCTGGGCAAATACCCTCCCCACCCAGGTTATGTGGTGCTCTGGGGTGACAGAGAGAGTCCCCACCCTGTCCTCACAGTGGAAAGACAAGCGACAATGCAATCAGGGATAATGAGAACCAGGAAAAAATGAACCCCGAGCACCTGATCCCAGCTCAGGATCAAGGAAGGTTGCTTGGAGGAAGTGGCCTTTCTGCTGACATAGGAGGATGTCCAGGAGTTTGTTGATGAAGAGTCAAAGTCCGTAAAATATTTGAAGAGATTTGTTCTGAGCCACATACGAGTGACCTTGGCCCCTGACACAGCCCTCAGGAGATCCTGAGAACAGGTGCCCAAGGTGGTCCGGATGCAGCTTGGTTGTTTACATTTTCGGGAGACATGAGACTTCAATCAAATACATTTAAGAAATACATCTTTTCAGTCCAGAAGGGTGGGACAACTCAAAGGTGGGGAGGGTGGGTGGTTCCAGGTTCCAGGTAGATTTAAAATTGTTCTAACTGTCAATTAGTGATAGAAAGGAATGTCTGGGTTGTGATAAGGGGTTGTGAAGACCAATGTTTTATTATGCAGATGAGGCCTCCAGGGAGCAGGCTTCAGGGACAATGGACTGTAAATGCTTCTGATCAGACTTCAGGTCTGTGTTGATGTTAATGAGGTGGGCAGAATGCAGGCCTGTCCGACCCCCACTTCCCATCACGGCCTGAACCAGCCTTTCAGGTTACATTTTGGGGTGCCCTTGCCAAGGAAGAAGTCCATTCAGATGGTTGAGGGGCCTTAAAATTTTACTTTTGGCTTAGAAGTTGGTCAGGAGAAGAACAGAGAGAGAGAAAGGTGGGGTATTCCTAGCAAAGGGTCAGAGTGGGGAGTGGCCAAGAAGTGAGAGAGGGTGTTGGCAGCCGTTGAGGAATGGCAAGAGGTCAGGGTGCCTGGGGTACAGTTGGGGACAGGAGAGTAGACAGTGTTCAGAAGGGTTGGAGGTCAGAGGGCACCATGTCAAGGGAGTTTCAACACATGCTGGAAGAACTGCAGGTTCTTAGCTCGAAGGTTCTCTGATTTGCGGGAGAATCGCATGACTAGATTTGAGTTATGTGGAGCCACCAGCGAAGAAGCCAGCCACACCAGCAGAGGGTGATGAGGATGATAACATGGACCTGTTTGGCAGTGACAGTGAGGAGGGCAAGAAGGCAGCACTGGTAGCCAAGTTCTCCATCTTGCTGGATGTCAAGCCTTGGGACGATGAGATGGACATGGCCCAGCAGGAGGCCTGTGCATGCTCTATCCAGCTGGACATGCTGGTCTGGGGGGCCTCCAAGCTGGTACCCATGGGCTACGGTATCCAGAAGCTGCAGATTCAGTGTGTGGTGGAGGATGACACTACAAGGTGGGGACAGACTTGCTGGAAGAGGAGATCACCAAGTTTGAGGAGCACGTGCAGAGTGTCGACATCACAGCTGTCCACAAGATCAGAAGCCTTAGTGTGTGTGCGCGCATGTGCATGAGGCCCTTTCATGATTAAAAACTGAGACGGGTAAAAAAAAAAGAAAAGCCGGGCGCGGTGGCTCACGCCTGTAATCCCAGCTCTCAGGGAGGCAGAGGCGGGAGGATAGCTTGAGCCCAGGAGTTCGAGACCTGCCTGGGTAATACAGCGAGACCCCGTTCTCCACAAAAAGGAAAAAAAAAAAAAGACAAAAAAATTCCCTGGCTCTGCTGACAGCACCATATCTCAGTTTACTTGGGCGGCCATAACATAAATATCACAGGCTGGGTGGCTTCAACAGCAAACTTGTATTTCTCACAGTTCAGGAGGCCAGGAAGTCCAAGATGGAGGCATTGGCAGCTTTGGTGTCTGATGAGGCCGCCTTCCAAGTTCACAGTGTCCTCACATGGGGGAAGGGGCGAGGAAGCTCTCTGGGGTCCCATTTTATAAGGTGCTCTTCTCATTCACTGAGGTTCATCCTACGTGTTGGGGCTCCACCCTCATGACCATCACTCTGGCGTAAGGATTTCCACATATGAATTTTGGAGGAACACAACATTCCATCTGTAGTACCCACCACCACTCAGCAGCAGGCCAAGAACCTAGAAGTCTCCCCTGGCCCTTCACCATCACGATGGCCTCTGTGAAGGGCAGGGCCTCTGGAGCCAGCCTGCCTGGGCCTAAATTCTGGCCTCACGGTTTGCACAGACAAATGTCCTAGCCTCTGCGCCTGAGTTTGCTCATCTGTAGAATGAGGATGATAACAGTACCCAGTTCTTAGACCAGAGCCCGGAACGTCATCAGACCCGTGGGGCAGCTCTGAGTATGGACAAGTCTGGTGGACTCCACTCCCAGAGGTGCCCGTGAATCCAGCCACTCCCCACATCCACACAGCACCTGCATGCCAGCCACCACCATGACACTCTGGATGCTGGGGAGAGCCTCCCCCAGGCCTCCATATCCTCGCTATTGCCCCCCTCAACCCCGTTCTCCTGACCACAGCCTCAGGCTCTCCTTCAAAATAAGCAAGCGAGAGAATCCTGTCCCAGCTGCAGCACCCCCCATCCAGCCTGGGATAAAGTCCACACTCTTCCCAAGCCCCTGGGCTCAGGACCAGAACATACCTCCTCCGTCCGCCTCCCACCTCTCCCAGGTGCCCGCTGTGCCCCAAGTTCATGGAGTCCATTCCCAAGTCAAGGTAGTTCCACTGCCAGGGAAATTCTTCTTCACCCCAGGAAGAACTTTCCTGACAGACACCCAAATCTGCCCTGACTGCTGTTCTCCCTCCCTGTGCCCCACCATATTTCGCCCCGGCTCTTGCCACTCCTTGGTCCTGAATTTTCCATCACTTCCTAATCAGCGAGTTCATCCCCCGATGTGGGTGATGTCAGGAGCGCAGACTGTCAGTCTTGTTCTCTGTCCCACCCCCCGCTTTGAGCGGCCACAGCGCTGGGAGCACAGAGAGCCTCCAAATGGTTTCCGAGAGAAACAGCACGCAGCAGGGGACAGCGGTGATAATTTGAGTGTAAGATGGTGATGATGACTTGGATGAAGTTTGTGTCTTTCATAAAGACATGTTGAATTCCCTGTACCTGGTAATGGGACTTTATTGGAAATAGACTCTTTGCAGATTTATTAAATTAAGATGAGTTCATACCCAATTAGCGTGAGCTCTGATCCAACAGCACTGGCGTCCTTCTAAGAAGTGGAAACAGACACAGAGGCGGGCAGAACACCAGTGACAACAGAGGCAGAGGCTTGAAGTGATGCATCTACATGCCAAAGAGTGCCAGGGACACTGGCAAGCCCCAGATGCTGGAAGACAAAAGGAAGGACCCTCCCACAGAGCCTCAGTGGGAGGCAGTGCCTGGTAACACCTAGATTTTGGACGTCTGGCCTCTAGAGCTGCCAGAGAATACATTTCTGTTGTTTAAGCCATGAGGTCTGTGATATTTTATTTCTGCAACCACAGGAAACTAGTCCAGGTCACCCTTCACTGAGATCAGAAAGGAGGGGGACGAAGATGATTTGTAGGGGTGGGAGGAGGGGAAGAGAGAGGATGCAGCTTAGACTGTTTGGGGAGCAGGAGACACCCTGCAGGGGCACTGGGAATGCTGCTGACCACACAGATCAGGGCTCAGGCTAAACGCTGGTGGGAGAGACAGGTCTGGAGATCAGCTCAGGGTGAAGCGTCTGAGCTCCTCAGCCAAGAGTTACGTGCAACACAGGGCCAAGCGCAGAGGCTGCCTGCGCAGGACTCTCGCCTCCACTGTGGCTGGGGATGTGGCATTGAGCCGAAGCCTCAGTAACCTAAGCCGTGAATCGAACGAGATGCCAGCACCCCCTGCAGGGCGACTATGAGGATCAAAGACTTCATCTGTGTCCATGCTGAGCGTGCAGACTCACGCACAGCAAGTGCCCCGTACATAGGAGTTGCCATTGACCCTGTGATGATCACAATTTCGCAAACAGAGAGGCACCAAGATAAAAGTTATCTGTGATCAAATATTTGCAGCATCCCCCTTTGGAAGTCCATAACATGTATTTGCACATTAAAGGCTCTGAGAAGTCCTGCAGGGAAGACACTTAGTCAAACCTGAAGTCTTCAAAAACAATTTTCTTTAATGCAGGCTGTACCTGAGTCTTTGATGTGCTAATGCCTATTGTGATTCTTCAAGAAGTGGAGTCACAGAGAGGTTAGGTGACTTGCCCAGGTCACACAGCGAGTCAGTCTCACTGGGGTGGGGAGGAGGAAACCTTACATTTTGCTGCCGCTAAGATGCCGGTGCCTAGCATGGAGCAGTGCTAGTTTGGGATGGATTCCATTGCTCCATGAGTTGAGCGGGGGAGAGGTGTGCAAAGGGAGACAGAGAGGGCATCCTACCCAATCCCATTTTTCTTGGCTTCATTCCCCAATGACTAGCAGGTGACTCCATCATCCAGCACAGCATAGAAGATGCTATTTTGGGCACACTGGGACATTTGCCACTAAGCAATCACTCTTGGACAGCAGGTGTCACAACCTACTCCACACCCCTTAGTGCTCCCCCTGAAGCATGAGATATTTATTCACTCGCTTATTCTCTGAGATTCCGTGGGCACCTGCACCTGCTGCGCCCAGCGCTGGATGCCAGGGGGAGAGGCAGAGACACAAGGAGAGCTTAGCAACTCTCTCCTTGGGTCTCTCCTGCGTCACTGAGCAACTCTTCAGTACCATGGAGGCTCCTGTTTCAGAGGGACCTCTTGCTGAGCACCTTCCTGAGGGTCTGATGGAAGAGAGAAGCGGCAGGACTTGGATGCTGGTGGACGACTGAGGCAATGGGGGAGGGGCTCTGCAGGACAGTCAGTGAAGCCTCCCCAGGGGGCCACAGATGAGTCGGTCGCATGAGGGTGGAGGGGGTGTGGGAGCTGCAGGCAGACAGGCCATCAGGAGAGGAGCCCAAAGCCAGGTTTGCCAGGGAGGCTCAGGGGGACTCCTGAAGGGGGGACTGCCCTGGCTGGGAGTAGGGAGTGGGAGGAAGAAAGGAGGTCGGTGAGGCCGGTCCCACCCAGGTCAAATTTCCTGCTCAAGTCTTTGATCTTCCAGGTGACAGTGCTTCAGGACTCAGGAGCCCCCGGGGGGAGAAAGACTCCTTGGGATTTCTCAGGCGGGGAAGACCCAATGTCCGGGAGCCTGGGCTTTGGGGTGGAGACAGACCCTGAAGAGCTGCGTGACCTGAAGCGAGTCACTTCACCCCTCGAGAGCTCAAGCTTCCCCTCTGTACAATGAGCAACACAATTGACATTAGCACATTAGAGTGTTGTTGGGATTTAAAAAGACAATGCGGGTGACATGCCCCGCGTGGCTCCTGGCCCAGCCAGGGCTCTACCAGTAGTGACCAACCAGCCGCAGAGGCAGTCCTGGCCACTGATGTGTCGGAAAGGGAAGGCAGCAAGCGGAGGGGGACACATGGCTTCACCATTCATTTATTCACAGCCAACCATTTAACTAAGAGTGTGGGCTACGTGCCAGGCGTGAGAGCTGTGCAGGGGCAATGGTGACAAACACCAGCAACCTGACCCCTCCCAGCACAGAACGCCGTCCCGCCTGGGCGAGAGACACTCACCTAGCCCTCACACGCGCAGCCAGGAAAGGATCAACACCATCCAGGCAACAAATGCAGGCTTCTGCCATGACGGAGAGAGGAGAGTCAGAGAAGAGCACGTGGACCGGAAGGCATTGGGAAGGGCCTGGAGATGGAGCTGATGAGGACACAGAGAAGAGGACACAGGTAAGTTTGTGGCTGAAGGCTGGCACAGGCACGGGGGAGAGGTCAGCCTGGGAGGCGGGTTCAACAAGAGGATGAGCTACATTCCACAAAGGTTGAGTTTAAGAAGCTGCAGGACGTCCAGTGGGGGCTGCATAGAAAGACATAGCGGCATCTGCTAATGAGGAGAAGCCCTCTCCAGCCACCCTGTCCCCCCTGCACCAACCCCCACTCCACGCGGGTGCGTGGTGTGCGGCAGAGTGGCACACAGCCCGTGGGTGTGTCGGATAGTCATTCTGAGTCTATTTCTGTGTGAGGGCCGCGGCACAGAGAGTAAATGATGCAGTTCTGCCGGGACGCAGACGGGTGAGCTCTGTTTCCACAGCGATGCTGGGCTGTGCTTCCGGCATCTCTCTCTGGGGATCTTCCCACAGCAGAAAAACGTGTGGTAAGTAGAAAAACTTCCTGAGAGGCCTCAAGGCCTCCACTTCACTCTGCAGCTTGGAAACTTCCAGCAGATGAGGAGATATAAGAGGCAGGAGAAGGGCGAGAAGAAGAGGGGGCCGGGAAGGGGCGAGGAGGCGGGATTGGCCTCCTTGAGAGGCTCTCCTCTCTGAAACGGTGAAAGAACGGCCATCGAAATGCAAAGCTCTGCTCTAGCAGTAGAAGAGAAGGCTGCTGAGGCATCGTTCACCACTTACCTGAGGGATAACCGACGCGTGGAATAACCAAGCGATTCTCAGGAGCTCCTGCTGTCAAGCCGAGGACTCTTAAGGCTAAAGACATGTTCTTGGGACTCCATGTCATTAGCACGTCCTGCCCCAAACCAAACCCTGCTTCCGTCCAGGTTTCCAGGCAAGCTTCCTCAGTCCCACTCTCTGCTGTCTGTGAGTCACCCCTACCCACTGCAGCTCTCCATTGACAAATGATGAAAAATTGGGCCACATTATCGCCGATATCATGTGCATCAAGAAAACAAATTAAGTCTAACATTTGTACGGTGACAGCTGACCTCTGCATGATTAAAATGAATAGCTGCAAAAGGAGGCAGATTAAAGATGTTTAACTTAGTGGAGCAAGCTCGAAAGCCTGGGGACATTTCTGGGCAAACCTGAAGGTGAGACAAAAACAGGGTCACACTGCCTGCTGGCACCTGTTGGCCAGGAGAGGGACCGCTGTCAGAGAGCAGGGCCGGGGCGTGGGTTTCCAGACCAAGAGAGGCAGCATGGCCTCCCCCGGCCCTGACCTGGCCCAGCTCAGCGGGGCGCACCAGTCTCTTCCATTGCCTGCATATTCCATCGAACCCTCTGCTGTTTCATCTCCCCCTGTTCTCATCGCTCCTGTTAGTTCAAGCTTTGTCACTGCATGCCCTGGGATTGGCCTAAGTGGTGGCTTCATAAATATGGAATGGACCTGGTGCAGTGGCTCACTCCTGTAATCCTAACACTTCAGGAGGCCAAGGTGGGTGGACCACTTGAGGTCAGGAGTTCGAGACCCACCTAGCCAACATGGTAAAATCCCATCTCTACTAAAAAACACAAAAATTAGCCAGGCATGGTGGCACGCATCTGTAATCCCAGCTACTCAGGAGGCTGAAGAGGAGAATCACTTGAACCCGGGAGGCAGAGGTTGCAAGGAGCCAAAATCACGCCACTGCACTCCAGCCCGGGTGACACAGTAAGACTCCATCTCTAAAAGGAATAAATGAAAATAAATAAATGTGGAATGAATGAGTCCAAGTTCCTTAAGGATAGTGTGTATTTCTTTTGCCTTCTTCATGGGACCCAGCCTCCAGCTGGGCAGAAGTGACCCCCCTGAGATCCACAGAACCTGCTTCTCTCTCTATCAGGCTCTCCTCACACGGCCATGTGTCTTGCAGGAGGTAGACAGACCTGTGCTCCTTGAACACAAAGGCTGTGTTTAAGTAATCGTGTATTTTTCTCCGCATAACGCTGCACTCATATAGCTGGTGATTCAATCATTGTGTTAAGTGAGCAGGGTCTAAGCAACGTAGGGGTCTTGCTTCTCTGATTTTGGGTGGAGTTTATGTGACAGTAGCAGAAATCATAAAGAAGGCACGGATCTGGTTCTGTGATGCAGAAGACACATGGAATGGTTGGTGTTGAACTGCAAAGAGCTCAGAGGACCCACTGCTCTGCAGCATTTCCCCGTTCTTCCTCTTGGCAAAGTCTTCGTCACGTTCTGCAGAACGTCCTTGTCAATGTAGATAGAAAAGAAGAATGAATAATTGCTGCAATGGCTGAAATGTGTTGAGCAGTTCCTATGGCCACATACGAAAAGTGTACGAGAGAATATGTATGAGAACCATGAGGGAATACATGCCTGTGATTTTTAAGCCCCCAACTCGTAGTACTTAACTGTGACCATCTAGAAACCTAACAGGGGCCACGTATGCTTAGCACAGTCCACCTTACCAATCATCCCAGCAGCCCCAGGAGGTGGAGACCTGTTACAGGTTGAATTGTGTCCCTCCAGAAAGGTATGTTAAAGCCCTAACCCCCCATGCTCTTCAACGTGACCTGATTTGGAGCTAGGGTCTTTGCAGATGCAACCGAGTTAGGAGGTCTTCGGGTGGGTTCTAATCCAATATGATTAGTGTCCTTCTAAGAAGAGGAGACACACACACAAGGGGGAGGTGGCCATGTGACCACAGAGCCAGTAATTGGAGTGATGCTATCACAAGCCAAGGGATTCCTGGAGCCACCAGAAGCTGGAAGAAGCAAGGAAGGATCCTCCCCTGGAGGCTTCTTGGTGAGCACGGCCCTGTCCACACCTTGATTTCTGAGTTCTGGCCTCCTGAGCAGGTGAAATAATCAATTCCTGTGATGTTTAAGCCACCCAGCTTGTGGTACTTGACCGTGACAGCCTAAGAAAGTCATAGAGGGCTATTATCATCTCAATTTTGCTGTTGAAGAAACAGACCCTGTGATGATTAATATTGAGTGTCTACTTGATTGATTTGAAGGATGCAAAGTATTGTTCCTGGGTGTGTCTGTGAGGGTGTCGCCAAAGGAGATTAACATTCGAGTCAGTGAACTGGGAGAGGCAGAGCCACCCTCAATCTAGGTGGGCACCATCTAATCAGCTGCCAGTGCAGCTAGAATAAAAGCAGGCAGAAAAACGTGAAGGAATAGACTGACCTAGTCTTCCGGCCTCCCTCTTTCTCCTGTGCTGGATACTTCCTGCCCTCGAATACTGAACTCCGAGTTCTTCAGCTTTTGGACTCTTGGACTTATACCAGTGGTTTGCAGGGGCTCCTGGGATCCCCTGCTTTCAAGGTTTTGGGACTCGAACTGGCTTCCTGGATCCTCAACTTGCAGATGGCCTATTGTGGGACTTCACCCTGTGATCGTGGAAGTCAATTCTCCTGATAAACTCCCCTTCACATATACATCTATCCTATTAGTCCTGTCCCTCTAGAGAACCTTGACTAATATAGGCTCAAACAGGTTAAGCATGTTGCCCAGGGTCACAGAGCTAGTAGGTTAAAGTGCAAATGCAGAAGCCCATTGTGAAGGCACAGGGTGTGCACCTGCCACCCGAGAGAATCGCCCACTGTACCCTCCAGTCCCCAGACTGTATCTGACCCATGTGGATGGAAACCATTCTCATATAGATGGTCTACTTCCCTGCCTCCCTAATCCTGGAAAGTAATGGGCCTCTTTTTAGATGACTAAAGTACTTTGTGCACATGCACTTGTGTGGTTACAGAGAGCGCAGTTGGGAGCTGCCATGACGCCGTTTTGTTCTCTTCTGCAGTGGCAGGCTGTCGTCTGCCATGTCTCCTGGCATCTGCTACTAGCAGGCTCTTTGATGTCAGATTTTCTTGGGACTGAAAATCAGCTCACAGAGCTTTTGGGTAATTGTGTGTTTATAAAAATATCATAATAAGAATAATAGCAACAGCTAACATTCATGTGACAGTTACTGCCTCTGAAGCCTGCACAGTAAATGGTATTGCCCATGGTTTGACAAGGGTGAGACAGTGAGGTTCCAGAATGCGATGTGCTCACACCCACACAGCCAGCAGGCAGCAGGACTGGATCCCAAACCCAGAGGCCTCAAACTTTTCTGACCTCAAGAGCAGAGCCGGGGTGGCCGGTGCACTCAATCATCCTAGCGGGTCTCTGGTTTGCAGAACTGGGGCTTTGTGCACTGAGAAAATGACGGACAAGGAGATCTTCAGAAGAGCAATCACAACGCGGCTGGCGGGAGACAGAGGACGCAGCAGAGAGCTTCTTCCAAACGAGGACGGGACACAGACTGCCATCCAGCAGACAACTCCAGCCCCTGAGCCCTGCCAAGGACCTCAGGGTGGGAAACACTGTTGTCTCCAGTCTCCACCCTCTCGTCCGCCCCTCCTTACAAATCATGACCATAAGCCCCACAGGGAGCATCTTAACACCAGCAGCTCCTTGAATGCCACCGGGCTCAGCATCCTCGGTGCGGTAGCATCAGCTCACAGGCTGTCAGCCTAGCACCGCTCGGCTTAATTTTAAGGCTGTGATTTATGTGCAAAAAGCAGTGGTTTGGAAGGCTTGGAGGAGTTGGGGGAGGAGGAGGATGGGGCAGAAGCCAACAAGAAGGCTTCCATTGGGGATCTGGAATGGAACCAAAGGAAGAGTCCAGAGAGGCTGGACCCACAGGAAAGGGAAGGCGCCTGGAAGAATCGCCAGGCTGGGGCAGGGAGGGAAAGTCTGAGACAGGAAGGGGAACCCAAGTGGGAGGCAAAAAATGTGGTCAGGCCCAGGCCAGGGGGGCAGAGGATGGTCACCAAGACAGCAGCAAAGACAAGCAGACACTTGGGGAGGGAGCGGAGTGGAGGTGGTGACTCCATACCTTTCTCCACCAAGCTAGGCACTTGGAGCAGCTTGGTGGTGTGTCGAGACACTGCTGGTCCATCGGGTGCTTTTTTACCACTTAGAAAACAGTGCCCCCTTCTGGACAGATAGCCCCTTCCAGGGCCTAAAGCTGAGCAAGGGTGGGGTAAGGAGTAGCATCAACCAGGCAACCTGGTGCAGTGCACAACCTGAGCAACTGCCCTGGGCTGGGACCCCTCATCAGGCACAGGCAGGGTCTTTAAAGGGCTGGCCTGAGAGAGGAGGAGCATTCGCCCAGAACTCGAGGAAAGCCTCAGAAAAGGCAAAGAACACCAGCTGGGCCTCCCAGTGCAGAGCTCCAGATGTGAAACCTTTGCTAACCTCCAGTGTCAATGTAAGTGATATGCTTTCAAAAGAGTTCTTGGCGATGAATAATTCAACCGAAAATTCCAGGATAAAGACAGGCTTTTGTTGACTCTTCCCTGACTAGTGTTAATCTGTCTGGAAACATTAAAGATAGAATGTTGGCACCTGCAGAAACGTGGCGGGTTCTTGACGTTCTAAACAAGGATGTGCTGACGAGGCATGTGTCCGCTCAAGGCCGCACCTCTGCCATTGAAAGACTTCACATCTGGAACAGCGGGATGAAGAAGAGAGAACACAGTTCACTGCACTGAAAAGTCAGTTTGCCAAGAACACAGGACTAAATCACAGATCATCTCCCAGGAAGGCTTCATACTCAAGGCCTGAGAAGCAGGAAGGGGGTTGGGTCTGGAAGCTTTGTTTGTTTGTTTGTTTGTTTGTTTGTTTGTTTGTTTGTTTTTGTTTCAAGGAAATGGATTGACAGAATAAGCAGTCCAGATGACAGGTTTCATCTGATGCACAAACTTTCTAAGAAAGTTTCTAAGCCTGAGAGGTTTGTGTAAATTAATAGCTACTCAAAGGAAGTACAAGGAGGGGCAGCCTTGCGCTCGACCGCAGGTCTTAGGTACATTTTCCAGCAGAGTGGGCTGCATTTGCAGGACTCAGTGCTCCCTCTGAAGGCAGGTGCCTCTGGAAGCCCTGCTGGGGTCAGGCCCTCACAGAAGAACAGGCATGGCTGGAGGACCTCAGAAGCTGTCTGGGAGGAACAGGAGCCCAAAGGAGCAGTCAGGGGCAGGAAAGCATCTCTGTCCTACAGAGCTGGCAGGACGGCACCTCCCAGGACTTAGGGCTCAGGAACTCAGTGCAGTTAGAAACTGGTGCAGGAAGGAGAGGGGTGCAAAGGGCATCCTAGGTGCAGACCCTGATGTGAGAGGGAACAAGGATATATGCAGAATTGAGCTTGGTGTGACTGAAGCTGCAGAAGCCAGAGTTCCAGAGCTGAGACCAGAGAGGTACAGCTGAGAGGCCATGAGGGCAGGGCCTGGGTGGGGCCCTGCAGAGGGGCTGTGCAGGGGTAAAGCTGTGCAGGGATCCTGCAGGAGTGAGAGGTGCTGGATCCTGCGGGTCATGCCATAGGTTTGGACTGTTGCCTGCAATCAACGGAGTTGCTGAAAGGGAATAAAGCAGGCAGGACATGATAAAATGTGTACTTCTGAAAGGTCACTATAGCTTCAGGGTAAAGGATGGTTTGGAGCAGGAGACAGACAGAGATGGCTGGGCTAGAAGATTGTTTCAAAAGTGCAGACAAGGTGGAGGGGAGGCTAAGTGAGCCAGTGCCATGGGGGCAGGGGTGACAAAAAGTGAATGTATTTGGAACGTATTGAAAACATAGACTCCACCATGGCAGAGAAAGGTTAGAATCCAGGATGCCCCAGTGTGAAGCTTAATCAAGCAGATTGACGCCATGACCTGGTCCCTGAGCTGGGGAGCTCCAAGGGAGGCACAGGTGCAGGAGAAAAAACAGTCAGTTTCACTGAGCCAGGTCACCCCTGAGGTTCCTAGGGAGTGGCAGGTAGAGGTGGCCGACAGGTGGGTGTGTGGCTTCCACATGTTAGCCATGGGCAAAGAAAGCAAGCAAGAGGCGACAGCGGTGGGAGGAGGAAGATGGTTTGGGTTGAAATGTGTGTGGCAGGAGCCTCTTGGTTTTGTGATGCTTCTGAGAGAAACATCCAACTGATGAAAGCTGCTCCGCCCTGGGGTCAACCTTCTTAGAAATGCAGGGAACCGCCGGAAAAGAAGGCAGGGAACAGCCGGAAAAGAAGGCAGGGAACAGCCGGAAAAGAAGGCAGGGAACTGCCGGAAAAGAAGGCAGGGAACAGCCGGAAAAGAAGGTGTGCAGAGAAGTGCGAAAGCGCTATGGGGAGGGCAGGAAAAGCCGGAGGCCGCCAGGAGGCCGAAATCCATTTATTTTCCTTTAGAAACTAGTGACAGCTTTTCATGTTCTGGCATTCTCTGCAGAAATTCAGGAGCGTGTCCACACACCCCATGCACGCACTCTGCCTGTCAGAAGACGCTGAGGGAAACACAGTGAAAATGGAAACAGAAGCCACAGTCCTCTGTTTCTCCTACCTCAAGACAAGTGACAGAAGGAGCCCTGCTCAGTCACACAGCGGCTCCCCTTTCCACCTGCGGCACCTCCAGACATCAACCCCAAAGGAGATGCTATTGTGTTTGTTTCGTTTTGTTTTGTTTTGTTTCAGTGCAATGCCTTTGTAGTTTAACCTCTCTCCACCCAACAAGGAGGACCAGAGAACAGGTCTCACTGCTCTTGAGGGAAACTCACAGGACACCCCTGAGAGCAAGTCATCCTCACAGCCTGCCAAGAAGTCATCTCGCTCCATAGGTTAAGTTGCCCATGTCTCCAGGGTCCCCCGAGACCTTCGGGAGGAGTGACACTTTCAGCCTTAGACATCATCACGTGCGCTTCAAAATGTGGTTGAAAATGAAAAGCCCAAATCTGAGTTGGTTTGTCTCATCAGCAGTGGAAGAAGATTCCAGATGGATCAGAAAATAGGCAAATCGAGTTGGGAGTGGGAGCACTGCCCGGGGAGCCTGGGTGGAGGGCAGCACCTGGGGATGGTCCTAAAGGGGCAGCACTGAGCACTCACCACCTCTGTGATTTTCCTTCAGCCCTGTCTGCCCCAAAATGGTGCCCCTGGAGGAACGGGAAAGGTGGGCTGCCTCGGTGCCTTGGTGCTCCCAACTACTGGTCAACCTGGACATTCAGCCACAGAGACCTCAGCCCCCCCTGAGGTACATGTTCAAGTTTAATCATCCCGAGGGACAGAAAGTTCATCCTCATGTTGCACTGAATAGATCATTAAAGCTATTCATTGCCAGGCGCAGTGACTCATGCCTGCAATCCAAGCACTTTGGGAGGCCGAGGCGGGAGGCTTACTTGAGCCCAGGAGTTTGAGACCAGCCTGGGCAACAAAATGAGACTCCTCTACAAAAAAAATTTAAAAACCCAGCTGGGTGTGGTGGCGTGCACCTATAGTCCCAGTTACTCAGGAGACTGAGGCAGGAGGATTGCTTGAGCCTGGAGGTCAAGGCTTCTGTGAACCAAGATTGCACCACAGCACTCCAGGCTGGGTGATGGAGTGAGATTGTGTCAAGAAAGAAAAAAGCCAGACTTAGTGGCTCATACCCGTAATCCCAGCACTTTGGGAAGTCAAGGCAGGTGGATTGCCTGAGGTCAGGAGTTCGAGGCCAGTCTGGCCAACATGGTGAAACCCCATCTCTACTAAAAATACAAGAAAATTAGCTGGGCATGGTGGCATGTGCTTATAATCCCAGCTACTTAGGAAGCTGAGGCAGGGGAATTGCCTAAACCAGAAAGGTGGAGGCTGCAGTGAGCCGAGATCACACCACTGCACTCCAGCCAGGGTGACAGAACGAGACTCCATCAGAAAGAAAGGAAAGAGAGAAAGAGAGAAGAAAGAGAGGAAGGAAGGAAGGAAGGAAGGAAGGAAGGAAGGAAGGAAGGAAGGAAGGAAGGAAGGAAGGAAGGAAGGAAGGAAGGAAGGAAGGAAGGAAAGAAAGAAGGAAGGAGAGAGAAAGAGAAATGAAGGAAGGAAGGGAGGAAGGAAAGAGAAAGAAAGGAGAGAGAGGAAGAGAAAGAAAGGAGAGAGAGGAAGAGAAAGAAAGGAGAGAGAGAGAAAGAGAGAAAGATGGAGGAACAGAAGTGGAGGGAAAGGGGAGGAGAAGGCGAGGGGAGGAGGGGAGGGAAGGAAAACAGAGAATCTTCTCATCATCAGCGTGCTTCAGGAGGCAAGTTACATAATCACCCTCCTCACAACAGCCCTTCCCATAGATATCATCCCCGTTTAATAGAAGAGAAAGGTGAGGCTGAGAAAGAATGACAGTCCTTACCTCTGACCTTGTCCCTGGCACTGAGCTGAAAGCTTTAGGTACATTGTCTCCTTCAAAACTCACAACTCAAGAGTCGTTCATCCCCATGTTACAGATGAGGAAATGGAGTGTGAGGGACAGCAGGGTTCCGCAGCCCATCCCAACACACAGCCGAGATTCTGATTCAGATCACTTGGTCCTGGGGATGCCTTGCAGTCAGTCTCGCCGTTCCCAGCCTCAGGCATTACTTCCGTCTTACAGCTCTGTCCCTCTTCCACACATCCCACAAGCATTTGGATCGCAGTTGTATTCTTCTATCTCTGCTGTCCCTGCGTTTTGCTGGGTGAATGTCCCCGGGTAACCCTGATCCTTGTTTGAAAGGCAGGTTCCAGGGCTCAAGGGCACAGGGGCAGAGAGAGAAAGAGCCAGAGAAATAGAGAAAGTGAAAGAGAGACAGAGATCAGGGCTGAGGACCACCGGTGTCTGCCTTATCCAATCTGCGGGATCACCCTGAAAGCTGGGCGGCAGCTCCTGGTCCAAAACTGAGAAGCAGTACTAATGCGGATGCCCCTTTTCCCTCCAAGCTGCCCTGTGGACTCTCCTAACCTGCGTGAGTACCTTGAGGCAGAGACAGAACTGAGACAATGAGCCAAGCTGCTGCCTGGGTAAAGTTGATTGTTGGGAAGCACTATGTCAGGCGTGTCTGAAATGTACACACACGCACACAGTGTGTTCTCTCCATTCTTTTACGCTGTGTGCCCTGACCCATATACTTACAGTAGACTGTCTGTCACTCACCACGGAGCCTCCTGGGGGCCCATGGAGATCGTCCCCTCCCTCAAGGTCATGCCCCGCCCCCACCCCACCCCCATGAGGTTTGGTGGTGCTGGGCGGGACACCGGCCGAGGGACACCCAGGGGCCTCTCAAGTTGGTGAACCCCCATCCCCACCCCCAGCACCCGCCATGTGCACCTCTGCTCCAGCTGTGTTGTTCCGTGTTGCAGACGGAAAGAAACACGTGCAGCCTCATCCCAGACGGCTCCGGGCAGAATTCCAGTTCTGGTTTCCTGTCAGTGACAAGCCAGAGAAGCCCCGCGCAGATCCCAGCTCCTGCAGCCCAAATGTCCGGGGTGCAGGCGGGACGCCCCCCAGGTCCCGGGCTTGCTGTGCTTCCTCTGAGGTGCTCGCCGCCCAGGACCCAGACAACAGCACCCAGGGCAGCACAGCAGCGAGGGCCCTTTCCCCAGGAGAGGCCCCCCGAGGTCTGGGCTGTTCGGAGGGAAGCACCAGTGCTGTTGCGCTCCTGGGAGGGCTGTGCTTGCTCATCTGATGATCAGCTTAGCTAGGCCTTGGTGCCCATTGCTCGGGTGTTTTTTAGATGAGATGATCATTTAATCTGTGGGCTCTGAGTGAGGCAGATGCCCCTCAGTAACATAGGTGGGCCCCGTCCCATACGGCAAAGGCCTTAAGAGAAGACTGAGGTCCTCTGAGGAGAAGGGTCTTCCGCCTCCAGCTTCCAGCCTGCAGATTTCAGACTCAAGACTGAAGCATCAGCTCCTCCCTGGGTCTCCAGCCTCCTGACCTACTCGGCAGATTCCAGATTTGCAAACCTCATGGTCGAATGAATCATATGACAATTCCTTAAAATCAATCCAACGATCTCTGTCTCTGTCTGTCTCTGTCTCTCTCTCTGGTGAGACATAGGAGCCTGGACTCACCCTCTGGAGATCAGCTGCCCCCTGCCCCTACCCCTCTCCAGTCCCCCCAGAGGGCACCAGCAAGACCCTGCAGAGGGTAGATGTGACCTTTGGCCTCCGTGGCCACTGCCCCCAGAACTCAAACCCAGCTGGACCCAACGCCATGGTCCCTGTGCCAGCCCTGCACACCCCAACCCGTGCCCACCACAAAGTCCAGGCTGTCAGCGTGCACTGTCCACTCTGCACAAGAGGACCCCTGCCCCTTCTCAGAACTGCTCTGAGGTCAGCATCAGAGCCCTGCCCTGTGCCATGGGAAAGGCAGCACCTCTTCCCCCAGGAAGCCAGACTCGCTCCCTCTCCTTTCCTTTTTTTTTTTTTTTTTAACAGAGTCTTGCTCTGTCACCCAGGCTGGAATGCAGTGGTGAGATCTTGGCTCACTGCAACCTCCGCCTCCTGGGGTCAAGCAGTTCTCTGCCTCAGCCTCCCCAATAGCTGGGATTATAGGCACCCACCACCACACCATGCTCTTTTATTTTTTTTTTTATTTATTTTTTTTTTTTGTATTTTTAGTAGAGATGGAGTTTCACCATCTTGGCCAGGCTGGTCTTGAACTCCTGACCTCATGATCCACCCACCTCAGCCTCCCAAAGTGCTGGATTATAGGCATCAGCCACCGCTCCCACCTTGCTATATCCTGGCAGGGCTCTCCAGGGCTCACACCCCGGTCCTTCTCTGTCATTATTATTGAGGCATTGCTCCTGCAATCAAAATTTAAATTTTCATGATCAGACCCACCTCTTGGTCACTGCCCTCCACTCTCTTCCCATTCCTTGGGGGATACCCTTGCTCCTGGGGCCAGGCATCTAGGGTCCCAGTGTGGGCAGCTTTGAAAAGACATGGAATGAATAGTTTCCTCTCATGATAAGCAAAGGGTTTCAAAGCCCTGTTGGGAAAGAAAATAGCCCATCTTTTCCTTGGTATTTTCTTTCTCTAAGCCTTTCTGGTGGCTTCTTGGTTGTGGAGCACATGTTGGGGAGATCTTGGAATCTGATTGCCCTCAGCTCAGAGCCAAGGCTGCAGACTAGAGCGAGGGATGGTTTCCCTCTCACTTTTCTCATCTCCACTGATGTGTGATCCAGGCCCTAATGTCCAACTTGCAGAAGAGCCGTGCTCAGCAGCACATGGAGGGAAACGTCTGTGTTCCATATCTCCAGGTGTAAATATCCGGGGGTTCCTACCTGGGATCTTCCAGCCAGGAAGCAGCACAGAGCATCCTCTACAGCCTGAAGAAGAGGGGTCCTCACTCTTGCCGACAGACCAGTGGCCCCCTTCTTAGTTACTTCCCAGGTACAGCCTCTCTGACCCCAACTTCCTAAAAAGAAAGCTCGGCTACTTCCGATTAGATCCCTGATAAGTAATGCAAAGCCGAGAGAGTTTTCATTATTTGAGACAGAGTCTCCCTTTGTCGCCCAGGCTGGAGTACAGTGGCAAGATCTCAGCTCACTGCAACCTCTGCCTCCCGGGTTCAAGCGATTCTCCTGCCTAAGCCTCCCGAGTAGCTGGGACTACAGGTGCATGCCACCACACCCAGCTAATTTTTGCATTTTTAGTACAGGTGGGGTTTCACCACATTGCCCAGGCTGGTCTCAAACTGCTGGCCTCAAGTGACCTACCCGTCCCTCCTCCCAAAGTGCTGGGATTACAGGTGTGAGCCACCTCCCCTGGCCCCAAGAGAATTTTCAAACAGACTGTGGGACCTTCCAGAGTTCACCTTTAGGGTTTGTGCTGACACCAAACCCTAAATGCAACAGGCGGAGACAACTCCTCCCATGTTGGGACATTGGTGGGGGAAGGAGGATGAGAAAGAAAGAGGCTTGGATAAATATCCCTGCTGGAAAACAGTTGGATAAAAGTCCCAGCCTCAATCAGGAAAGAAGAGAAGCAGAGGCCACAGCAGGT
Source organism: Rhinopithecus roxellana (assembly GCF_007565055.1). Lineage (NCBI taxonomy): Eukaryota > Metazoa > Chordata > Mammalia > Primates > Cercopithecidae > Rhinopithecus > Rhinopithecus roxellana. The sequence continues at coordinate 21,900,220 of NC_044560.1, forward strand.
CCTCAGCTGCTGTCTTTGAAGGCGTGTCGGTAATACTATTAGACGCACGCTTCTGGTGTGAGCTACATCACCTATACATCACAAAGAAACTTACAAATCCTGCACCGGTTCATGAGATGGACCAGGAACAACCCAGTTAGAATGGACCTCAGACAACTTCACATCCCAAGGATCTGTCCCCCGCTACTTGGAGAGAAGGGAGGGGCATTTCCACTGGGCACACCCTTTTGGGATGGGGATCCCAGGCCATCCCTGCCCACCTGGCTCTCGCCTCCCTCTCAGGTGTCCTTCCTTATCCAGGGGTCCCAGCTCTGGAGGAAAACGAGAAGGGACGTCACCTGCACTAGCAAACCTGCAAGAAACAGGCCATGTTATAGGCTGAACTGTGACTCCTCCCAAAAAAAAAAAGATAAGTGAAGAGTCCTAACCCTCAGTACCTCAGAATTAACCAAAGTTGTCCATTCTGCCTTCCAGCATTGTTGCCTGTGCTTGTTTTAAGCACCATGACCTCCCATAGGTGCTGGGTGCTGGCTGTGCCAAGGGTCCCTGGGCAGTAGCCCTCACCTCTCCCCAGCCACTGGGCCCTGATGGCACTGCCCCTGAAGTCTCTCTCTCTCTCTCTCTCTCCATTTTTTTTTTTTTTTAGACAGAGTCTCACTGTGTCACCCAGGCTGGAGTGCAATGGCACAATCTTGGCTCACTGCAACCTCCACCTCCCGAGTTCAAGTGATTCTCCTGCCTCAGCCTCCCAAGTAGCTGGGATTACAAGCACCCACCACCATGTATAGCTAATTTTTGTATTTTTAGTAGAGATGGGATTTCACCGTGTTAGCCTGGCTGGTATCAAACTCCTGACCTCCAGTGATCCACCTGCCTCAGCCTCCCAAAGTGCTGGGATTACAGGGGTGAGCCGCCACGCCCAGTCCTGAAGTCTCTTTATGGAGTCTTTGCAGAGAGCAATGGCCCCAGATCCTAGGCCCACTCTGCAGAAGACCTGCCTCGAAGGGCACCCTTCTCTCCTGCAGGAAAAATGAGTACCCACAGCCTGCTGCCATTGTCACAGCTCCTCCTCTGACCCACCTGCCCCTCTCCTGTGCCCTCCCAGGACTCTGTGATGACATCAGCCCCACCCAGATCCTGCGGGATCCTCTCCCCATCTCAGCATCCTTTACGTCATCACATCTGCAAAATCCTGGGACTCTGGGATGACATCAGCCCCACCCAGATCCTGAGGGATCCTCTCCCCATCTCAGCATCCTTTACGTCATCACATCTGCAAAGTCCCTTTGGCCATGTAAGGTCACGCATTCACAGGTGCCAGGGATTGGGATGGGGACATCTTTGGGGACCATGATTCTGCCCATCACGGGACCAAATGACGTCACTGGGGAGAAAGGGCTGGCAGAGGAGAGAGAAGGCTGGAGGCCTGGGCAGCACAGGTGAGCTTAGGGCAGGAGCCAGCCCCAGACAGAGCCGTTGGGTGGGGGAAGCCTCAAGAGTGATGGCCCTCGGAGGCCACAAGGGAGGAGTGACATCATTAGCTGAGACGCAGACTGACCAGGGGATGTGGCAGCCTGGTGACAGCACTACAGGAGCAGTCTTGTGGAGGGTGGGAAGGCACCAGGAGGGAGCAGGTGGAAGATGAAATAGGAAGAGTGGCAGGTCCAGGCACCTCCTTAGAGAGCATTGCGGGGGTGCCACTGTGGAATGGGTGAAGCTGGGGGTCTCTGCTTTCATCAGACACTCCTCCGATTGTCCTGGTTCCAAAGACACTACCTGGTCTCTGGGCTCCGTGCAAGGACCTGAACAGCTCCCGGCACTCCCCTCCACCCCCTCCTACCTCGCAGCTAGAATCCGCAAGAACAGGCTCACCATGAGGGAGGGGCCCACGAGCACAGCCTTCTCACCTGGCCTCCTGCACTGGGACCACAGCAGACATTAGGACTGGTCAGAGTCAGGAAATGGTCTCTGAGCTCTTCCCTGGTTCCAGAGGCCAGGACGCAGGTGGCCACCTCAAGTGGACCCATGGGCCTGGGGGTTGAAACCCCTGGGGTCTCGTCTGGCTGCATCACACTGGATGTGGCCTATGGGAAGCTCTCTTCCCCGCTGGGCCGATGCCCACTCACAAAAAGCCCTTTCAGAATCTTCCTACTGCCCCAACACACCCAAGAGGCGGCTTCCAGGGTCCACAGTCCAAAGTGGTTTGCATGCAATTTGTTCTGGCAAATGCCTGAGAAGCTATTTAGTTTCTAAGGAATAGATTAGGACCCAGGGTCATGGGATGTAAATATTCTAAATATAAATACTTTGGGCCAGGCACAGTGGCTCAGGCCTCTAATCCCAGCACTTCGGGAGACTGAGGGGAGTAGACCTCTTCAACTCAAGAGTTAGAGACCAGCCTGGGCAACACGGCGAAACCTTGTCTCTACAAAATTACAAAAATTAACTGGGTGTGGTGGTGGGTGCCTGTAGTCCCAGGTACTTGGGAGGCTGAGGTGGGAGGATCGCCTGAGCCCGGGAGGTCGAGGCTGCAGTGAGCTGTGATCGTGTGACTGCACCCCGGCCTGGGTGACAAAGTGAGACCTTTTCTAAATAAATAAATACTTTGATCATGGAAAATAGTTGCTGTACAACAATCGCAGACAACCGAAGTGATTTCATAAATCCAAGTCTTTTTTATCTGATGCAGTTTTTTTAACTGTGGAGTCTGACTCTCCTTGAGGGCTTCTGTAAAGTCCAACCTGTGACTCACAAGTGAGACAATTGCATCAAATGAAAAATCAGGCTGGGTACAGCAGCTCATGACTGTAATCCCAGCACTGTAGGAGGCCAAGGCAGGAGGATCACTTGAGGCTAGGAGTTTGAGACCAGCCTGGCAAAACCCAGACTCTACAAATAATTAGAAAAAGAAATGTGGGCAGGTGCAGTGGTTCACACCTGTAATCTCAGCACTTTGGGAGGCCAAAGCAAGTGGATCACTTGAGGTCAGGAGTTCAAGGCCACAGTGAAACCCCATCTCTACTAAAAATACAAAACAAATTAGCGAGGCATGGTGGTGCACACCTGTAATCCCAGCTACTCAGGAGGCTGAGGCAGGAGAATCTCTTGAACCTGGGAGGCACAAGTTGCAGTGAGTCAGGATGGCACCACTGCATTCCAGCCTGGACGACAGAGCCAGACTCCGTCTCAATAATAATAATAATAATAATAATAATAATAATAATAATTAACCCAGCATGGTGGTGGGCACCTGTGATCCCAGCTACTCAGGAGACCGAAGTGGGAGGATGGCTTAAGCCCAGGTGGTCAAGGCTGCAGCGAGGTATGACTATGCCACTGCACTCCAGCCTGGGAAATGGAGCCTGTTAAAAACTAAATAAATAAATCTTTTTTAAAAAAAAGAAAGAAAGAAAGAAAAATTAAGTGACAAGATAATAGTGTCAGCCCTGAGTGCACAGGAACTGATTTTTCCCCAAATGACTGTGGTTGATCGAGTCCAGGCAGCAGCCACCTGGAGGCGTGACATCAATAACAAGGGGAAAATCTTCTAAGTGAACTTTTCCTTCTTACTGAGATAGAATGATTGAATTTAGCCTTTTCTTCTTAAAAGAGGAGGTGCTGTTTGTTTGTTTTTTCCTTTTTCTCCTGTTGTGCCAAGGCTGGAAAAATAGCATCCTAGCGTCTTTTATGTGGGAAAGGACATGTTAGCCACTGGCCCTGGTGCCTGGTTGACTCCTAGGAACTGAACATTTGTGCCTCTCCAAAATCCATGTTGAAACGCTAATCCCCATGGTGACGGTGTGAGGCGCTGAGGCCTTTGGGAGGTTAGGGTTAGATTAGGTCTTGAAGGAGGAGCCCGCATGAATGGCATGATGGAGAATTTTCTGTGTCAACTTGACTGGGCTAACAGGTGTCTGTCCAGGTTGCTGGTAGAGCATGATTTCAGGGTCTGTGCCTATGTTTCCAAAAGCATTTGAGTCAGCAGACTGCATTAAGAAGATCCATTCTCACCAGTGTGGATCAGCGTTATCCAATCCATGGAGGATCCCGACAGCACAACAGGTGGAGAAAGGGCAATTTCATTCTCTCCTCTGGAGCTGGGACATGCATCTTCTGCTCTCAGACATTGGAGCTCCTGGTTCTCAAGCCCCACACCCCCTGAGATGATGCCTCCAGCCCTCGGCCTCACGTTGGGGGTCACACCATCAGCTCCCCTCAATCTCAGGCCTTCAGACTCAGACCGAATCACACTGCTGGCTTTCTTGCATCTCCAGCTTGTAGACGGCCTTCTATGGGACTTGTAAGTCTCCATAGTTGTGTGTGCCAGTTCCCCCCATAAATCCCCTCTCCTGTTTATCTGCACTTCTCCTCTTGGTTCTGTTCCTCTGGAGATCCTTGACTAACACAAATGGGGTCAGTGCCCTTATAAGAACAGGCATGAGAGTGCTTGCTGCCCCTCTCTCTCTGCTCTCGGCCACATGAGGACACAGCAATTAGACAGCCCTCTGTCCTCGCCAGAACCGGCCCTGCCAGAACCCCGACCTTCAACTTCCAGCCTCCAGAACTATGAGACATTCATGTCTGTTGTTTGAGTCCCCAGCGTGCCACTCTGTCACAGCGGCCTGAGGCTGAAGCCATGTCTAACCACCAGCATCTGCTCCTGCCTCATTGGTCTCTAAGAGCAGCTTCTGGCCCAGAACTCTCTGAACAGCAGCATCCTGCTTCACGGGCATGACAGTGCCTTTTCTGTTCCATGCACTGGGCTGCTGGCTCAGGCTCTCCCACCTCCCCCGAGGACCCCATGAGCAGCTGTGCGATAACACATTGGGAGAACCAGAACCACAGTGAGAAGTGGGCCAGGGGCAAGACGCGGGAATGTCATGGTAGGACAGGATGTCCAGGTTGCACCACTCTGATGTCGGGGGAGCAGCAGAAACAGCCCAGAATAGCAAAACTGCATCAAGAGGGGATGTTGGCACTACAAGGTGGCTTCCCTTTCCCTAGACCATTCCCAATGATTCCTCTGCCTCTTGGTCCCCAAGCCTGATGCCCAGCCCTGTGGCAGGGACTCTGGTCCTCACCCTACCTTCGTCCTCATGTCTCCCTGGGAACCAAGTGTGGAAGAAGCCGTGCTTCTCCTTTCCAGGGGCTCTGGCCCCCAGAGTGCAGGTTCTAGGGTAGCTGTTTAGAGGGGTGAGAAGGGAAGGTTAGAATGAACACTCACCCCGTGCTGCAACATGGGGACTGCATGGTGGGGACTGGCATTGGGCCCCCCACTCCTCTTTCACAGGCACCTGGTTCCCCGGTCCCCCTCAGGTACACCCCAGCCCTCCTTTCCCAACAAGACACTGCTCTAATGGACAGTGACTCAGGGCCCGGCTGCCACGGGCTGTCTCACTCCCATCGCCCCTCGCATCTGCTCTCGCTCCTGGATTGGGGAGGGGGCCTGTCACGGGAGCACTGGGCTCAGGCTTTCCTGGCATCCTGGGGAAATGACACCGAGCAGCTCAGAGGAGAGATTTTCTGTCTCCAGTTCTGGGTCCATTCTGAAACATGCTGCGAGTAACACGAGAGGGATGTGCAGGTGCCGTGGCCTGTGGGGTACAGAGAGCTGTGACCGGCTGGGAATTTCTGAGGCATCCCTGGGCATGAGTCCCACAGGGACACCACTGCCTCTGTAGAAAGGTGGAGAATCGTGTCAGGGGAGGTTGCTGAGAGCATGCAAAGGCCCTGCATCCCCCTGGGGGTAACCAGGACCAAGTAAGGGAAGCCCCACACCCCCACAGGGGAAGGGAGGCTGCCATTTCACATCCCCCACAGTGTGCTAAGCCCTCATAGGCTTTCTCACTGAATCCTCCAACACAGTGACTGCACCTTATCCCTTGTCGCATGTTCCTGGCACTCAGCGGGATGAGTCCCATTTTTCAATCTTCATGAAAATCACTGTGAAGAACCCACTGCCGTGCTCTATTTTCTGCTGAACCCGCAGAACTCAACAGCCTCCCCTGAAGGAACACGTGGACCCAGGTGGGTGCACCTGCAGGCTCTGCCCCCACCCCACACCTGCTGGAGTCAGCAGGTGTCGTGGACCCTCCACAAGTCCCCCACGGTCCCCTGAAGCTGCAGGCTGGATAGTGTCTCTGGGGAGTTACTACCTTGGAGCCCCAGCCAGACTCTCAGAAGAAAATCAGAGGCTGGGGAGCTGGGCACAATGGCTCACACCTGTAATCCCAGCACTTTGGGAGGCCGAGGCAGACAGATCACAAGGTCAGGAGATCAAGACCATTCTGGTTAACACGGTGAAACCCTGTCTCTATTAAAAATACAAAAAATTAGCCGGGTGTGGTGGCGGGCGCCTGTAGTCCCAGCTACTTGGGAAGCTGAGCCAAGAGAAGGGCGTGAACCCAGGAGGCAGAACTTGCAGTGAGCCGAGATCACACCACTGTACTCCAGTCTGGGCTACAAAGCAAGACTCCATCAAAGAAAAGAAAAGAAAAGAAAAGAAAAGAAAAGAAAAGAAAAGAAAAGAAAAGAAAAGAAAAGAAAAGAAAAGAAAAGAAAAGAAAAGAAAGAAAAGAAAAGAAAAGAAAGAAAGAAAGAAAGGGAGAGAGAGAGAGGGAGGGAGGGAGGGAGGGAGGAAGGAGAGAGAGAGAGAGAGAGAGAGAGAGAGATAGAGATATAGAGAAAAGAAATAAAGAAAGAAGAAAGAAAGAAAGAAAGAAAGAAAGAAAGAAAGAAAGAAGAAGAAAGAAAGAAAGAAAAAGAAGGAAGAAAGAGAGAAAGAGAAAGAGAAAGAAGAAAAAAGAAAAGAAATTGGAGGCTGGGTGTGAGGTTCTAAGATGGCACCACTGGAAAGTGGAGTGACACCCATCAGGCTATGTGCAAAGGCGTTTATGATGAAAATAATAAAGGAAATTGCAGGCAACACTCATTCCTCTCAGCTTTTTCTCTTTTTTGTTTTTTTATTTGTATTTATGTATTTATGTATGTATGTATGTATTTATTTAAGATGGAGTCTTGCTCTGTCGCCCAGGCTGGAGTGCAGTGGCAAAATCTCAGCTCACTGCAACCTCCACCTCCTGGGTTCAAGCAATTGTCCTGCCTCAGCCTCCCAAGTAGCTGGGACTACAGGCACATGCCACCATGCCCAGCTAATTTTTTGTATTTTTAGTAGAGATGGAGTTTCACCATGTTAGCCAGGATGGTCTCCATCTCCTGACTTCATGATCCGCCCACTTTGGCCTCCCAAAGTGCTGGGATTACAGGCATGAGCCGCTGCGCCCGGCCTCACATCAGTTTTTAAAGGAAAGAATCCAGGCCTTAAAGAGTTAAGGAGTGAATAGATCCGGGGTCTCTTCTGAGGTGATGAGAAGGTTGGAAACTAAAGAGAGCTGATGGTTGCACAACCTCAAGAATGCACCAAATGCCACTGAGTTGTCCACTTTAACACGGTCAGTTGGTAACACATGTGTTAAGCTGCTTGATTTAGCCATTCCACAATATACACACACATCAAAACATCATGTTGTACACTGTATGAATGATTTTTATTTGTCCCTTAAAGATAAATTTTAAAATTGTAATAAAATGGTGAATTGTATACTATATAAATTTTACTTTTTAAAGTAAAATTTTTTACTTTTGAAAAAAAGAGTTAAAGAGAAAACCGTTGAAGACCTGCCTCAGCTTCCTGGGGACTGACAAGAGAGATTTTCATAGATGGGACGTTGTGCTTGGAGAGTACCAGACACCTGGTGTGGTGCAGCAGCTTCCTGGGGACTGACAAGAGAGATTTTCATAGATGGGACGTTGTGCTTGGAGAGTACCAGACACCTGGTGTGGTGCAGACCCCGGAGAGCCCCCACGGGAGGGCCCGTCGCCTCTGGCCACTTCCTCTGGGCCAGTCTCTGAGCTCCCATTTTTGCAGCCTGGAAGGAGGAGACCTCTTTGATATGTAGGTTATAGGAGATTTCCAAGGAAAGGAAAGAAATCAGATAATTCACTCCCTGGTCAGAGTCCAAGGCTGGAGGACGATGGTGAGAACTGCTGACCAGCCACAACCCTCAGGCCTAAGAGCAAGGATTCCAGCAAGAGGACACAGTCCCCAAACCCCTCCCAGGTCTTATCCCTGCCCATCCTGGAGAGAGACCAGCGAACCAGCAGTCGAAGCCAGGAGTCCAGGGGCGCGGAGGGGACTATCTGCTGGAAAGAGCCTGTCTCACTCAGCCTGACGTTGCCCCGACCTGATGCTGGGACCAGAGGGTGTTCGGGCAGCTCTGACCCAGTGGCCTTCCAGGAGGGAGCCTCTTCCCCCACTCTCCAGGCTTTTCTCATGCTCCTGCTGCCCCCTGGACACTGTTCCGTGTTAGATCACTCACCTCTCTCCCCAGGAGCCTAATTATCATTTACAACGAAAAAGAGATTCAAAATAAAATGCCTCTTCTTATGCCCAATCAACCTTTATGGGCAGTCAATTGCCCAGAAGCAAATCTTCCCTCGCCCAGGTCAGCCCTGCCTGTCTGGGAATGAAGGTCTGTCCCGTCAGCCTTTTGTGAACCTCTTAATACTTCAGGATTTGTGTAAGCGGACTGGGCTTTCTCATGGCTCAGGCCTGTGTGCAGCTTTCAGGATAAATGCACACATCTCACACACAGACACAGAGAGGCACACATGGAGAGATACATGCAGATACATGCACACACATGGCTGCACTCACATCTCGCACACACACGCTCACACATGCATGTTCTGATCCCTCCAAAGGCCACCTCCCGCCACTCCTGTCGCTACTGCACCCTAGTATTTCATGAAAAGCAAACAAATTGCATCTCCTTGATTACATTTCCTGATTTCTTAGAAAGCAAAATTGTAGTAATTGGTTTACATTAAGCATCATGCTATTTGGGAGAGGGAAATTAAATAGAATACCGTTCGAGCTGATTCGTAGGCAAACATAGCTAAATTAAACAACCATCTTTGCAGGGCAAATTGCAGTTTCAGTAACTGCTGCAACAAAAAGCTATTCCGTGGTGTCTGGGTGGTAGGATGGTAATGGTGAACCTAGGTACCAGAGAACTTTGGGACCCTCTGGACAGTCCTGTGAGGCCTCAGATGGCTCAGGAGGCCCACCTGGTGCCTGGGGTCGGGGGGCCCTAACACAGGTTTCAGGTTCTGAAAGTCAGCTCTGTGACTGCCGCTGCTTGCCAGGCTGCAGGTTCAGCTCAGTGGACCAGCGGTTCAGGACTGTGGCTTGTCCATGGCACTGAGTGTGACATGTGTAACCATCAGAGCCCTCCACCCCTCTGCCACAGGTGTCTGAGCACCAGGCTCAGGAGCACCCCTGGGGGAGCTGTGAGGATGTGGCAAGGACTCCACACCAACCCCTCCCACAGTCCCGCAGCCTCTGCCATCCAGGACCAAGTCCCTGACCGAGTCCTTGAGTGTGTGTGGCATCCCTCCCCCTCGGCTCTGTGCTCCAGGGTCATGCAAAAACTGGGGCCTAATGGAGTTCAAGGAGAAAACGTCAAACCACATCTATGGTTGGCGGAAGTCCATATGGGAGAGGTCAATTCCGTGAGCAGATGTTTAACTCGGGACCTGCTTAGCTGGCCCAGGCTCTGTCAGCACCTGACCATTGCGGTTCATAAGGACCATGAGCTCTGGCAACAGGGAAACGTGGGAAAGGTGGGCCCAACCCCATTTTCCCAGTTTTAACACAAAAAGTCCTGCATCCCAGGAACCCCCTCAGTCCCACATAAAACGAGATGGTTTGGGGTTCTATTTACCACCTTGATGGAGGCTGCAGAACTGTCCCACATCAAGGCTGGGATTCTTTCATGGATGACAGCACAGTTCCGAGGCAGAGGGCAGAGCCGTCCCTGCCATGCACAGCTGGGTCTCGGAGCGGGTTCTGCTGTGAAACACCCACCCTGTCAGCAGGTCATAGCTGAGCACAGACCCCTCTCCTGCCGAGGAGGGTGCACTCTCCACCTGGCGGATCCTACTGAGGAGGGTGCACTCTCCACCTGGCAGATCCTACTGAGGAGGGTGCACTCTCCACCTGGCAGATGGGCTTCCACTTATCTCTCGCTCTCTGGAATGCCCCGGCCTTAATTTGGAGTTGGTGCCCAGCCAAGCAACTCCTTAGACATAGAAAATAAGAAGAAGAGCAAAAGATGGGACCTTTAGGTTCATTTAAAGGCCCTGAGCAGTGACTGTCCTCTCAGTGGGCCGGAGCCAGCTCCCCGTCCCACCCTGCCATTTGGTAGCTGTGAGGCCTGGGGCAAGTTGCTGGGCCTCTGTGGGCATCTGTATTTTCTTCTTCTATACACGGGACAAGTTTGTGTGGAATGAGGAACATTGCAACATTGCACTGTGTCTGGCACTTAATATCAAGCAGAGAGAAGGGAGAAGCTACCCAATACAATAAACCACTTTTTTTTTTTTTTTTTTTTTTTTTTTGAGATGGAGTTTCGCTTGTCACCCAGGCTGGACTACAGTGACATGATCTCTGCTCTTTGCAACCTCTGCCTCCCGGGTTCAAGCGATTCTCCTGCCTCAGCCTCCTAAGTAGCTGGGACTACAGGCACCCACGACCACACCTGGCTAATTTTTGTATTTTTAGTACAGACGGAGTTTCACCATGTTGGCCAGGCTGGTCTCAAACTCCTGACCTCAGGCGATCCGCCCACCTCAGCCTCCCAAAGTGCTGGGATTACAGGCATAAGCCACTGCACCCGGCCAAATAAACCACTTTTTAGGGAAAAAATGGGGTGGGGGTAGAGATTCCACAGTGGCTTCTGCCCACCCCATCTTCCCTGGCTGCAGATGCAGCAAAGGGAGATGCAGCCAGCAAGGCAGGGGCAGGTGGAGACCCGCAGCTCCTGTTCCCCCTTCATGGCCCAGTGACTTTGAGGGCTAAATCCACCCATCTCTCACCACTCCTCTCTCCCCCACCTCGTCTAGGTGTCTCGCTCTATTACCTTCTTACGCGTGGTTCTAATTATCTCTTTGTATCTCCTGTGAAACCAGCGCTGTAGAAGCCCCGCTCCATCTCTCCCTCTCTCGACGGTGGGTCTGACAGTTGGAACAGAAGCCCTCAGAATGATGAATCTGCTTTATTAAAAGTCCTTTGTTTAAAAGCATCAGCCCCGCCTTCCATGTCAGGACACAGCCTACTCGCAGAGGAGAAAGAGGCAGGCTCGAGGCATGGAGGGGAAAATGTCTTCAAACAGCTATTCATGTTTTTAGACTTTTTAACTGGATGAAAGCTGTTCTCCACTACATTTCCTTCCTCTAGTTATTTTAATTCATTCAACATAAGTTTCTGTTTAAACCAGGGGATAGTGTCCCAGAAGTGAAACTGAGGGGCACACACAGGGAACCACGGTGATTCCTCCACATCCCCACTCAGCAGCCGCCAAAAAACACCAGGGACAGGTGCCAGGTATCAGGCCCTGTGCTGGGCACAGAAACCCCGGGTAGAAATCAGAGACAGCCTCTGCACTCACTGGAAGCTGAGTTTATGCTGGTGTTCAAGGGAGGACTCTTGGGGGAAGCCAGTAAATCCCAAGCTAAGAAACTGGTCCCAAGTGACTGATACCCCTCTGATCATGAAAGAAGAAGATGCACCATAATGAAAACAAAGACAAAGTCTAGAGGAAAACTTACAGAATTCAGGGCTCATAAGAATCCCATGGAATGTATCATTTCTGTGGTAGATTCATTTGTAAGTTTTTTAACATGAAGAATCATGTTGGCAGTATAAATTTGATCTTCTGATTCATAGGGGAAACAGGAATTTCCATTTTTCAGTCAACCTGCACTACCCACCTCAGCAGGGCCCAAGGTCTCATACCAGTCCCTTAATGAACACCACAACCCAGAAACCCAGCTTCCAGGCCCTCCCTTCCAGTCTCACCACTCCACTTAAGGCACCTACAGCTCAAGCATTTCCTGTTCCTTGTTAATGTCTAGCCCAGGGCCATTCCGAATGTGTGTGTGTGTGTGTGTGTGTGTGTGTGTGTGTGCGGCGCGCGCGCGCAGGCGTGCATTCATATACTCGACCCTGTGTATCTGTTGAAGGGTTATAGTTCACCTGTCATTTCTGTGCATTTTTAGGAGGGGACACACAATGCTGTCTTGGCTCATCATTTTCCTGGAACCAGACATTTGGTTACGTAATTCCAAATGTTTTTACAGAGCTGATGCATTTTCCCATTTATAAAAAAATGATGCGTTCTCATGGCGATTGGAGAATATAAAACCCTAAAATGGAAAGCAGAGGAGTGACTGGAAATAAAGCTTTAGAAACTGAATACATGGCTGTGAATGGTAACAACGTCTCTTTCATAGCGATAAGGATCGACTGAGAAAATCCTCCACGGTGGGTTAGAAGATGCTAAAGAAACATTGAAATATTTGAGCTACAGACTCAGATGGCCAAGAAGCTCCAGAGTGGCAGGCCTGGTGGTGAGTGGAGCTGCAGAGATTGCACCTGCCGAGGGTGAGAGACAGAAAAGTGGCAGAACCTAAACCAGTGCCCCGGCCCCCACCCAGCCTTTGCAATCACCCATTGAGTATCCCGTGTCCAGTGACTTGAGATCAAGACCAAGGAGAAAAGAAAAGTTCACATGTCAAAAATATATCCACAAGCTTCAACCAAACAATAACTTCGAAACATGCCTTTCTGTCTCTCTTGGAAAAGGATTTCTGAATGCCGGAGTGAGATTTGTTACCTGATGGTGCCTCAGGTCTGTGAAGACTTCTCCTCCCAGGTGAGAGGACCAAGGGCTTTGATAAATGGCAGTTCTGAGTTGCAAAATTATTAGCAAGATGGTCGGTTTCCACTGAAATAAGAGTTTTTGTTTTAATGTATATTGTAATGAAAGCTTGTAACAGTACTGTACCATAAACACAAACAGCACAATCTTATAAAAATTTCATCTTTATCTATTTTGAGGAGAAATAGTCCTGTCTGGTTAATTGAGGCATCTGTCATTCTGACATTAAATAGTGCATCCTTGGTCCTTTTATTATATCCTGGTACATTTCTCACACACTGCTAAATTGAAATAATGCTGCTCACTTGGAGATAAAGGGACATAATAGGTATTTTATAATGAGGGGGACAGGATTTATCTTGCATCCAGGCTGAGAATTGCTTTATCTTTTTCCTGGGGTTTGCTGCCCTAAAGGGAGCTTTGGCTCGTCGTATCTCTCAAAACTCCAATAAGAGAAGAATAAAATGAGAAACAGTTAGACAAGAATTAGAAATGTGATTCAGGCAGTCAGTCATCTGTGCACTCTGGGAACAGCAATATGGGCAGCTCAGGTGGGCGGGGCCTGGCCCAGCCACAGACAGCTTGTCAATGTTGAAAATTAAATCCCATTTACTATTTTTTAATAGTCCAATCTCTCCCCTGGAGCATCCCAGCCTTTGTTTCAAAATATTTGATTCAACTTACTCTATTTCACTTTCCTGAATAAAATCATAGACTTATGATTTCATAGTGTTCATAAAATCATAGACTTTCAGTGCTCAAATGACTTTGAGTCACCTACTCGAAGCATCTCACTAGTGTTCAAGGACTCTGTAGTCACCCTACAAAGCCATCTTCCTTTCAGGATTTCAACATTTCCAGGGTTAAGAGTTTAATCGAGACTTCCCAGTTTAAATACCGACTCCTCTGTGTGATGCCGGGCAGGTTTCACAGCCTCTCTCTGCCTCAGCTTCTTTACTATTTATAAAATAGCAACAGTAATAGCACCCAATAAGAGTACTAATACTTCCTTTATTATTTCCAGCACAAACACTCTGTCTTTCATTTCTGTTAGTCATAGCTCCTTAAACCTCTCTGTGCCTACTACTGAGTCAAGGGATCCACCATGAGAGTCACGGCGATGATAGTGATGGTGATAATGATGATGATTACAGTCATGATGGTGGTGGTGATGGTGATGATGGTGATGATGGAGACGGTAATGACGGTGATGATGGAGATGGTAATGATGGTGATGATAATGGTAATGATGGTATTGGTGATGATGTGATCACAGCGATGATGGTAAGAATGGTGGTGATGACGGTAATGACGATGATGGTGATGATGGTGATGGTGGTAATGATGATGGTGATCACAGTGATGATAGTAAGGATGCTGCTGCTGGTGGTGATGGTGGTGGTGATAATATAATGATGGTGATGGTGATGGTGGTAATGATAATGGTGATCACAGTGTTGACAGTAAAGATGGTGTTGATGATAATGGTGGTGGTGGTGATGGTGATGCTGACGGTGATGATGGTGATGGTGATAAAAATGATGATGGTGATCACAGTGATGATAGTAAGGATGGTGGTGGTGGTGGTGATGGTGATGCTGATGGTGATGATGGTGATGGTGATGCTGACGGTGATGATGGTGATGGTGATGGTGATAGTAATGATGATGGTGATCACAGTGATGATAGTAAGGATGGTGGTGGTGGTGGTGGTGGTGATGGTGGTGATGATGTAATGATGATGGTGATGATGATGATGGTAACCGTGATGGTGGTAATCATGATGGTGATCCCAGTGATGAAAGTAAGGATGGTGTTGATGATAATGGTTATGGTGGTGGTGGTGGTAATGATGATCATGGTGATCATGTGATGACAGCAGCCAGCCAATATTCGTGGGGCATTTACTAAGTGTTCACACCGTTTTCAATGCTTTGTACATATTCATTCATTTTGCCCCAACAGCAGTCCTATGACATAGGGACAATTATTGCAAATGAGAACATTGGAGTTTATGTTTGCTCAAGGCTGCCTACCTGGCAAGGGTCTGACTGGGATTCAGACCTAGGCAGCTGCTCCATCGATCAGCCCTGCACACTTTCTCCATGTTGTGCAGACCAACAGGCCCCCTCTTCTCCTGGGTGCCCGAGGGCAGAGGCCAGAGTGCTAGGCTGTAGTCTCCTCTTGGCATCCCAAGGAGAGGAGACCAGGTGGCTCACACTAAGTAAACTCAATTCCAAGGACAGGCTGGCTGCCAATGCTTCTCTCTCTACACAATGAGTTACACAAAAAGGATAACAAAGCCAGTGGCCATGAATTGCCTGACCTATGTTCAGTAGAAAGAGGTTTATTTTATGTAGGAAATGTCTACATAAAAGATGAGGTTTATTATATTGTTGATACCAAATCCTGAGTGGATGATGCATCTTCTTTTGTAACTGCAGACACTAGAGGAGAGAAATGGCTCATACAGTCTATTTATGTGTGAAGTATGACATGCCAGCTCGCCAGTGGACCCTTCTGTTGGTACATTCTGCTATCTCACTCCCCAAATTTCTGCCCAACACCATTCACTGACCTGGGAGTCAGCAGTTAGATGTCATAGATCCAAAGTATTTAAAGTCTTTAAATTGCAGTTTTAAATGTTTAAATTATACCAACATCTCTTTTAGCCCTACTCCTTCTTATGTAAGAGCTACCTTTATATTCTCTAGAAGGAATCAAATGTAAATTTCCCTGAACCATGAACTGTGAAAACAGCACCAATGCATCTTAGGTCTAATAGAGAGTGAGAGAAGGATTTTGCTTGTTTTTCCAGTACCTGTGGGTAGCAGAGGTTTTCATAAGTCATTGACTTGGTGCTTCAGAATAATCACATTAAGTATCTGACCCTGAAGACTCTTTAACTGGGGATAAGGACTCTGTGAAATAGAGTAACAATGACGGCTTTCACCCCATGCCACAGCCAATAGAAGCCGGGCCCAGATGATACGCCCAGGAGGTCGTCACATCCAGGAATGTGACGGAGCACAGACGGAGATCAGGCTAGGCGGGGGTGGGGCCCAGAGCAGGCGTAGGCCTCCTTTTTCCAACCTCCCAACTTCCAGGCTGCCAGCAGCCCTCTTCTCCGAGACAGCTTTCTCCAAAGGGAACATGGAGCTGCCCACTGAGACTCTGGGGTCCTATCCTCTGCCCAGGCATTGGGGTCCTTTCTCCCTGGAAGGGAAGATTCCTTCCCCTAAAGAGAAACCTAGAAAAGAGGTAGCTTGGGGACTTGGGGAACCCACTTACTGGCAGTTGTGAGCCCCAGCAGAGGTGGAACCCAGTTAGGAAAGCACAGACCAGGAACTGGGCAGCCCACGACTCTTAAGGTCACAGGGGAGGACTCAGCCCAGGATCAAACCCCACTGGGGTGGCTGGGGGCCATGGCAAGGGGAACATTCCCCTGCCGCCCCAGCTTCTCACACATCCTGACCCCAGGCCCTACAGGGTTCAAGGCTGGGTGGAGATGTGGCAGGAAGGGCAGCCCTTGGAAAGTCATGGGCCATCGCACGGTGCCTGCACCATCCTGTCCCTGGCTCAGAAAGAACAGGAGGGCCCTGTCCCATCTCCCAGCTCTAGCATCTCGGAATCTAGGGAGAGGAGGAGCGGAGACCCCGAAGGTTCCTCAGCTGAGGGAGCCATGCTGCACTCCAAGGAGCCCTATCTAGGACAGGGCACAGTACTGTCCTGAGATGTGCTGTGGCCTCCCATGGGACTCTCTCCCTGTTTTACGCCTTCCCTGCATCTCCCACCCAAACCTCATTGCCCACAAACAGAATCCCTCCAACCCATTCCGTGACTGGATGGACTTTTGCCTGCACTGGGGAGACTGACCTTGTCGTGGGCTTGGATTAGGGGGCTCAGATCCAGGGGGTCTCCCAAACCTGGGGTGGCAGGAGGGGATGGCTCCCAAGGCCCCATGCAGCTCGGGGACCCAGGTATAGAGCCAGAAGGTAAAGCAAGTAACGATCTTCGTTTCCGCAGGGTCTCGAGGGAAGTGGACGGAAGTGCCCATCAGGTTAATGCTGGAAACCTAGTCCTGTGTGTGACCCGAGGGAACTCGCATCGTGCGTTCGGTGAGCGAAGTCTGAGCCTGCTTTGTTCTTGGTGCGCCGTGGTGTGGGGTGAGCCTTCTCCTTCAGCCTGCGTGAGCTGGGCCTGTAGGCTCTGCTCCCATTCTCACCTCCCCTAAGGCCTGGGTTCCTTTACATTGTTCTTCTCTGACTGCATTAATTGTTGACCAGTCTAATTCCTGACCTCTGGAGTGGAAGGAGACCGTGGGAGCCCTCCGGGGGGGAAATCCCAGGAGAAAGTTACATTTCGTGATGAATATGAGTGTCGGTGCCGTCAAGGCACCGACGGAAAGTTCCTCCCAAATATAAACCTCCGTCTGTTTCAAAGAATGGAATTTTCTGAATCTCTCAAGTGGGAGTGGCAGAGAGGAGCATGGCATGGAGTCTGGTGGAGGCCAGGGCATCTTACGAAAAAAAAAAAAAGCCATAGAAACCATAAGCCAAACCAAGGAGTTACGGATTGAAAGCGACCCCTCACACACACACAAAGGGAAAAAGAGGCTCCCATCCAGCCTCACATGCCCACCCGCAGGGCTGTCGGGTTCAGGCTGTCTGCCAGCACGGAGAGCCAGGAGACAAGTGGCCCCGGCCCATCCCTGCCTCCCTGTCCACGGCCCCCTTGTCCCCTTGTCTCTCTTTTGGCCTTTGGCCTTGGTCTTCCATTCATTCACCTATTTCTTTGAACAACAGAAAGAGCTCCTGAAAAGCCTGCAGGGGGCCGCACAGTCAGCCCCAGAGGTGAGGTTAAAGTGTGCCGGGTGAGTCACTACCTGGGTCCAGGGCAACCGGATGCACTGTCCACCTCTGAACTGCATTTTTCGCTGCTTGAAAGCGGCCCCCAAGCCAGATTTGAGCCAAGAGGATAGCAGCCAGGCTTGGAGGAGTGGGGAGTAGAAAGGAAATTAAGTGGACACTTAGGGCTAAAGCTACACCCTGGCCAAGGAACACCAAGAAATTGAGGGAAAGGGAAGCAGGGAGAGGGAAAACAGGGAGGAAAGTGCCACCTGCCTCTCCTGTATGAACCACAGATTCAATAATGGGGTGACTCATCCTGTCATCCCATTATTAGCAGAAATGCTGCTCAGAATATATTTGATTTGCTAATATCCTGGGCCCCAGATATACCCCTTAGGTTCTATCAGAGTGAGGATGTTGCATAAAACCTGTGCTCCTGGGTGTACACATGGCAATGACAGTTCCTGCCCTCCCAGCTCCAGGGAGTGGCTTCAACATTCTGATTTTCACAAAGTTTGTTTCCTTCCTGTGACTCTGAGCCCAGTGTCTTAGTGGGGCCTTGTGAATGTGAGAAGGATGCATCTGCTGCGTTCTTGGGCCACCATAGTGTGGGATTTGCCAGGCTTTGCAGGAGAGAGGTTGAAGTCAAGGCGTCCACTCTGTGCACAGCTCCCACGTCTGAGCGTGGAAGTCTCGGGCTGGGCTCTCCTCAGGCAGGGACAGCCTAGGGAGTCAGATGTGCAGGTATTGGGGCCTGAAGAGCGATCACATCCTCTGCCGTCTCCACTAGTGGGTAAAACTCAGGCTCAGGGATTCAGGAACCAGAGGCTGAATATACAAACAGACAGTGGGCAAACCATCCGTGGAAAGACAGCTCTGACCCATGACCTGCAGCACCGGCCCAGGAAACCACCCCTTCCCTATACACCCAGCCCAGGAAACCACCCCTTCCCTATACCACCCCTTCCCTACAGATCCCGCCCAGGAGACCACCCCTTCCCTACAGACCCCGCCCAGGAGACCACTCCTTCCCTACAGACCCCACCCAGGAGACCGCCCCTTCCCTACAGACCCCGCCCAGGAGACCGCCCCTTCCCTACAGACCCCGCCCAGGAGACCGCCCCTTCCCTACAGACCCCACCCAGGAGACCGCCCCTTCCCTACAGACCCCGCCCAGGAGACCGCCCCTTCCTGACAGACCCAACCCAGGAGACCACCCCTTCCCTACAGACCCCGCCCAGGAGACCGCCCCTTCTGTACGGACCCTGCCCAGGAGACTGCCCCTCCCTACGGACCCCGCCCAGGAGACCGCCCCTTCCCTACAGACCCCGCCCAGGAGACCGCCCCTTCCCTACAGACCCCGCCCAGGAGACCGCCCCTTCCCTACAGACCCCGCCCAGGAGACCGCCCCTTCCCTACAGACCCTGCCCAGGAGACCGCCCCTTCCCTACAGACCCCGCCGGAGACCACCCTTCCCTACAGACCCCGCCCAGGAGACCACTCCTTCCCTACAGACCCCGCCCAGGAGACCGCCCCTTCCCTACGGACCCTGCCCAGGAGACCACCCCATCCCTATGGACCCCGCCCAGGAGACCTCCCTTTCCCTACAGATCTCCCCTTCCCTACAGACCCCGCCCAGGAGACCGCCCCTTCCCTACAGACCCCACCCAGGAGACCGCCCCTTCCCTACAGACCCCGCCCAGGAGACCGCCTCTTCCCTACAGACCCCGCCCAGGAGACCGCCCCTTCCCTACAGACCCCGCCCAGGAGACCGCCCCTTCCCTACAGACCCCACCTAGGAGACCGCCCCTTCCCTATATCACCCCTTCCCTATAGACCCAACCCAGGAGACTGCCCCTTCCCTATAGACCCCGCCCAGGAGTCCACCCCTTCCCTACAGACCCTGCCCAGGGGCCAGCCTGTTGTCATGAGTCAGACTTGCAGACGTCAGATCACCATCCCTCGAACAGCCCAGGACACCAAACAATAACCCCTGTCACAACCAGCCTCGAGTGGCCAGGCCTTGATTGGCAACTGATGATTTCCCTAATTTTTGTCCCCACTTCCAATTCATATTCCAACTCTAAACATGCCCCCTCCCCAATCCTGTCACAGGACGCCTGCTTCTGGTCAGCTGCCTCCAGCTCCCCAGGCCAACAGCCTCTGTGTGGGCTCACCCGGAGCCTCCCCATCTCCACCTTGAAGCTTCCCACTCCCCTGCCTGCCTTTGAGGCAAGCGATGGCGGCCGGTTCCTGTGCAAGCTCCAAACAATGGACCTCTGCTTTCCTCATTGGGAGCAGGGTCTTCCCTCATTTCCACGCACTGAGCACAGTGGCGGAGTCCAAGCAGCAGCAGCCTGCCCCTCAGTGCTTCAGCAAAGCAGAGACACCGGTGGGAGCAGGAGGGCCCAGGCGGAACCTTCTGGAGCAGGTCCTGGAGCTCCTGGCTGGCTCCTGAGCTTCCCCTCTGAGGTGCTGCACAACCGTATCTGCTGAATGCTGAGAGGCCCAAGCTGGGAAACAGAGTGAGCAGGTCACAGGATAGGAACTTGGGAAGAAAAACGCTTTCCTTCCCCAGGGGCTCCAGCAGGGTGGCGAGGGGCTGAAAAGAGGGACTGGGTTCAGTGTCCCATTCAGGGCACATGCCGTCTCGAATTGGGAGAAGAGGGTATTTTTCAGCATTTGTGCTAAACTTGCGTGTGTACATATTCGCTGGCATTTCGGCAGCAGTTGGTTTACTCTCACTAAGTGTTATTTTATTATTCAAACCAGAGTTTGGTTCATTATCTCTCTGCAGAGCTTCTTGCAGGCAGAACTCCCACACTCCGACATCACTGTCCAGAGTCAGTCCTTGTGGGACTCTCAGAGTACAGAAAATTCTGAGAGCTCGGTGATGAGAGGGAAGGCTCAGCGTGGAAAACAAGGCGGTCCCAATCCTCCGCCTTCAGTTCTCGAGGGCAAGAGGGGAGGAGCTGTCCAAGATTCTGGGAATCTTCACTGTTTCTAGTTCAGCACAAAGGTGGGGTGTGGCTTGGAGGTAAGAACCAGAAACAGGGCCCTGGGACTCAGGGAACATTGGTGGGGAATGAGCTGGGTCAAGGGAGCCAGTCCCGGGCCAGCCCCAGAGGCTGAGTCAGAGGTCAGGCCGGGCCCAGGAGATACTGGCCAAGAGCTCCGGGAAGTGCTGGTGCAAGCGGGCTGAGTGTGCAGCCAGCGGGAATAGTGGGGCAGAGAAGGGGTGCAGAAGGGCCGGCAGGCAGGTAATAATGAGAGGAACAGGAGGAGGCAGGCTATGGCAAGTCACAGGGCCTGGGCAAAGGAGCTGGGGTCAGCAATAATACAGAAGAGGTCAGAGGGCAGACCCCACCCAGGCCTGGCAGACATAGGGAGGGCTTCTGAAGGAAGTGGGAGCAGATCCCATGCAAGGGAGGGGCTGGGGAAGGAAGCTCAGGCCCAGGCAAAGAGGCAAGGAAGTCAGGCAGAGGAGAGGCAGGGGTCTCTGGGAGCTGGAGCCTCTCTGGTTCTTTGGGCTTCCGCAAGATAGAGCGCTGTGTGCTCCACAACTTCTCCTCAGCTACCACCAGACCCTTGGGAGCATCACAGCAACCCTCAATGGCAGCCTGCTTTGCTGGACACGTGCCCTGAACTTTGAGACCCAAGCTAGGGCTTGGTTTAGGCCATTGTTGTTCACTCAATCGCCGGGCTCTGCTTATAACAATAGCAAAAACACCAATAAGAATTGTTAGGGACTTCCTGGAGTCCAGATTATTTGGCAGCACATAAACAAATTATTCAGGCTGCTTCCTGGGACCCCAAAACCAGGCAGTGAAATAAAAGTTAAAGGTGAGCAAACAGAAAGAAAGCCTCAAATTCCAACTACAATTAGCCCCAAGCTGAGAAGACAGCACATAGCAGCTCCCTAACCAAAACATGCTGCTTACACTGAACAAACATCGCATGCGCCATGACGGCCGCATGCCCACTGCACAGTGCATGCTCCAGGGAACTCTTAAACTGGAGTAAGTTATCTCCCATGGCTTAGTCCATGCTGCGCTGCTGTAACAGAATACTTGAGACTGGGTCATTTATAAATAACGGAGATTTATTTCTTACAACTCTTGAGGCTGGGAAGTCCAAGGCCATGGTGTCCCTATCTGATGAGGGCCTTCTTGCTGTGTCATCCCATGGAGAAAGGTAGGAGAGCAAGAGAGGGAGAGGAGGGAAGGAGATCAAACTCATCCTTTCATTGGGAGTGCATTCCCATGAAAATTAACCCACCCTCATGATAACTAACCCACTCACATGATAACTAACCCACTCCCATGATAACTAACCCACTCCCGTGATAACTAACCCACTCTCATGATAACTAACCCACTCCCATGATAACTAACCCACTCCCATGATCACTAGCCCACTCCCATGATAACTAACCCACTCCCATGATCACGAACCCACACCCATGATGACTAACCCACTCCCATGATGACTAACCCACTCTTATGATAACTAACCCACTCCCATGATCATTAATCCACTTCCATGATCACTAACCCACTCTCATGACGACTAACCCACTCCCATGATGACTAACTCACTCGCATGATGACTAACCCACTCCCATGATGACTAATCCACTCTCATGATCACTAACTCACTCCCATGATCACTAACCCACTGCCATGACAACTAATCCACTCCCATGATCACTAACCCACTCCCATGATCACTAACCCACTCGCATGATCACTAACTCACTCCCATGATAACTAACCCACTCTCATGATAACTAACTCACTCCCATGATCACTAACCCATTCGCATGATCACTAACTCACTCCCATGATAACTAACACTCTCTCATGATAACTAACCCACTCCCATGATCACTAACCCACTTGCATGATAACTAACCCACTCCCATGATCACTAACCCACTCCCATGATCACTAACCCACTCTCATGATAACTAACCCACTCCCATGATCACTAACCCGCACCCATGCTCATTAACCCACTCTCATGCTAACTAACCCACTCCCATGCTAACTAACCCACTTCCATGATAACTAACCCACTCCCATGATCACTAACCCACTCCCATGATCACTAACCTGCACCCATGATCACGAACCCACTCTCGAGGTAAGAGTATTCATACATTCATGAAGCGAGAGCCCTCATGGCCTAATCATCTCTTAAAGGTCCCGCCTCTCAATGCTGTTGCATTGGGGATCAAGTTTCAAACACATGAACTTTGAGGGATGTCTTCAGACTACAGCACCCACCCACTTGGATGTTTGTAAGTAGGGACTGCAAATAAATGTCTATGGATCCACATAAAGGCCCCCACGGAGAAACTGAGTCTTTGTCCACCTCTGTCTTTAGGAAGGAAATGTGGAAAGGGAGCAGCCACCTTAATACTTTGGGGATGAAGAAGCCCTTTATTTATTTTCCATCTTTTTTTTTTTTTTTTTTTTTTTTTTTTTTTAGACAGAGTCTCGCTCTGTCGCCCAGGCTGGAGTGCAGTGGTGCCTTCTCGGCTCACTGCAAGCTCCGCCTCCCGGGTTCACGCCATTCTCCTGCCTCAGCCTCCCGAGTAGCTGGGACTACAGGCGCCCGCCACCATGCCCGGCTACTTTTTTGTATTTTTAGTAGAGACGGGATTTCACCATGTTAACCAGAATGGTCTCGATCTCCTGACCTCGTGATCCGCCTGCCTCAGCCTCCCAAAGTGCTGGCATTACAGGCGTGAGCTACAGCACCTGGCCTTCATTTTCCATCCTTTCAATGAGCATTTAAGGAATGGCCAGTGCGTCCTTGGGGATTGCAAGGCAGGGGCCATGCTTGATGCCTGGGGGATGCTGAGACTCAGAGAAGGCTTTCTGTGAGCATCTCTTGGTGTGGACCAGGACACGCTGCAATCCTCAGCAGCAGTTCAGTTGGTCACAACATGATGCGACTCCTTCTATGCCCTCATCTCGCTTCCCAAAATAGAATTCAAGACAGGAACTGACTTGTTGGGACCAACTGGATGATGTCCACTGTGGCCACCTACCCACAGCATCCCATCTTGGTGAAGATGAGAAGGCAGAGGAGGGACAGGCAAACTCTGGGGCCAGAGCTCACCAACTGGGAGCTTCCACGCCTTGCCAGTCCCTCTTTTCCACATTGAGGACACAATCGGCGGTTCCAGTTACTATTTGTGGTTGCTACAAAGGAGTATTTTAGATTAAAAAGGAAACATCTGTCAGCAGGCTTTGGAGCCACAATTCCCTATTAGTGATTGATTTCATACAACCAGAGTGTCATAGGACTACCATGGCCACAGATCTTGGATTTTCAGGGATAAGTCCCAGTCGCCCATCTCTATTCTTTTAAGCAAAGGTGATTTATCACATGGATGACTTAAATTTGGGCCCTTGTAAGACTCTTTGTATAAATGCATTTACACATCAGGGAGAATGCTGTCAGAACACCGGCTTTGATATTGGATGTAAAAGGGTGATCTCTGCGTTGCCTTGACAGACAGCACTTTGCAAAGGAGTCCGTCAAATAAATATCATTTGGATAATGTCGCAATCTCTGGACAAATCTGGAAACCCACTGGGGTAGCAAAGAATTAGGCTCTGGAGTCACCTGTCTGGAGAGAAAGCTCCTTGGTCATCTCGAGTAGGTCTTGCCTGTAAGTGTTTGGGCCATCTATGAGAGTGCTTCATCCTCAAGGCTTCGAAATGAAGAGTAAATGTTTCAAAAACGGGAATGAAATCGGCTTCTCCATCTTGCTCTCACGACAACGCCTGATGGATGTTTCCCTCCAGAATCAATAGAAAAGTTTATTTAGAGATTTGGGAGAGAGTCTGGGGGAAGGGGAGCCGTGCAAACAAATATTCCCCCAGCTGGCTTCCCTTACGTTGAGATCTGTAAATAATATTCTGCAATAACAGAAGTTATGAACCAACAGTTCTCATGGAGAGGAGAAAATGATGGCAAATAAAAGCGCTCATGCCCAGAACATAAAGCATCGTTCCTCCTGAGACTGACGAATGGAAATACTTACCTCAGCCACCAAGGGGAGCAGTAAGGGATCAGGTGGGGGTGGGGGCAGAACCAGGGGAGATCAGCTCAGCCCCCAGCCTGGGTCGTCAATCCATTTGTCAGCTGAGCCCACCATGTATGCACCAGAGGGTACTTAATTGCTCATAAAAATGATTTGCTGGATGTTTCGTTTTTTTAATAAACTATGGGGGTGGAGAAAACACGAAGTTCCATGGAGCATTGGCTTTTTACCTTTCAAATTCATAAAAACAAGCCCATGATCAGGAAGGAGAGCCAGGGAAGGAGTGGGCCGGGAGGATGCTCTGGGGATGGGGAGCAGAGCTCATTTTTGGAGAGTGTTTTCCCGCTGGTGGGAGACGGAAGGCCCTGCTGTGATGCTCCAGCACCACCGCCCACCCTGGGATGCCCAAACTTCTACTTCCATGTCCATTCTTCCTGGCGACTCGTCCATGCATAAGCCTGTCCTGTGGCTATTGGCCAGGTGCCTCCCCTGCTTAAGAGTTAGGAGGCTGGTTACCCAAGGGCATTGGCAAGAGGGTGGGATCGGGGGCTGCAGACGCCCCCGTGCCCTTCTCCTCAGATCTGCCCTTGACACGTCCAGGAATCACAAGGCCGGAGCACAAGGCTGGGGGAGGACTCTGCAGGCGGGACCCTCATCTGTCTTGCACACGACTTCCTCCCCCAGTACATCACACAATCCTGGACACAGTAGGTGCTCAATAAATAATGCGCCCAGGGTAACAGACCCCCATGAAGCAGCCACTTTCCTCTGAGGGAAATCACACTAAGCATTTATTCAACAAACGGCAGAATTCTGGGACAGCCCCCAGCCTTCAGACAGTGGTCCCTCTAATCCACCCCCCACCAGGCTCCACATGCCCCAGACCTGCCCCAGACCTCCTCTTCCCTCCCTCCTGGCTGGAGGCTTCCCCGAGGAGAGACCAGCCAGCCCAAACATGTCACCATAAACAAGCCTGCCGCCCCGCTGCCCCGGTGTGATTACTTCTCCTCGTCCCTTCTCAGGGCTGCAGAGGCCATGCTGAGCAGCCACTGGGCAGAAATGTCAGCTCCTAAATCAAAGACATACATCACCGCCGCCCAAATTAACACGTTTTATGGAGCCGTAAATGATTTTATGATAAATAGGCGCTGAGGGTTATGAATCAGGTTATGCAACGCCATCTTGCCCCTCAGCCCCAGTCCCCGTGGCTTTCAATTGAGCGGCGATACAGGGGGTGCGGAATGACATTTAGTTACATTAAATTGCAAGCGTGGCTTTTCTCCTCGCTGTTTTCCCCACATAAAATGAGGATGAACGCCCCTTCAGCAGCTCCGAGGCCTTTCTCAGCCGCAGGGACGGACTCGGCGCCCCGGGTCGCTGTGAGTTATTCATGAGGCCCGGCCCCCATCTCGGGGAGGCCTGAAGGCCACATCTGGGTAGAGATGGGCTAAGTAGGTTGCTCATTAGCCGAACCCTGAAACAAACGAGGAAAATGGTGCCTGGAGGCCGTGGACCCCCCCGAGCAGGCTCAGAGAGCGGGGAGAATCTCACCGAGAGCTCTGTGGACCAGATCTTCCCTTGCACTCAGGCTCAACTATGGACATGGCTTTTCAGAAGATCCCGTTGTTAGACCACAGGACATCTTCTCAAAGGCAGGGCAGGTCGGGGTGGGGGGCAGCAGCGGGAGACTGGGCTTTACAAAGGACTCTTTGCCTGGAAAGAAAGGAGAGAAAGGGGAGGGGAGCGGAGGGGAGGCTAAGGAGTCCCTGGCTTGGCAGTCAGCCCTTCTCACACCAAGAGGAAGCCTCATTCTAGAGACGCCCCGAAAACGGACAGGCACCTCAACTTCTCTCCTTTCCTAAGATCTGAAGGATCATTCCATTTCAGCCCTGAGAAAGCAGGAAGCCTCCTGCCATCCTGGTCAGAAGATAAACTTTTAACTTGGGGAGTGAGGGAGGAGAACACTTTTTAAAGATTTACAAAAACTCAATGAAAGTTAAGTCTTTCGAGTGGATGAGACATTAAGGATGGAGAAGGTGGGAAACGGGTTACATTGCTGAAATGGAGAGGAGAGAAAACATTTCCACATCCCATGACTGTCCCCACTGCGTAAAAACACAGTTCCCACCTGGTCCCAAGCACCTGGGCAGGATCCATCTTTTAGTGTCTTGTAGCTTCTAGAACAGTAAATGAAGTCAGACGTCTTCTCTCACTCTTTTTCATCCTCACCTTTCTCCCCAAACATATCAGGAAACAAAAAACATCTCCTTGGTTGTAAAGTCCTGAAGAACATCCAGCTGTTTCACTGAAACACTCATCTTTGCTGATAACATTTCACATCCATCTAGGCCCTGGGCATCAGGGAACGAGGCCCACTGCGGACTGTGTGGTAGGGAGAGCTGATAGGTAACTACCTGGAGGAATCGATGAGACCCAGTGCTCAGCTCTGGGGGCAGGGGCCTTCCCCAGGCTGGGCGATCAGGGGCCTTCCCCAGGCTGGGCGATCAGAGACACCTCACACATAGGTTTTCCAGCACCTGGTTTAGCCTCTAATAGGCCACAGTATATTTCAGAAACAAGTACAATAAATGGGGGTGCCAGCAGCAACAGATCATTTCTGAGGCTTAGAAACAAAAACAAATTCATCTTTTTGGAAATGAACTCAGAACCTGGAGTTTATTCCTTGAAACTCATTCCTGGTCTAAGCCTCTCTCTTCCTCGATGCTGGAAAAACCTTATACTCAGCTTGACACTGCTTGGAACTGAACTGAAGGAACAACTGTGATAAATGTGGGCAATGCTGAGATTAAGCAGAAGTCGAGAATGAGGACCCAGCACACACCCCGTTCTTGATGGGAATTAGCCTCTGGCTCGGCCACCAACACCGGCCTTGCTGACATCGTACCTTGTATGGCAATGAGCATGCATGAAGCTTCTAGTTTCTTTCGCCATCACCAATAGACATTTATTGCACAGTTATGATGTGCTTCTCGTGTACGTAACAGAGAAAAAGAAAAGCAACACCTCACTGGAGAGCTGGACCTCAGGGGCCCCTGGAGAATCCCGCAGCTACGTGTGGCCTGTTTTGAGGGGCACCCCTTGGCAGGATGGTAGAAACTTGAGATACACAAACAGACCCATACTTGAGGCAGCCTCTCCATCCCAGTTCTGCCTGGCACCAGCACTGCACACAAAAAAAGGTTTAACCCAAAACCTCAAAAAGAGGCCACTGTGTAGACAAAAGCCACAAACTGGTTCTGCAGGTCCCAGTTCCCCTACTACGAAAGAGGCCACATGAAAACAGAGGATGCCAGAAGCGAGGAGAGTCCCTCCGGGGGGACATGGATGGTCAGGTTTTCTCCCATGACACCTGCAGCCAGGAAGCTGGTAGGAAGCACCATCGCTCCAGACCAGCCTTGTCCTCAAATTACCTCACTTGCATCCAGGCCACCTGGACCACCTGCCAAAAGTCAAACTTCCATGGACCTGACCCGGCCTTTCAGAATCAGGGTCACTGGGGCTGAGTCCTAGGAACCTGCCATTCGAGGTTCCCAAATGAATCTTCTGCAAGCTCAAGTTTGAGAAACCCAGTCTCTCCTTCCTGTGGCTTCCTTAGAGAGTCCACATCTGCAGTAGAGACACATGTCCCAGGACAGGGGATTCCACACCTTCGGAACCTCTCTCCCATGCCATGTCTCCTAGCAGCCTAGAAACCCAAATTAAGGGACGGGAGGAAGGAGATGGGCTTTGGCTCTAGGCCTCCCTGCAGCTCTTGGTATTCATGCCTCCCAGGAGATGCCTCCACCCCAGCACTCCAGCCTCCCCTCTCCTGGCATCCATCACCAGGTCATAACCCATATCAGGCTGTCACCTGTCTGATGGAGAGCTCTGTGCGGGCAGAGGCCAGGCCTGGCTTGTTCACAGCTGTAAGGCCAGTGCCTGAGGGTGGCTGGCATCCAAGAAGGGAATAATTTGGAAGAACAGAAGACGGCAACCTCATTCCCCCATGGTTCACCACTCTCTGCCCCAGCCTTCTGTTCATGATGATATGTGTGTCCCACATCTGTAACGGGCTTCACGGGTGACGACGTTCTCTGGTAAACTCATCCCTGTGACATTGTAGTAGCTGCAGTGACACTCCCTGAGAACTCAGGAGAACTCTCTGCGCACCTGTGCCTGGGCTGGCAGAGGGACCACCAGACTCCTGGTCCGTATCTCCTGCTGGCAATGCTAACACCACGTGGGGCAGAGGAACCACCAGGCTCCAGGTCCGCATCTCCTGCTGATGACCCCAATGGCACGTGGGACAGAGGGACCACCAGGCTGCTGATCCATATCTCCTGCTGGGACCCCAATGGCACGTGGGGCAGAGGGACCACCAGGCTCCCGGTCCGCATCTCCTGCTGGGACCCCAATGGCACGTGGGGCAGAGGGACCACCAGGCTCCCGGTCTGCATCTCCTGCTGGGACCCCAAGGGCACGTGGGGCAGAGGGACCACCAGGCTCCCGGTCCGCATCTCCTGCTGGGACCCCAAGGGCACGTGGGGCAGAGGGACCACCAGGCTCCCGGTCCGCATCTCCTGCTGGGACCCCAATGCCACTGAGATTCCTGACGTTGGTTTCTGTAAGATGTTTCTAAGGTTGAGGGTTTAGCTCTGATGGGAGTCTCACAGGCCCGGGGTCTTCGTGACCCAGGGTCTGAGTTTCCTGGCCATGGCTCCCCTAAGCCAGCCAATGCCTTTCCTCACCCAAACCGGACCTGCTTCCAACACAGGGAGCATGACTGAAGGAGAAAGCACTGCAGAAGGAGTGGCTGCCGGTGCTCAGCTGGGCTGGAGCAGGTCCAAGAGCTCGAGGCCAACATGGCGAAACCCCGTATCTACTAAAAATACAAAAATTAGCTGGGCGTGGTGGTGCATGCCTGTAATCCCAGCCACTCGGGAGGCCGAGGCAGGAGAATCGCTTGAACCCAGGAGGCAGAGGTTGCAGTGAGCCGAGATCGCGCCATTGCACTGTAGCCTGGGTGAGAGTGAGACTCCGTCTCAAAAAAAAAAACAAAAGAAAAAACAAGAAACAGAGCTCAAGGGAGACAGCTCGACGAGGGACACCCGTCCTCAGCAGAACACAGTGTGTCTCAGGTAGAAGCCCCACAGGAAGTCTTGAGGACACCAGAAGGATGTGCCCCTCTCCAGGTGTGGGGCTCAATCACCGAGGCCCTCAGGCCCCCCCGAGCCCCCCCCCCTCTGAGCCAAGCAACAAAGAAACCCCATCCCAGCCTCTGGACAGGAGCAGGAAAGGACACAGAAGGAGGGGCTCCTGCAGCTCAGAGAGACCCACACCAGCCCCGACTGGCCCCACGAGACCCAGGCCTCCAGGCGGGGCGAGGGCACACTAGCGACCCCAAAGGACAGTGTGCAGCAAGCACTTCGGGGGGTTCCCCAGGAGGGTGCGGAGCAAGGGGCTTCTGACCTTGGTATGGGACAGGTCAGGCGTGGCCTGGCAGGGAGGATGCCCGGTGGGGAGCCTATAAGCATGATCCCTGGGCACTACCCTCAGGGGCACAGGAGGGAAAGGACAGGCTCCGGGTTTACGGCGTCACACAGATGCTTCCACGCGAGTCTCTGTGCGGCCGTGGAGGACCCACGCACTCCTTGGCTTCTTACAGCGCCTTCCCAGAAGCATCCGCTCTTCCAGAGGTTTTCACTTGAGCAGCACAGGGACCTTGTTTTAATACAGGACTTGCAGCCCAGGTGCCCCACGCCTCGAACCGTCTGGGGGAAGGAGCGTCCATGGAATGTCATCATAAGTAGACAAATATGTCTATACACACACAGAGACAGAAAGAGACACAGGGACAGACACAGAGAGACAGAAATAAAGAGAGACAGAGAGTCAGAGAGACGCACAGAGAGGGAGACACGCAGACAGACAGAGAGGCAGAGAGGCAGACAGAAGCAGAGACCGTGCAAGAAAGAGACAGAGAGACAGAGAGAGAGAGAAAGAGAAACAGAGACAAAGAGAGAGAGGGAGGCAGGGGCTGAGAGCACTCCCCAGTGCGCAGACAGAGGTGGCTCCCAGAGCCGAGGGCCATGAGGGAGTCTTGGTGAGAGAATGCAGCTATTTTGATGGAAACTCACCCCACACACAAAAAACAAACTCCCCACTGCAGGCTCACCAGGCAGACCCATGGCATGGCAGGGACCGGAGGGGCTCCGGAGACCTTCCAGCGGGCTCCTCCCTCGTAGAGAGGACAAACGGAGGCCTCCACAACCACGCACTCTCAGTGGCGGGGCTGGGGCCAAGGTGCAGGTTTCCATCGTCTGTTTTTCTCGCTCCATGCCCGGTCTTTGGCCTCCGGGGGCCTCAAGCCAGGGCAGCTGGTGGGCCCTCCCTAGAGAAGACATCCAGGCCACTACAAAAACCCACACTGAAGGGCTGCATGGGAGAAACAAGGAAGGATCTAAAAACAGGAGGTTCCAGCCACCAAGAACCTAAACCTCCCTGTTCATTCCCTCGTTCATCCAGCGAGTGCAGAGAAGCTTCACAGTGAGCCGCACTCCACCCAAAGATGAACAGTAGAGACAAACGGTGAAAGGCCGGTTAGAGTCAGCATGACTCAGAGAGAGATGAGCCAGCGTGGGGAGGGACGGCGTGGAGCACGCTTCCCGGAGGAGAGGACTAGGAGGCTGGTGGACGGGAGGCCAGCATCTCAGGGGGATGGATGGGGAGACGGGTGTGCTCTCTCACACCCAGTGCTTCTTCCTCCAGGAGCCCTGGCCGCCCTTACAATTAGGTGGGCCAAGTGGCGTGTTCTGGCCAACGGGTTGTGAGCTGGGGTGACGCGTGCCGCTTCTGGCAGGGATGTCTCATTCCTGTATGCAAAACTCTTCAGCACCGTCTTCCCCAGGGAACAACTGGATTGGGCTGTTCTTGCATTGCTATGGAGAAATGTCTTCCACTGGGTAATTTATAAGAAAGGAGGTTTAATTGGCTCATGGTTCTGCAAGCTGTATGGGAAGCATAGCCCTGGCAACAGCTTCTGGGGAGGCCTCTGGAAGCTTCCAGTCACAGCGGAAGGCAAAGGGGGAGCAGGCACGCCACGTGACGAAAGCAGAAGCGAGAGAGAGAGAGCTGGGGGAGGCGCCACACACTTGCAAATGACCTGATGTCACGAGAACTCACTCACTATCATGAAGACAGCACCGAGGGGACGGTGCTAAACCCTTCATGAGAAAACCACCTCCATGATCCAGTCACCTCCCACCAGGCGCCACCTTCAATTCTCGGGATGACATTTCCACATGAGATCTGGACGGAGACAGATATTCAAACCACATCAACAGCCAAGAGGCCCACTTGTCCCAGGTAGTGAAGCCGTAACTGGAAGAGCTGCCACCAGCCTGGATCCCTGAGTGACCTGTGGAGCAGAGACCCTGCCAGCCTGTCACATGTGTGTCCTGTGAGCAATAAACGTGCCGTGCCATGTGTGAGGCAGGCTTAGCCCACAACAGCACTGGCCTCAAGGGAGCACTACACATTATTATTTTTGTTAAATCTCATCCCTGAGTTTACATCTTTTTAATATAAATCTTTTTAATCTTCTGTGTGATTAAATGGGAACTATGTATAAAGCACTCCTGGTGCAAACCAAAGTAGAACGCTTGTCTCAGAGAAAAACCCCTGAACCCTGTGAAACAACCGTGAGCTGAACTAGCTGCTTTTTATGAGATATCGTTTTTGCTTGAGAGAATAACTAAGACAAACTCTGGTTATTCAGACATGGGTATTTGGCAGACATTTTCTCAAAATATATAAAGTGAGCCTGTCACTTCAAGGAAAACAATTGACAATATTTGTTGCCAATAATAGAGTTCTGGCTTTCAAGCAAAAATTAGAATGTTGGAAGACTCGTATCCACCGCCAGGAGCTTGACAGCTTCCCAGCACTTAAAGGCTTTTGTGATGAAGCACGTGGTGATATTATTGAATGTGATTCTTGATATTGAATGAAGAAATGTGTTAGCATTTGGAAGATCTGCAAAACGCAGTGAAACGTTATTTTCCAAATGACCGTGGTGTGATGTTTCAAAATTACACATGGGTTAAAAATCTATTCTTTGAATGGAAAAGGAAAAATTACTGACGGGGCTTTCCAATTTCCAATTGCAACTAACCTTTAGAAAACTACTGCTTATTGACTTCCAGTTTAGCATAAAGAAAAGTATCTGCAATTATCTAACAAAGCTTTTAAAATACTCCTCTGTTGTCCAACTACATACCTGTGTGAGGCCATATTTTCTTCATGTATTTTAAACAAAACAACATATTGCAACAGATTGAATACAGAAGGAGTTCTGCAAATCCAGCTGCCTTCTCTCCAACCAAACATTACAGAGATTTGCTGAAAGGTAAAACAAAGCCTCATTTCTCACTATTTGCTGGTGGTGGGGTCTATAATTATTTTTATTGAAATCTGTTATTTATGTTAACCTGTAATTAGGCTTATGTATATCATCTTTTTGTTTTGTTTGGTTTTGTTTTGTTTTGTTTTGTTTTTGAGACGGAGTCTCGCTCTGTCGCCAGGCTGGAGTGCAGTAGCGTGATCGTGGCTCACTGCAACCTCCACCTTGTGGGTTCAAGCAATTCTCCTGCCTCAGCCTCCCAAGTAGCTGGGATTACAGACACGTGCCGCCACACCCAGCTAATTTTTGTATTTTTAGTAGAGATGGGTTTTCACCATGTTGGCCAGGCTGGTCTTGAACTCCTGACCTCATGATCTGCCCACCTTGGCTTCCCAAAGTGCTCGGATTACAGGTGTCAGCCACCACACCTGGCCTATCGTCGTTACTTTTAATGAATTAATAAGTACATGACTTGTAAGTTTCTCCATTTTTGTCGGTAAAGAAGAAATTATCAATAGAGATAATCCACATCCACCAAAGCTCTGTGGGAACCTCAGTAACTTTTAAAAGTACAAAGGGTTTCTGAGACTAGAACATAGGGGTCCAAATTCCTGAGCCTGGAGTTCAGGCCATCCACGGAGTCACCCAGCTGACCTCCCCGCACACCCTGTCCATGCTGGCTCATGTGTTCCCGCACCCTCCTTCCAGAACACCACACCTGCTTCAACTTTCTCATGGTGCAGCTGGGTGAAAACCCTTCCCCACCTCCATGTAAGCTTTTAACCATTCCAAAAGCCCAGCTCAGGATCCTGCCCCTAGCAAAGCTCCCAAGTTCTCCCGACTACAGTGCTCTTTGTCCCCAGAACACCTGTAGCCACCTGAGCCTTTGCCTTGTCCTAAGACATAAATGACAGCAGGAGGCACAGGGCAAGGCGTTGTGATTCACCCCACACAAAGGTGCTGCATCTGCTCCGACCGAACTGACATCACCACAAGAGAGGGGACAGCCTGGGGTCTGCATGGGGCCCAGTCTAGGGCCCAGACCCTGGTGAATGCCACATGAGGAAACAAATGAACAAGAAAATGGAGGCCTTCCTCTCCCATGGGTCTTCCACTGATTAGACAGTCCCAGAACCTCAAGTCACAGCTTTCTAGAGCTCAATGGGGCCGGGCACAGTGGCTCACGTCTGTCATCTCAGCACTTTGGGAGGCTGAAGTGGGTGGATCAGTTGAGGTCAGGAGTTCAAGACCATCCTGGCCAACACGGTGAAACCCTGTCTCTACTAAAAATACAAAAATTAGCCTCATATCATGGCAGGTACCTGCAACCCCAGCTGCTCGGGAGGCTAAGGTATGAGAATTACTTGAACCTGGGAGACGTGGAGGTTGCAGTGAGTCAAGATCGTGCCACTGCACTCCAGCCTGGGTGACAGAGAGAGACTCTGTCTCAAAAAAAAAAAAAAAAAAGAAAAGAAAAGAAAAAGAAAAAAAGGAAAGAAGAGCTCAATGGGAGCTCTCTGGGTTTCCTTCAGGCCTGAGCTGGGAGAAGGAGCCCACCCCACTCCTGACACCATTATTCTTCAGTATACCCCAGGGGCTCCCCAGATGACCCAGTGTGGCCATCGGCCTCTCAAAACCTGAGCAGCTCCTTGAGATTTCATATAAACCAATCAGAAATAATCAGTGCTCATTTTTTTTTTTTTTTTTTTTTTGAGACTGAGTCTTGCTCTGTCACCAGACTGGAGTGCAGTGACACAATCTCAGCTTACTGCAACCTCCACCTCCCGGGTTCAAGCGATTCTTCTGCTTCAGCCTCCTAAGTAACTGGGACTACAGGTGTGCACCACCACGCCTGGCTAATTTTTTGTATTTTTAGTAGAGACGGGGTTTCACTATGTTGGCCAGATGGTTTCGATCTCTTGAACTCATGATCTGCCTGCCTCGGCCTCCCAAAGTGCTGGGATTACAGGCGTGAGCCACCGCACCCAGCCTGTGCCTTTTAAATTTTTGAAAAATGATTAAGAGTGTTGGACTCGGGTGCAGCACACCAACATGGCACAAGTATACATATGTAACAAACCTGCACGTTATGCACATGTACCCTAGAACTTAAAGTATAATAATTAAAAAAAAAAAAAAAAAGAGTGTTGGACTCAACTGGCTACATTAAAGGACAAGTGGTATTTAACTGGTCTGGAATAATCACAGTTACTTGTGACTGACAGAACAGTGAGTAGCAGATTAAAGACGGCTCGGCCTGAGCTGCCTCCCTGGGGTTTGGCAGTTTCGAGCATCTCCCATCTGTACCCGGAGCTCCCGAGGGAGAAGGATTCTGACCGTGGCATGGCCAGCCCTCTATCCCTAACCTGCTATTTTCCAAGAACAACTTGGGGGCCCTTTTTACATTCCTCTTTGCATTTTTCTAGTAACTTCTTTTAGACAAAACTCAAAGTAAGTAAGATGATATATACCCTTCCATTAATTGAGGAAACTGAGGCTCAGGGAAGATACAACTTGTTTAAGATATGGACGAGCCAAAGCCAACTCCAAGTTCCCTCCAGACCAGTGAAGATCGTGAGACCAGGTCTTGTTCCTGGTCTTTCAGGGCTATGGAGACTGGATGCTTCATCTTCCTTGACTCCCTCTTGCCATCTCTGAAAGGCAGGCTATGGGGAGGTGTATTAGTCAGAGAAACGCTCACTAGCTGCTGGAACGAACAGCACCAAAATGTCTGACACTCACATTTCCTGATGGCCAACGTATCATGGAGAATGGGTCACGATCCTGGTGGCCCTCGCTAAGGGTGATTCATGCACCTGAACTCCCTTTGTAACGGGATTCAGAATCTCAGGTATGAAGTCACCGAGCACAACGGCCCAGCCCTGCCTGCATGGAGGTCCTGGCTGGGGAGCACGTTCTCAACTAGGAATTCTGTCATCTCCTGACAGGGGGCAGAGTCTTTCCATTTTAGGAAGGCTTGGAGAGGATCGTGGGGCCCATCCTTGCCACCCCACCATTCCCTGCCCATGGAGTGTGCACCTCAGCCTCACACAAAATCTGCACCTGCAGCTGTGGTCATGGTCACCACATGGAGGCAAACTAAGACAGGCAGACAGTGGTCTCTGTGTCTTCCTCCAAAATCATCTTTGCAAGGTTCTTCACACTGCAGGCAGCAGCCACCCAGCCAGAACCTTAAGGACCTGCTCCCATGAGCAGGTGTCAGCCCTTCTGGACCCAGCTAAGTCCATAACAGGTGAGGTCTTGGGAACTAGCTGGACAGAGATGCCTCAGAGCCTGCTTCCAGGGTGGGGGCAAAGGATCTCAATGGAGGCTGTCCTCCTTCTCCCACCTCCCCAGCTGTCCCAGGGCTCTGGCAGGTGCTGGAGCTGCTGCTCCAACCCACATAGCAGCCAGTATCGTGCCCATGGTTCAGGATGCCCCGGAAGCCTATTCCCAAACAGAGAATCTGAAGGAATATTACACTGTACTCCAGCCTGGAAGCTTCTCGGCTCACAGGGCATTGCAGGCCAGGGCTGCTCCAGGCACACAAGTGCACCACCCTCCTCCTTTGTCTCAGAGGACAGCTTCCTCCCGGGCCCTTCGGGAAGTGTGCTTCTGATTCTTCAGCAGCTCTTGAGGCCTGCAGGAGGTTGCTACACTGGGCACATAGTAGAGGCCACTTACCTCTGCCTGTTGTCAACCCCCACGAGGTCACACTGCGCATCCTTCCTGTCCATTGCTGATGCCCCAAGCCCGGCACAGAGATGGCCTTCTGCAAATAAATGTCTGCAAAGTGAGATGCCACAATCCATTCCTCTGGACATTTTAAACAAACCACGGCCCCAGCCATGGCCACCTTCGCCTTCCTCTGGTGGCCCCACTCTTCTCTGGCCCAGCCTGCAGTTGTCACTTGCAGCACAGATTTGGCATCTCCCCCTGTCATCACAGAAGAATCGGTGTTTCCTCCAGCGTCCGGGCCATATGTCACCAAGGAGATGCAGAAACCACAGGGCATATGCCGGGCACCTGGTGACTGTGTAGCTGACTTGGCCCCACTGCTGATCCTGGGGACTGTGCAACCCTGGGAAGGGAGGGCCGGTGTCCTGCTACAGATGACAGAGCTGAGCCGTGAAAAGGGCGAGCAGCTTGCCCAAGGTCACCCAGCTAATTCGGGAGAGCAGAGTGGGGTCCTGGGGCTGGGTCCCTTTGCTGGGTTTCCATCCATCCATCCACTCAGTTCCAAGGAGCCTCTTCCCCCACCCCTCCACCATCCCCCTCCAGGAGACTGGCTCCAAGCTCTCAGAGTTATTCTCAGTATGAGAAGCAGAGTCATCTTCTAAAACATTCCCAGGGGAGTCACCTGCTCCGAGAAAATAATAACTCACCACATCAGACTCGAAACTGTGTGTAAGGAACAAGTACACATCTCCCAGGAGAAGCCTCAGATGCTGGAAACTGTGTTTCTGCAAATCAGGGAGCGAGGGCGGCTGCTGTGCCCAGCTCACGACCACTTACTCCTACTTTTCCAGCTCACTCCACACTCCTGAGCAGCACTGGGGTTCAGCTCACCTGCTGTGAGCCAGACAGACGACTTGCAAGCACTTCCCCAAGCCCACGGCTCTAGTTGGCCTCCCTGCCCTCTCCAATGCTCAGAGCAAGCTCAGGGGCTGCCTTGGAGTTCGCCAAGGGGCATCATGAGGTTTTAACCTCAAAGATATTACATTTGAATTCAGATCCCTTTACTCTTTCCAAACAAATTAGCCTCCCAGGACCGCCGGGCTGAGCCTCCGGCTTCTCCCACTAAATGGAAAGATGTCCACCTGCACAGCCAGCAGGCCTGGACACTTTCTCTATTAAAAGTTGAGGACAGTCCTTCTTCCACCAAGTCTGCCGTTGGGTCCCCGTCAGTCCATAGCCCTCCCTGGGGCCTCCTGCCAGGCTTCTCTGAAACGTGTTGATTTGTATTCCACAGTTGAAGAAAACTAATGTGGACCATAAAAGCTGGAGTGGAGAACTATCAAGCTCCAAGGGTGGTTTGTGAGTGAGGGCCTCTCTCGTGTGAGAATTAGTCATTGATCTTCTCCAAGACATTTCAAAGAGGAGCCTTCAATGACATGATCCAAACACATTCTGATGTGGTCAAAAGCTCAGCCCGGTGGCCAGTGCCAGCTCCATGCACAGAGGAGAATCCCAGGATCCTCCTGTCTGAGCCACCCTGAGGCCTGCAGGTGTAGTTGAGGCTCAAGGGATGGGCCCCCATCACAGAGAGATGGGGAAAAAGCCCCAAAATGAACTTTCTGATTCCAGTACCCAAACACAAGCCCGGGAACAAGTCCAAAGAGACTGCATCCATGGCTGCTTTTCTGAACCCACGTTTCCTGCTCCCTTTACTGGGTTTAACAGTGTCCCCCACAAACCAGCACCCAGAACTTAGAGAAAGTATAATTTAAAAAAATAAACAGTGTCCCCAAAGATTCACATCTACCTGGAACTCCATAATGTGAGTGTATTTGGGAATGAGGTATTTGCAGATGTAATTAGTTAAGACCAAGTCAAACTGAATGAAGGTGGACCCTAACCCAATGTGACCAGTGTCCTTAGAGGAAGAGAAAAGAGACACATAGGGATACACATGGGGGAAGCCACGTGGGGACAGAGGCAGAGACCAGGAATTGGGCAAGGCCAGGAACCAGCCCTGCCTGCACATTGATTTTAGGCTCCTGGCCTGCAGGACTGTAAGAGAATCAATTTCCGTGGTTCTAAGCCCTCCAGGTCATGGTACTTTGTTCTAGCAGCTTCAGGAATCTAACACAGCCCCCAGACTTCCAGCACGGTCACGGACCCAGCAGGCAGAGCTGAGCAAGCCGTCTTCCATAGCCCTCCGATGGGGCTTCCTCCCAGGGCCACAGCCTGGGCTCTAGGGTCCTGCCTCAAGATTCACAACTCATCAGTCCTGTAACCTGGGAGACATAGCATTTTACAGCCCCATGACGACACCCTGGCAATGTTCACTCTGCATTTTCTTTTTTTTTTTTTTTTTTTTTTGAGATGGAGTCTCGCTCTGTCGCCCAGGCTGGAGTGCAGTGGCCGGATCTCAGCTCACTGCAAGCTCCTGCCTCCCGGGTTTATGCCATTCTCCTGCCTCAGCTTCCCGATTAGCTGGGACTACAGACGCCCGCCACCTCGCCCGGCTAGTTTTTTGTATTTTTTAGTAGAGACGGGGTTTCACCGTGTTAGCCAGGATGGTCTCGATCTCCTGACCTCGTGATCCGCCCGTCTCAGCCTCCCAAAGTGCTGGGACTACAGGCTTGAGCCACCGCGCCCGGCCCACTCTGCATTTTCTGTGTGTGCAATGCCAAGGCGGCAACTTTGAACAGGACAAGTCATCTGTCTCCACCTGAGCCTGCATCCCCATGGAACCTCCTTGGGGAGCTGAAACCCAGGAGGCAAATGACTTTTGTGGAAGTCATGATGCTGAGTTCACTACTTTTTCCTCCTTGCATCTGCTGAGCTTGACCTATACACCACCATCCCCTGCTTTTCCCCAAGGAGCAGGGGGGACCTTGTGTGACTGCTCCTTGTAATGAGTCTTTGGAGGCAACAGGTCCCTGTACAGGGCCCTCGAGTCAGCCCCTCCTCCTGCCTGTCTCCCTGGATACACTGTCATTCCTTATGCCCTTGTCCGTCCTTCCGGTGGATGGAGAGCTGCCCAGGACAGGGCATGAGGCTGGGCCCGGGGGACGCAGACACCATGCACAGGAGCCTGCGACTGACACCTCTCTGGAATCAAAGCCAAGAAAACACTTTCTATAAGTCACCCTGAGATCAAGGGCAGACACAGAAGAGAAGTGGCCCTAATTTGCAAGTCACCCCAGTGGGCCCTCCCAGTGGGAGGTGTGATTTCTCTTAACCCCTTCATTCCTGGTCAGCTGAAGCTCCAAAGGCCAGGTCCTCCCACTTAACAACCCCCCCGCTCACTCCCAATCGCTAAGGTTGGTGCATCATCTGATGGTTTTGATCAGAGATTTCAGGACCATCTGGCTGCCAGGGTGCTGGAAACTCTTGCCAGCTCTTGAAATAACTCAGCCTGGCTTCATTCACAAGCAAGCACAGCTGCCCTGCAGTTTTGGGTCAGGACACTGGGTTGGAGCATGGAAAGAGGCAGTGGGGCCCTCAGAGCCAGGCTGGGACGCAGCCAGGACCCATGAGGAGGGGTCAGTGCTGAGCCCCCACCCAGGACTGTCCAGCTCCCTCAACCACCTTCCTCAGAAGCAAAGTATCCCAGCAGTTCCAGCACGGCTCTGGGGTTTCCAGCCAACTTTGAACCTGGCTTGTCTCCTTCCCTGGCACAGAAGTTCTGCTCTTCACAGCCTCAGGGTTTGGCACCCCCCCAATGCCCCCTCAGCCCCCTTCCTCCATTCTACAGCCAGTCTCCTCTTCCTCTTCCATTCCCACAAGGATCCTTCGGGTTCTGCTGTCCCTTGTTTCCATAGAGCCACAGAGCAGAGTTCTGCAACCTGGAAGGGAAGCCCCCGCCCACCTCCCAACCCTCCCTCCTTCCCCAGACAGGACCTCCCCATCCTCTTCCCAGCCTGTCAGGGTGGTGAACAGCTAATCAAATCCACCCTCCTAAAATGTCTGTGGATGGCAAAGGTAGAGTAAGAATGTGGATCCAGGGCATGAACCCAAGAGGTGAGCTGTGTGAATTAGAGGGGCCGCAGTGGGCCAGTGGGGAGAGTCTATGGGCAGGAGGGCCTTGTGGTATCCTAAAAATCTCACCATCTCCTCATCACATATGACTGTCAGAAGTACCTCAGAGTGAGAGAGCCCTGAGTTCAAATTCTGGCATCCCAGCTCAATGGCCCTGGGACCCCATTCACCTTCTAGGCCACCTCCATGATGATGGGGGCATCCTAGCTTCTTGCTCACACAGGCAGGATTTAATAAACTTCCAAGTGCTGCCTCCTATGCTTTGCGAACCTAGGAGCACACACAGATGTAAAAGGCATTTTCACTCACTTCCCGAGCTTTTCCTGAGAGTCCATGCAGTGTGCCAGGCATGACTTAGACCCAGCGGTGCATAGCCCTCCCCTATGTCACCCCTGTCCAAATAAAGGCTCTCCGGATGGGTCTCTGCAGTGGGATCAAAGGCCTGGCTTCCCAGTGCAATCCTGGAGGCAAAGAGCTAGAAGATGAACTTTCTTCAGATCTGAATTGCCCCAGAGCAACACCACCCTGGCAACTGGGAAAAATGAGTTCCAAAGAGGTGGCAGTAACGAGAGGGCTCCTAGAACAGAGTCGTGGCTCAGGACCGGGGCAAGACAAAGGGCCTTGGTCTGCCATATGTCCTGGTGCCTTTCAAGATCCCAGAAGGAACCTCCTACTCTTTAGGAATCCCAGGTGGTCTTGAGCCCTTGGCATGGCACACTGCAGGACCTGCTATCCCTGCACTTTGCAGTGGAACCATCTCTGAATAATTCACAGGCATTATTAAGTCAGGTCTCACAGACCTAAATCCTTGTGGATCTCTAATCAAATTATGGCAAAGTGAATGCCGTTAAGCTCTTATTAGCAGTAATGGTATTTTAAAATAATAGAATGTTTTCGAGGTGTGTGATGGAGTCTTTAAGTACTTTTGGCATGTCAGCTTTCAGCTAGCGTCTGTAGCTCCCCCCAGCCATTAGTTATGCAGATAATCAGAGCAATAGTCAGCCTCGGCTGCAGGAACAAACAATCCCAGCATCTCAGGAGCTGACCACGAACAGTTGTTTCTTCCTCATGCACACCATGGCTGAGACTGGCTGCAGCCCTGCTCTCCTCCACTGGGCTCTGTTGGGATCTGCATGTCTTTCCTTTCCTAAAACTCAGGCTGAAGAAGTGCCCAGACCCTGGGGCCCACTGTTCTCAGGAGCAAGACAGGTGGGGCCAAACCACCTGTGCACCCTTAAAGTTTCTGCTGGGAGCAGGCTTGTCACAGCCGTTCATGTTCCTTAGCCAAAGCAAGTCCCATGGCTGAGCCCAAAGCAAAGTGTGGCATGAAAGCCCACTCTGCCTTCAGATGAGCTGGGCATGAAGGGAGGTGTTATGAGTTCATTATGTCCCCCTAAAAGATACAATGAAGACCTAACTCCAAGGACCTCAGAATGTAATCTGAGTTGGAAACAGGACCATTGCAAATGGCCCCTAATCTGATGTGACTGGTGTCCTTATATAAAGGGGAAATGTAGGCCGGGTACGGTGGCTCACGCCTGTAATCCCAGCTCTTTGGGAGGCCAAAGCAGGCAGACCACAAGGTCAAGGGATGTAGATCATCCTGGCCAATATGGTGAAACCCCATCTCTACTAAAGATACAGAAAGAGTGTGGTGACAATCGCCTGTAACCCCAGCCACTCAGGAGGCTGAGGCAGGAGAATCACTTGAACCAGGGAGGCGGAGGTTTCAGTGACAGGAGACAGCGCCCCTGCACTCCAGCTTGGGCAACAGAGCGAGACTCCCCCACCTCTAAAAAAAGGGGGAGATACAGACACAAATGTGCACACAGGGAGAATGCCATGTGAAGATAAAGGCAGACATGGGAATGATGCTTCCAGGAGCCAAGGAGCACCAAGGAATGCCTGCAGCCTCCAGCAGCTGGGGAGAGGCCCGGAACAGAGGCACCCTCACGGCCTCGAGAGAACCAACCCTCCCACACCTTGATCCCAGATGTCTGGCCTCCAGCACTGAAAGACAATCAATGTCTATCACCGAAGCCAAGGGTCCTCAGCCCCTGGGTCACGGACTGGTACCAGTCTGTGGCCCATTAGGAACCAGGCTGCACAGCAGGAGGTGAGTGGCAGGTGATCAAGCAAAGCTTCATCTGTATTTACGGCCACTCCCCGT
The DNA here is from genome assembly GCF_007565055.1 of Rhinopithecus roxellana. Classification (NCBI taxonomy): domain Eukaryota; kingdom Metazoa; phylum Chordata; class Mammalia; order Primates; family Cercopithecidae; genus Rhinopithecus; species Rhinopithecus roxellana. The sequence continues at coordinate 21,943,193 of NC_044560.1, forward strand.
GGCTCACATTCCTGCCTGAGCTCCGCCTCCTGTCAGATCAGCGGCAGCATTAGATTCTCATAGGAGCACGAACCCGATTGTGAACCGTGCACGTGAGGGATCTAGGCTGCTCGCTCCTTATGAGAATCTAATGCCTGATAATCTGTCACTGTCTCCCATCACCCTTAGATGGGACTGCCTAGTTGCAGGAAAACAAGTTAGCTGCAGGAAAATGGATTCTACACTATGGTGAGTATATTTATATATAATATATATAATTATTCTATTACATATTATAACTTAATAGAAATAAAATCCACAATAAATATAATGCACTTGAATCATACAGAAACTATCTGCCCACCCCCAATTCATGGAAAAATTGTCTTCCATGAAACTGGTCCCTGGTGCTAAAAAGGTTGTGGACTGCTGGTCTAAGCCACCCAATTTGTGGCACTTGATTATGGCAGCCCCAGGAAACTAATAATGGAGGAAATAAGTAATTGGGAGAAAATAATACCAGAGGCCACTGATGAGTGCCCAGGAAAGTCTCCAACATGCTAAGGGCATCTGCATTGCCAGCGCTGGGGCTGCTAAATGCCACGTGTGCCTCGGGGCGTGGCCTTCCTCTCGCGTCTGCTTCCTGCCAGCGTGAGTCTGCGTGGCTTTACCGGACAGCTTCTGATCTCCTAACAGGGAGTTTGGGGGGCAGGAGCTGCCATTTCAATCTCGTGTTATGACTGGCGGGTAGTGGCTGCAGCCTTTTAATGTTGCAGGTGTTCTGACGGCTGCCCTTGGCACTCTGAGACAATTCCATTGTTGGTGCCCCTAACTCGTCTATAGAGAAGCTCAGGGACTCACTGGGAACACACGAGAGGCAAGGGCTCCAGAGAACAAGTGGATGTTGAAGTCACACAAATCTGCATCCAGACCAAGCTCTGAGGGTAAGCGGAGAAAACACCCTTCCCCCATCTCTTGCACTGAATGCAGCTGTGAGTCCTGAGCAGAATGCAGGCAGCAGCCCCTCCACAGACAGAGGCAGACTGAGGATGAGGGCCAGGGTTCAATATCCTGCTGAGCCAACAGTGAGGCTACCATTTTATTTTCCTCAGGTATCCCTCAGTCTAGACTCAACACAGCCTCATAACCCACAATCAATATCATGTGGACAGAGGGGGCTACAGAAAAGCCCTCTAGTTCTGGTTTGCAGAGGGAGTCCCTAACATTCAGGGAAAGCAGGGGAAATCTCCTCTCCTTTCTCTCCTTTGTTCTTTCATGCCCCAATCCCCAGGCAATCCCACTGTGGCAGTAACACTGAGAGCAGGGGCAAGAGTCCCCAGGAGCCTAAAATCGCAAGACAGAAGAGGCTTCCTCTCTGATTGGAGGTGGGTGCTGTGGTCCTCAGAGGGTGGGACAAACCTCTATTGCTTTTCTTCTTTCTTTGTCCTCCTGCCAGTTGGCCCCAGGCGGGATTAGTTGCAGGACGTACACGGCAGAGCTGGGTTTAAATAAAGCTGAAAGCAGAGCTCTGAGGAATCAGAAAATTCCAGGGAGATGGCAGAGAGGGAGAGCCTGGGAAACTTCTAGGCTTATTTCTAAGCTGCCCATGTGTGGATCTGATCCTATACATTGTGAAAAAGGACTTTGAGATCTGAACTAAGAGACAGACTAGCTCCTGGGTCCCAGGCTGGCCACCGAGCGGCACACAGGCAGGACAGATCCAAATACAAACACTGAAAACAAAACTGGTGCTGAAACCATGACCCTCAGCAGGAGGGCATAACTAGTGGCTTCAACATAACTAGATGAGAGCTGACCAAATTAACAAAGATATCAACATTCTCAATAAGATTTAATAATGTCCCAGAGACCCATAATGCACGTTCAGAATATCCAGGATGCATCCAAAACCACTCAGCATCTAAAGACCCAGAAACAACTCAATATCCCCCAAGAAAAGACAATTGAATAGACACAGATGCCAAGGTGACACAGACGTTGGCATTTTCGTACAGACTTTAAAGCATCTACTATAAAAATTATCCCACACGTAAGAGGAAACTCTTGAAACTAATAGAAAGAAAGCAAATTTCTGTAAAGAAATAGAAGATAAAAACCAAAAAATACATAATCACAGTAATAAAAAAAAAAAAACTTCATTGAGTAGGCTCAATAGCAGAAGACAGACAACAGAGAAAAGAGTCAGGGAACATGAAAATATCTCAGCAGGAAATTATCTAACTGGACAACAGAGTGAAAAGAGGTGGAAAAAAATCAACAATGACTCAGGGACCCGTGGAGCAACAGCAAACTGACCTCTGACCCTTCGCTGCCCTCTGACCCTTCGCTGCTCTAGAGTTATTGGAAACGTTTCCAAACTTCCCTGAACCTCAGGTTCCTCCCCGCTAAAGTAGTGGGTAACTTTTCGTTTCAACAGACATCGTCTCATTAAATCCTCATAACAGCCAACTTACATAGGTATAGGTAATAGTACCTTCATTTTACACATAAGGAAACTGAGGCCGAAAGTGGTTAAAAATCTTTACCCAACTCAGTGTCACGGACACACCAGCCACAGAACCCGCATTGCTACTCTTCATGGCCATCCTCCTTCCTTCAGTAAATACCCATGCTGCTGCGTGTGGGGTGATGGACGATGGGCGGGCATCCATTTGGCACATTGAGACAGGAGATGTGTGGAAACCTTAGTTGCCTGAATTCTAGTCCTTGCTTTGACACAAACCAAAAGCTTGACTCAGAGAAAGTTACCCCCGCTCCCCCCATCTCAGCTAAGCTTCCTCATCTAGAAAATTGAAGCACTGGATTCTATTATCCTGAAGGTCATTGCCAACTCTGGCAGTTAAGGATTCCAATCCTCTTCCTCCAGGAACTTGCAATTACTTCCTGAGTGTAGCACAGGTTCATGCGCCAGTCACAAAGGGGATGGTGCTGTCCTGAGTGCTGAAGAAGAGACTCCTGCAAGCTTTGGGAGCCGGCAAGTTTTCTGAGCAATGCCTTTCCCTGGGGCTTCCTCCAACCTTTCCACATGAGCTCCACTGAAAGCTGACTCTGTTTATGAGCACATTTCATGCTGGAGGGGGTTGTTCAGGTTAATCCATTTCTCTCTCAAACTCCTGCCTCTTTCAAGTGTGCTTAAGACTTCTCTGCCCAGTCTTGAAATGCTGCCTCCCAGGCTGTTTGTGCTTTCAACTATATTCTTCCCTGCCTTTGCCCAGCTGCAGTTCTCTAAGTCCTTCCTCTGCAGGTCACATGTCCCTTGAGCATTTACCTATGGGGCTACAGTCTGCCAAGTCTGCCAGTCTGAGGGACCCTTAGGTTTGTCTGTGACAGAAGGAACCTACCTATGCTCTGGCATCTTTCTTTGAAAGGTCTTCTGGGCCCTGTATCGGGGGAAAGGTCAGGGAAACCTACAGATCAAGCTTTAAATTCAAGTGGGCAGCACCTAGCTTCTCAAGGCATAGGCTTTCTGAGATCTCCAAGCCAGATGACTGGACTAAGTTTGAGAACCAAAGAGGAATTAGACATGGAATGAAGAACGCGTCGTTTTAGTCAGGAGAGTGGGAGATGGGTATTGTGAGTGTCAGCTAGGGAGCCATGTGCCCAGAGGTTTTCATCTCCCCACTTATTCCTTCCCTTCTGAAGTGATGCCTGAAATAAACCCAACTCCAGCCCACTAAAGCTAAAAGAGGGTTTTCTGAAGGATCTTGAGGGATCTCACCAAATTCAAGCACGAGTTAATGGGAAGAGCAGGGATTATGATGGGCTTCAGGAATGGCTTGATCCAGGAGTCAGAGTGCTTGGGTCACCTCTTAAAATACCTCATGCTTCTCTGTGCACATCTGTTTCAGTTCCTGCTGCAGATTGGTCCTTTTTTTTTTCTTCCCAGACTCATGGAAGACACTGTGGACTCCAACAGCTTTGGTGTTTGATGTGTTACTGTTTCAGCCACCCAAAGAGAGACTGTTTCAAATTTCCCTGTCTTTCCCAAATCCAAAGCTGCCATGGAAGGGATGTGATGGCCTAGCTTGGGTCAGGCACTCACTGCTGGACCAATCAACTATTGCCAAGGGAGTAGTATTGTTCTTGGAGTCCTCTGTGTGCCACTGAAGGGCAGGGCAGGGTTGAGATAGGAACAGGAGGGGCAGAGACTCAAGAGCTGGTACACACAGGCACTTCTTAGCAATGCACCACACACCCTTCCTTGTTCCTGACTGTGAGAGTGTCCTCTAAGGTGGGCATTGGTGATTAGCAATCTGTTTCAGAAATTCCTGAAGCTGATCAGGTCCTCCTGACACCCAGAGTCCTCCTCTCTGCCCTCCATGGCTTCCTTGTGCCTCCTTCACACCCAGCATCACCCACAACCTGAAGCAGGTTGGATTCCACTCACACA